>NC_059202.1:49359155-49687905 GCF_020615455.1 Coregonus clupeaformis | reverse complement strand
CAAATGGTTGGTACTAGGCCATCAAGCTATGTCAGTGTCAAGCACTTACACATTGTCCTTGTGTTGGAGTGTGTGTGAGCTTCATTCCTGTCCATTGCAATTGTTTTCTTATATTTTCTGAAGTATCTGATAAAATCATATTTTCTAAAGTCCAAGGTTCTCCCTCTCTTTCATTCTCATTCTCTGTCGCTCCCTCTCTCTCTCTCGTTCTCTCTCTCGCTCTCCCTCATTGTCTCTCTCTATATCTCTCTCTCTCACTGAGAATGAAGACTTATAATAGCAGTAAGGCACCTCAGGGGTTTGTGGTATGTGGCCAATATACCACTGTTAAGTACTTATGCACGAAGCAACGCCCTTAGCCGTGGTATATTGGCCATATACCACAAACCCCTGGTGCCTTATTGCTATTAAAAACTGGCTATTACAACGTAATTAGAGCAGTAAATAAGTAGTGTTTTGTCATATCCGTGGTCTACTGTCTGATATACCACAGCTTTCAGCCAATCACTATTCAGGGCTCGAACCACCCGGGTTTATAATAAGACATAAGCATTTTTGCTGTCAGGATATTGTGAGAATATGAATCCTTTGTCCTGGGTTTGTAAAGGTGGCAGTTAGCGTGTATTTCTTATATTTTTAGAGGAATTAATCTTCAGGGAATCTTTTAGAGGCATTGCTTGCCTATTTAGACAGATGAGATAAGTGCAGGATGTGTGTGTGTGTGTGTGTTGTGGTGTGTGTGTGTGTGCTCCTCAGTGACAGTGGCATAGAGGTGACAGATGTGCTTAGAGAGCGAGATCACACACACACACACACCTGAATGCACAGTCACGATCTGAGAGAATAATCAGCGTCTCAGGAACATTTAGCCTCATTGGTTATTCATTGCCTTGTCTTGCATTGCGTTTCTGTCTTAATCATGGGCGCTTTGTGATGCCTGTCTTTTTTAATGACTAATTGGATCTAATTATCCAAGTGTGTTTGTGTGTGTGCGTGCATGCATGCATGCGTGGCGCGTATGTTTTGATTGTGTGTGTGCATTCGTGTGTGCTTGCACACGCACGTGATCTCGTTATCAATGTGTGCTGACACCGGTGTTAAAGTCAGGTTGAATGAGGCCAGGCATTTCCATCAAAGAGATCTCTCTCTGGGTTTAGCTCACTAACTGCTTGTCTTGTCAGCTCTGAAGATGATGTTAATGGTATCTGAAAGGGGTTGGGTTAAATGTTTATTTCCAATTTAAGATTGGTATTAGCTTCCGACAATAATTGAACCAATGGGAGATGGTTCTGCGTATAGTAGGTTTGCCACCTGACATCCCTGTCAGAAGATATACAGTACTAAGAAATACCAAGGGTAGGAGCCGAATGTTTTCTTCGTGAAAGAAAATAAACTCAACTTCACATCACTTACTCACACGTCTTTTCCCGAGACCTGTGTCTTAGTCATTAGGCACTAAGCGAAAGAAAATTAACTGTAACAGGAAGGGACTATCCTGTCCATCTGTCTATCTGACCTAGTAGGTCCTGATTCATTCACCCTGTTTGTCTGTCTGTCTCTTTCCTCTCAGACGATGCTACAGGTTACGGGCCGGTGTTTGAGGATCAGCCAGTCGAAACCATCTACCCCGAGGAGTCGCCTGAGGCCAAAATCACCATGAGCTGTCGAGCACGAGCCAACCCACCTGCCACATACCAGTAACATATGCTCTGCTCTCCTCTCTCCTCACCCCCTTAAATACCACCTTCTGTGTGTGCTGTACTGTATGTCCCCCATCACTTGCCATCTCTCTGTCTTTCCTCAGCATGATGTCCTGCACAGGGCCAAGTCTGGAGGTTCTAATACATGACCTAAAAGGACCTTAAAACATCCAGGCCTCATTCGCCATGCAATTCATGAAATGTGGAAAAATGAATTGTGATAGATGTTTAAAATTAACTTGATTTTCTTCTTCTTCTTCTTCTTCTTCTTCTTCTTCTTCTTCTTCTTCTTCTTCTTCTTCAGGTGGAGGTTGAACAGCTGGGAGATAGACCTGGACGGTGATAACCATTACACCATGGTCGGGGGCAACCTGGTCATCTCTAACCCCATTAAGAACAAACACGTTGGGAATTACTCCTGTGTGGCCTCCAACGACTACGGCACCGTGGTCAGCCGAGAGGCCGTTGTCCAGTTTGGATGTGAGTGGATGAAACACTGGGGCGTGATCGGATCCTCCGTTAGTCGTTATGTAACACATTATCATAGGCAGAAAGGATGGAAGGACTTTTTTTTGAACAGCCCCTCAGGCAAGTGCTATGCTTTCATGCCTATATTAGTAGAGCTGTGATAGGGACTCTGGAGGGAGGCGGCAGTGCCACATCATAACAACTTTGGAAATGAAATTTGAATGGTCAAACTTTCAAGTGTGGCACGAGACAGAATCACTTCTGCTGAATCAATAGTTAGTTCCCTCCCTTTGAAATAGGACAGTTGCAAATTACAAGCCTGCTAGCTAAAGTAATGCAGGTCCTGGTTTTAAAGTGGTTTTGAGCTAGGAGGTAGGACAGGGTTTAAGAGGATTGGAGGATAAGTGTTATTACATAAATGAGGTGAGGGAGAGCATGACAGTGGATTCTCCAGGCTTGTTAATGAATCTGAACTCTCTGTCTTTCTCTTCTCTCGCCCCTTCCTCCTCTCCCCCATCACTCGCTCTCCCTCTTTCTCTCTCTCTCTCTCGCTCTCTCTCTCTCTCTCCTGCTTCCACCCCTTTCTCTCTGTCTCACTCTCGCTCACTCTCTCACGCTCTCTCCTCCAGACCTGGACTTCTTCTCGTCTGAGGAAAGAGAGGCGGTGTACGTGAAGGAGGGGCAGGGGGCAGTCCTGCTTTGCGCTCCTCCCCCACACTACCCAGGTAAGTGCTAAAGTTAATTATCTGATGCTAGGCTATTTCTACAGCTAATGCTAATACTACACACAGCTTGTGTCTTAAGACATGTCTTCAAAAATGTATCTTAAAATGTCTTAAGATGTCTTGAAAAGTATCTATGTCTTAGTTGAAGTGTCTCAAGACGTCTCAACTTAATGTCTCAAGATGTGTCGAGACATCTTAAGACAAAGTGTGATGGCTGGGTATGAACGCTATCGTGCTACGTTAACACTATAGTCTGTAGCATTGCACTTGTTACATGTGTCTCTATTCCAGTATTAAATCCAACAGTATGTTACAACTCAGGCAATTAACCCAGATAGTCATAACAGTGAAAAATCAATGAAAGTATGCCCCCTGCTGGTGACTGGCAGTACTCCTTCATGAGGCTGCTTCTGTTCTGACATATTGCAGGCTATATTCTCACACTGTAGCCCTGAGCTGAGTTTTACACTTCTAGTCTCAGTGTGGGGATGTGTGAGGCAAAATAAGCTGTTTTGAATGCTTTTTTATGTCATTTCATAAAGTAGCTTTGTATTCTTCATCAAAGGTACTTTACACTAATCTGTTCAGGTTTTCCTCTCTGAGTCTCTGAGTCGGGCGTGTTTCTTGGCCCTATTTTGTTCTCCTTTATTTCTCTATTTCTTCATCTTTGATCTTTGTTAAATAAACGTATTTGGTATCAAACGGGAGCTCCACTAGAATTTTGTACAGCAGATGTGCATGTTCATGGTTATGCAAATTATTCCAACCAAACCATTCTGTGAAATAATGGTAACGTTTTTCAGCTGCTGCCGCGGCTACAGAATGACAGTTCCTCAGTGAGACTTGTCCTCTTTTCATAGCGTCATGACGACAGTTTGATTGTTCATTGTTAGCTTTCATTTTGAAGGTCAATACCCGCTTGTGTAATGAATCCCTAAACAAACCCCAAATAAAGCATTTTGATATTCATATTTCACATTTATTCAAAGAGAGAGAGAGAGAGAGAGAGAGAGAGAGAGAGAGAGAGAGAGAGAGAGAGAGAGAGAGAGAGAGAGAGAGAGAGAGAGAGAGAGAGAGAGAGAGAGAGAGAGAGAGAGAGAGAGAGAGAGAGAGAGGGGTTTGGGTCAGCATGATAGTGTGGTTTGGGTCAGCATGATAATGTGGTTTGGGTCAGCATGATAATGTGGTTTGGGTCAGCATGATAATGTGGTTTGGGTCAGCATGATTGTGTGGTTTGGGTCAGCATGAGAGTGCGGTTTGGGTCAGCATGATAGTGTGGTTTGGGTCAGCATGATAATGTGGTTTGGGTCAGCATGATTGTGTGGTTTGGTGTGAAAATAGTATAAAAAAATAATATAAGAGCCAATTCCTCAGCCTCTCTCCTCGCTCGGCTCCATATTGGCACTCCGTCCCTCCCCCATCTCCTCTGTATTTGACTGACAGATTCAGGCTTGATTGAAAGGTTGAGGGTTGATTGACAGGTTGAGGGTTGATTGAAAGGTTGAGGGTTGATTGAAAGGTTGAGGGTTGTGTATCTTTTCTCCATAGACGAGCTGTCATTCCGCTGGATTCTGAATGAGTTCCCTATCTTCATCATGCTGGATAAACGTCGATTCGTCTCCCAGACTACAGGGAACCTCTACATCTCTAAGGTGGATTTCAGAATGTGTCTTTGACTGTCTGCAATGACACCCTATCATTTCACCCTACCACACTTTTTGACACCCTACCTGGTCAAAAGTAGTGCACTATCTAGGGAATAGGGTGCCATTTCTGACACACCATTTGAACTTTTTTGAGTGATGCTCACAGTTTATAGAAATTTAATAAATGCTGAATTTACAGCATCAACATTTTCACATAAAAACACGCAGTTACAAACATGTATTACATAATACAGGACATAAGATCAAATATGTTTACATAAATTGTTTATGTCTGTCACCAGGTGGACTCATCAGACAGTGGCAACTACTCCTGCTTCGTCTCCAGTGCATCCATCGCCAAGAGCGTCTTCAGCAAGTTCATCCCCCTCGTCCCCCTGGCTGAACGTTAGTTCCTGTTTTTCAGTTCCTGTTTTAACTGTCCTATATGTTGAGATAGGAATCTATTCAGCAAAGATTCCTGTCCCATCGTATCTAATAGTATGCACATACCATGACCTATAATAAAGTTATTGTTACCGGAAGATTTCAGTGATCACACAATTGCCCACTTTTTGTTTGGACGATATGAATCTGTTCAGTGAAGATGGGCACCATATTAACCAACAGTATGTGAGATCATTATCAAGGTGTTAGATATCACACAATTGCCTACTATTTGTAGTATGCTTAGGGTAGTAGAGTTGGTCCATCTTGTGACCTGTGAACCACATATGAACATTGATAAAGAGAGGTCGCTAGCAGGCGAGAACCCAGACAGTCTCCATCTCCGGAGTTGGAGTTTGACACCACAGTTGAAGTGTTGAGAGAGAGCCTTGTGTTTGTGTTGATTGTGAATGTGGGAAAGGCTTGAGGAGAGAAATAATTGAGATAGAGATGAAGAGAAGGCAGCAGCTTCACTTTCCTCAAGAGTTCATAAGTGATTACTTGTTTGTGATGTACTCTTAGTTGGTCCTCCTCGTTTGCTGAGTTATGCTAACATTACCTAGTACCAACCGAGCAGATGAATTAACACAAACGAGCATGTTCTTAGCCTGGTCCCAGATCTGTTTGTACTCTCTTGGCAACGCCTATGGTCATGTCATATTTGGCAATTACAAGCATGACGATTACCCAAGGAGTTGGCTATAGCACAAACATGGTAGGGAACAAGCTAGCATGTTGTGTTCTAGTTGAAAAGGTTGTAGGGGAGTACCGTAGTTTACCCGGCAACACTTCATGCTTTGTCATGCATATGTTTTATTATGACTACATTACTACAACACCACAGGGGCCTCTGGCTGTGTCGTGGCCCATATTTAGCACTGTATTGTACACTCATCCTGGAGGGCAGACTGAGCTGGAAACACTGTGTGTGTGTGTGTGTGTGTGTGTGTGTGTGTGTGTGTTGCAGCATAGCTAACGTATCCAACCTGACAGAACCGTTTACAATAAAGCACCTCCAACCATGCATCACCTTGTCTGTACACAGAGTTAACTAACATAACATTGTTGCTGCTCTAAGTTATTCTGCCTCCGAGGGGGTGTTATGAATAAACAGGTGACTCACGTCCAGTTGTTTCTATTTCCTGTTTCTCCACCAACCAGGTCCAATCAGGAAGTACCCTGCTGACATCAAAGTCAAGTTCCCAGACACCTACGCACTGGTGGGACAGAATGTCACACTGGAATGCTTCGCCCTGGGAAAGTAAGTCTGGTTATAGCCAATGCATTGCTACAAGTACATTTATTAGAGAATCACTTATACTAGGTATCCTAGGTCAGACTTAGAGTATGAAATGATTTATTGTAATACAGCTGTACTATAGATTCCCATGACACTCTTCTTTTCATTCTTCTCCCTTCCCATCCCTCTCTCTCCACAGCCCCATCCCTCAGATCCGCTGGAGGAAGATGAACGGAGAGCTGCCGTCCAATCACGACATCAGCATGGCGGGGGCCCACCTCCACCTGTACAACGTGCAGTATGAGGACGAGGGGACATACGAGTGTGAGGCCCTCAATTCCAAAGGGAAGGACTGGCACAAGGCACACCTCTCTGTAGAAGGTAGGGCTCTGTCTCTAGTCTTCTAATACCGTAAATATTCTCCAGCTTTGTAGTTGCAACTCAATGACTTGCAAATTGTTATGATTTAACACCTTTTCTCTCGGGCCTCATTTGAGTTGTGCAGGTAGCCTAGTGGTTAAGAGTGGTGGGCCAGTAACCGAAAAGTTGCTGGTTTGAATCCCCGAGCTGACTAGGTGAAAGATCTGTTGATGTGCTCCTGTAAATTGCTCTGGATAAGATTGTCTGCTAAATGTAAACATTTTCATGCATTGATGTTGAGCGCTGATCTCAAGTTAGGATTTGGGCCTTACACTGTCTGTTTTCCTCATCTCACTCTGTTCCAGCATTCCCGGAGTGGACAGAGTCCATCAACAGTACAGAGAAGGACATCAGTAGTAAATACACCATGTCCTGTGTGGCTAGCGGCAAGCCCAAACCCCACGTCCACTGGCTCAAGAACAGCTATGCCGTAAGAGAACTTTCACATACCCTTTTCACACTGCTGAGCTGAACAGAGCCGAGCCAAACAGAGCTGTGCTGAGCTGAGCTGGCCTGGTTTAGCACCCGTCATAGTTGCAGGAACCGAACTGGAAAAAACCATATGAAGACAAAATATCTGAGCCAGCACAGTGTGGTTGGGGTTGGCAATATAGTGTGAATCAGGCAATAGTGCTCCGTCAGCTATGGTGGATGCGTAACCAGGCCTGCTCAGTACAGCTTGATTTGGCTCGGCTCGGTTCGGTTGAGTCGTGTGAAAATTCCTATAGTGTTCCAGCAGGTCCCTTAGTTAGAAAAACACTACCCTCTCTGCCAAGGCCAGCAGCCAGCATCAGGGTGGCACAGTTGTGACAGGCCGCTGGCAGGGGTACTCTGAATAGTCTGAACACAGGGCACAGTCAAGACTCAGGAGAAGGTAGCTCTTGTTGTGTCTCAGAGGGTGCCAGTGTGGAGAGGAGAGAGGAGAGGAGGGTAAAGGAGAGGAGAGGAGAGGAGGAGAGAAGGCAAGAGAGGAGAGATGAGGGGTCCTGTGTGGCTCAGTTGGTAGAGCATGCCGCTTGCAATGCCAGGGTTGTGGGTTTGATTCCCATGAGGGACCAGTATGAAAATGTGTGCACTCACTACTGTAAGTTGCTCTGGATAAGAGCGTCTGCTAAAATGTAATGAGGAAAGGAGAAGAGAGAAAAAGGTACCTCTAGTTGTTTCCGGGGGTGCCAGCCCAAAGAGATTACATAATTAACTGCCATAGTAACTATCACCAACCCCTGTCAGGAGAGTAGGCAAGTGGGAGGATTCTGATGTCACTGTGATACTTCATTATGTATTAATGATGGTTTCATCAAGTCAAATAAAGCCATTTTAGTGCTATTTAATTCAACACTGCATCAATTGGTACACCGTATTCCTAGATTTCAAAAGCATTTTGATGTTTCAACGTCAACATTGAGGTTTCACAAAAGTGAAATCTCAATGTTGTCAGTATAACATCACAATTATTTATTGTGATGAAATCTCAATGTTGATATTGAAACATCAAAATGCTTTATTGTAAAATGACATTTTAGGATACCTTGCAATATTGAATTGAAGCAGATTGTTGTAATATTGAAATGCTGAAGGATATAATTGTGACATATTTATTTATTAATTTTCTGCAGTACAATAAGCATGATCTGAAGTTCAATGGTCTGACGTTTGAGGACTCTGGGATGTACCAGTGTATAGCAGAGAATCGCCATGGAGTCATCTATGCTAACGCAGAGCTGCGAGTGATTGGTGAGTCAAAGGCTCACATTCATCGTGATTGGCTCAGTCCAAAGACTAAAGGTCACCGCACAGACTAATTTGGAGTAAATTAAAACATGAAGTTGCCTTGTCAGTTTTCATTGAGGCTACGTTACACATAAACAAACAGCATAGTCCAATGAACAGACAGCATGCCCTTTTCAGCGATGACTTGATCCGAAACACGTCCTAATTATGGTAATGAGGCATGAACAGAAGTGAAATGCTAACACGCTTCTCTGAGATTTTTTCCACAACTTTTTTGAACAGAAACAGTGTAATGAATAAACCCTAGTGTAATGACTATTCTCTCTGTGATCCTATGCAGCGTGTGCACCTACGTTTGAGCACAACCCTGTGAAGAGGAGGATCCTGGGAGCTAAGAATGGCAGAGTGGTCATAGAGTGTAAACCTAAAGCAGCTCCCAAACCCTCGTTCTCCTGGAGCAAGGGCACTGAACTGCTCTTCAACTCTACCAGGTCAGCATCTGGGTTGGGTCTGGTTGGGTCTGGGGCCATAACTCATCTAAATGATCATGATCATCAGTCAAATTAGTTTTTGGTTTTGAGTCTCCTCAAAATTAGCCTTGTCTGATAGACTGAGTATGCTGTATTGTAGCGAACTCTTCTATCATTCGTTGGCATGCCATTCTCGGGACGACCAGGCTACTTCAAAATGTCTAGTCTTACTGTATGTATTGATATTTTGTCTTACTAATTTCAAAAAGAAGCTGAGTGTTAGGTTTGTATCACATTTAAGTCATTGGGGTTTAAGGTGATTTGTTACTTAGAATCCATTAAAATGTGTACGTCTCCTCTGTCTTCTCTCCTCTATCCCTTTAGCAGGGTAATGGGGATACTTTAGTTTGGCAGTGAGTACTGTGCTATAGTCTGCTTCCCTCTGCTTTCCGCCACGGACTGACTTTAAGCTTGCCATAAAGCTCATCAGACAGGACAGAAAGAGTCTGGCTGTGTAAGCCCCTGTCTTCCGCCCCTCTGCTCCTCAACCACTAAACAAGGCTAATCTGCCTTCACAAAGACCCACCACTCACCACAGGGGGTCGGACAGTGGGGCACAGGAATACTACTGTGTCATAATCACTATGAAACAAACTACTCAAGTCACTATGGCTTGAATAATCTCTGTCCCTCTCAAACTACCAAAATCACGCTCAATGATCGACCACTAACTCACTATGGAGGAATTATTCAATAACAGAGATGTCCAACATGACTGCTTACCTATCATGTAGGGTCTAGAGGGTTTTTCCTGTCCATGTGAATTCGAATGAGTGCTGAATAGAATGTTGCCTTACAGGATTTGCTCTTGTCATATTTGTATTGCCCTTCTCTATGTATGTTGTACACTCAGAGGATTTTGTGATCTTCAGTATAAGATCTCTTGTCATACAATATATTATCTATATCTGCATTAAGTAGCTGTATATGTGTTTTGTAACACTCACATATGTTGTGTTATCATCAGGGTGTTAATCTGGGAGGATGGTAGTCTGGAAATTCTGAATGTGACCAAAGCAGACGAGGGGCGTTACACCTGCTTTGCTGAGAATGATCAGGGCAAGGCCAACAGCACAGGCTCCCTCTCCATCACAGGCAAGCTACACACATACATGCGCGTACGCACACACACACACACACACTCATGGGCCTTGCACAATGGCAGTAGGTAGCAGATGGGATATTATAGCTTGTATTTGTTTTGTAAGATTTTCAAATTACAAGCATTCATGTTGTGAGCTTCTGTTAACTGTATGGCTTGTCAATTATTATTGTTGAGTACATGTTATGGTTATTACACTGAACAAAAATATAAACACAACATGTAAAGTGTTGGTCCCATGTTTCATGAGCTGAAATAAAAGATCCCAGAAATGGTCCATACGCAAAAAAGCTCTCAATTGTTGTGCACACATTTGTTTACATCCCTGTTAGTGAGCATTTCTCCTTCACCAAAATAATCCATCCACCTGACAGGTGTGGCATATCAAGAAGCTGATTAAACAGCATGATCATTACACAGGTGCCCCTTGTGCCGGGGACAATAAAAGGCCACTCTAAAATGTGCAGTTTTGTCACACAACACAATGCCACAGATGTCTCAAGTTTTGATTGAGCGTGCAATTGGCATGCTGACTGCAGGAATGTCCACCAGAGCTGTTGCCAGAGAATTGAATGTTAATTTCTCTACCATAAGCCACCTCCAACCTCATTTTAGAGAATTTGGCAGTACATCCAACCGGCCTCACAACCGCAGACCACGTGTATGGCGTCGTGTGGGCGAGCGGTTTGCTGACGTCAACATTTTAAACAGAGTGCCCCCATGGTGGCGGGATGGTTATGGTATGGGCAGGCATAAGCTACGGACAAAGAACACAATTGCATTTTATCGATGGCAATTTGAATGCACAGAAATACGTTGACGAGATCCTGAGGACCATTGTGAGGCCCATTTCTTTAAAGGTATCTGTGACCAACAGATGCATATCTGTATTTCCCAGTCATGTGAAATCCATCGATTAGGGCCTAATGAATTTATTTCAATTGACTGATTTCTTCATATGAACTGTAAACTCAGTAAAATCTTTGAAATTGTTGCATGTTGTGTTTATATTTTTGTTCAGTATATTATCATAAGGAATAGGGTGTCCACCCACTCTGCCCAGAGTGGATGAAAACACACTTTGGTGATGAAATTTCACTTCCTTATGTTATAAAATACATTTTACCAAGACAAATATGAGTGGGGTCTTTCTCTAACATATCATTAACATTATATCCAAAAAGTCTGATTTCTTAACCTAATACATCCGATAATAAGCACCAAGCTCTGTTGACAGAGCAGTGTCGTTTCTCGCAGCGACTTTTGAGGATTTTACATGTTGTGGTGGTCATCTGCAAAGTTGTTTCGGCGGGTCGCAAAAAGCAAAATTAGCATGACACGAGTTGAATTCAATGTGAAAGGCTTTGAAAATAAAAAGCTTACAGTACACTCAGTGCTCCGTTGAAGATACGCTTGTTTTTCAGAGAGATCTTTGAAAAATAACAAATGTCGCATTAATGTGAAAAGCATATACTAAAATATGAAAATACTACATGTCTCAAAATTGATATCTATCTTACCTCTCTATATTGTTTTATGTCCTCCGGATTCAAGAAAAAAGATGACGAGTTCAACGGTGAGCCAGTCAGTTTGCCTTAATTCTCGAACAGCATCCAGCCTAGTAGACCCATTACTATTTTCCAGATTTCTGACTACTTCTTTTCTCTGGTCTCCATTGATTTAGTTTCCCTAATTCTGGCCATCCTACAAGGGTAAAAACTCCAATAACTGTTTAATGGATTACGATAGAGACATGAGGTTTGGACCATTGGTTTTCTTAGATGAGTATCTATGCAATTATCTTTGCCATTGGTCAAAATATGCGTTTTTGATTGGACGCAATTTACACATTCATGTTATTCAATAATTTCATCCGAACTGCTCGCGCGCGTCAACGAGCGTCAGCGTAGCCAGGCACTAAAATAGAACTTGGTTCTATTTTTGACGCGTGACGCGTTGCAAGTCCCGCCTCTCCCATCTCCTCATTGGTTTTTAGGAGCATTTACCCACGTGGGTGATTGAAAGATGAACTGAGGTCCACACTCCAGTCCAGTTGGTGGTGGTGATGCACCTTAAAGTTGGTTGCCAACCGCCATATAAAGTTCACAGTAGATGAAGAAGTCTTAAAGAGGAGAGATTACTAGACACGAACTCGGTTTCCCCTTTTATCTGTGGATGAATTGTTGGAGTAGAAAACACACGATTTTGTGTGACTCAAAATGGAACAAAATTCTACAACAATACAGAAAAAAAGGACCTTGTGCATTTCAGGTAAAATAACAACAAAATGTTTATATCCCAGGACAAATTAGCTAGCAACAGCAAGCCAGCTAGCTAAATGAAGGTTTCATGTGTTTCGACCTGTCCCCAAATTAATGTAGTCGGTTCAGAGTTTGTTTTGATATTTCAACCTGCATGTCCTGATCACATATGATGTGGATGGACAAAATCAACATGCGACGAACGCGCATGCACTGCTTTGGTCAGCCTCCCGAGTGGCGCCGTGGTCTAAGGCACTGCATCGCAGTGCTAACTGTGCCACTAGAGATCCTGGTTCGAATCCAGGCTCTGTCGTAGCCGGCCGCGACCGGGAGACCCATGGGGCGGCGCACAATTGGCCCAGCGTTGTCCAGGGTAGGGGAGGGAATGGCCGGCAGGGGATGTTGGTAGAGCATGGCGTTTGCAACGCCACGGTTGTGGGTTCGATTCCCACGGGGGGGGGGGCAGTATGAAAAATTATGTATGCACTCACTAACTGTAAGTCACTAAATGACTAAAATGTAAAATGTAATGTTAGACATAGACCTGTAGAGCACTTACTGTGATCAATATCTTACCCTTCACTGTCCTCTACTGGTCAGAGATGCTCACTACCACTTAACTCCACTCAGTTCACATCAGTACAATTTTACAGTGTCTGACAAATTGCACATGTTTCGCTAAGGCTTGAATATTAAACTAAAGTGGATTTAGGCAGAGAATTGTACTGTAGAGTACATCCATTGCTGATCTTTCCACATTGTAGTCAGCACATTGTAGTCAGCAAAGCCCAGCACAGTCCTGCAAAGTTGACCATTTACCCCTTCCTTTTCTTCTCTCCAGAGGCCACTAAGATCACCTTGGCTCCGTCCAACGCAGACGTGATGGTGGGGGAGAGCGCCCACATGCAGTGTGCCGCGTCACATGACGCCACGCTGGACATCACATTTGTCTGGACCCTGGACACCCACGCCATCGACTTCGACCGGGAGGGATCCCACTATGAACGCAACCCAGTAAGAGATTAGAAGGCAGGCCAGAAAACATAGGGTTGACAGTTCAAATCCCGGGTATGGCCGAAATATTAAGTTAGTATTACTCTGGTGTAGCTCTGTAATACTCTGGTATAACTAATATCTCTGTAACACTGTAATACCACTGTACCTCTCTACTGTAATATCCTTTTAGCATCAGTTACTAAAAGACCCATGGACTGCTAAATACTGGTGCCTTGTATCAGTTTAACTGCAGTTTCCTTTCCACTCTCATACATTATCAATGTTGTGACCCACTCTCTGCCCGTGCAGCCTTAGCAGCAAGCAGCAGCTAGCGTTCCTCATCTGTCACTCCACAGGCTGGAGTATCTCCATAGTTGTGTACAAGGCTTATTTTCCCTCTCATAAAATTACAGCGTGCTCCAGTTGATTTTATTTATGTAGCATCAGAATATTATGATTCATATTATAGTAAGTAAGTTAATATAATGCTGCCTTGATATTCTCAATAGGAGGATTTCTTAAACAGAAAATATGGCTGTCATTGTAAATAAGCATTTGTTCCTAACTGACTCACCTGGTTAAATAAAGGGTAAATGAGATAAATAGTGCTTCTTTGACCTTGGTATGCTTCATGTTGTGAGAGTGCAGTTCACATAAAATAACGTGAATGGCTACTGTAGATATTCTGCAGGCTTCTGTGGTTAAATATTCTGTCTATGAAATATTCCCATTGAGAATACTAAAGAAGCACCATGTTATATTCGGCAAACAAGGCAGAAGGGTGATAGCCCTCTGGTACAGCTCCCTGTTGTTCTCCTGATTGGATGTTCAGATCTCTGTATCCCTGCTAGTCTCTTCCCACAGCCTATGTAGTGACGTGAGTCTGGCAAGCGGGACTATATCCCTCAGGACTTGGAAAGTTGTAGCCTTGTTACAATATACACTATGTTAACGGCTAATTGGAAGATGGGAAGTGGGACATTTTGTCTAGCTGGAGGTCATGAGACATTTTACAACAGCCATAATATTTTCAAAAGATGGCCCACATGGACAAATAGAACCCAGAATAATATACCTGTATTGTGATACATAAATACAACCCAGAATAATATACCTGTATTGTGATACATAAATATAACCCAGAATAATATATCTGTATTGTGATACATAAATAGAACCCAGAATAATATACCTGTATTGTGATACATCAATAGAACCCAGAATAATATACCTATATTGTGATACATCAATAGAACCCAGAATAATATACCTGTATTGTGATACATAAATAGAACCCAGAATAATATACCTGTATTGTGATACGTAAATAGAACCCAGAATAATATACCTGGATTGCGATACATCAATAGAACCCAGAATAATATACCTGTATTGTGATACATAAATAGAACCCAGAATAATATACCTGTATTGTGATACATAAATAGAACCCAGAATAATATACCTGTATTGTGATACATAAATAGTGTTGTAAGTGTAGCTAAGTGTCTGTTCTAACTGAAATGACTATAGCTGAGAGGTTGTGTGTCTGCACAGAATGAAATAGGACACTATTATCATAATGGTACACTATTACTGGTATTATACCTCATCTCTGGATGTGTCCTGTTGTCCCTGTTCAGAATGGCGCTTCCAGTGGAGAGCTGCTCATTAAGAACACCCAGCTGAAGCACTCTGGACGTTACACCTGCACCGCCCAGACCCCTGTGGACAACGTCACCGCATCCGCCGATCTGGTCGTCAGAGGTACGTCACACACGCACACACACACACACACACACACACACACACACACACACACACACACACACACACACACACACACACACACACACACACACAGCACTAGAGTTGAGAAGGTGGGAGGTAAGTGAGTGGATTGCTAGACAGAGAGTGGGAGATGATTGATGCAACATTTTCTCACTCTCTGTCGAACCTGTAATTTGTCTCCATATCTGCTCTGTATATTAGTTCATTAAACAGATCTCATTTCTATAAGGTAAGAGGAGCTGCCCTCTGAAAACAAAGTAAATGACAAATCAAAAGACAAGTTACAGTAGCTGGCTTAAATAGCCCCTATAAACTAAACTCTTAACACAGAGGGGGTGTCATAAATTAGTCTGCAAAATCTTTCCTACTTTATTTGGCACAAATATTTTTATGAAGAGTGTGTGTGTGTGTGTGTGTGTGTGTGTGTGTGTGTGTGTGTGTGTGTGTGTGTGTGTGTGTGTGTGTGTGTGTGTGTGTGTGTGTGTGTGTGTGAGGGGTTGTAAATCTAGCCAGAGTTGTTTTATGGGCTGATTTGTCAACTCTGTGGCTCTGTCAGAGCAGTGGAAAAAACACTGTAGGAGGAAATGCCTTTTGTCCTGGAGCCTGGCCAACCACTGGAGAAGAGGCACATGTCACAGAGCCTCACACCATGGCATTTTTAAACACACTACTTTAGTTATCTGTGCTACCCCGCTGCATCTCAGTATAGACGGCATTAGGCTGGAGAGTGTTCCAGCCACCAAGCTCCTAGGCTTGTGTGTACAGGCATACAGTGAAGGAAAAAAGTATTTGATCCCCTGCTGATTTTGTAAGTTTGCCCACTGACAAAGAAATTATCAGTCTATAATTTTTATGGTAGGTTTATTTGAACAGTGAGAGACAGAGTAACAACAAAAAAATCCAGAAAAACGCATGTAAAAAATGTTATGAATTGATTTGCATTTTAATGAGGCAAATAAGTATTTGACCCATCTGCAAAACATGACTTAGTACTTGGTGGCAAAACCCTTGGTGGCAATCACAGAGGTCAGACGTTTCTTGTAGTTGGCCACCAAGTTTGCACACATCTCAGGAGGGATTTTTTGGTCTCATCTGACCACAACACTTTCACCCAGTTCTCTGAATCATTCAGATGTTCATTGGCAAACTTCAGACGGGCATGTATATGTGCTTTCTTGAGCAGGGGGACCTTGCGGGCGCTGCAGGATTTCAGTCCTTCACGGCGTAGTGTGTTACCAATTGTTTTCTTGGTGACTATGGTCCCAGCTGCCTTGAGATCATTGACAAGATCCTCCCGTGTAGTTCTGGGCTGATTCCTCACCGTTCTCATGATCATTGCAACTCCACGAGGTGAGATCTTGCATGGAGCCCCAGGCTGAGGGGAGATTGACAGTTATTTTGTGTTTCTTCCATTTGCGAATAATCGCACCAACTGTTGTCACCTTCTCACCAAGCTGCTTGGCGATGGTCTTGTAGCCCATTCCAGCCTTGTGCAGGTCTACAATCTTGTCCCTGACATCCTTGGAGAGCTCTTTGGTCTTGGCCATGGTGGAGAGTTTGGAATATGATTGATTGATTGCTTCTGTGGAAAGGTGTCTTTTATACAGGTAACAAGCTGAGATTAGGAGCACTCCCTTTAAGAGTGTGCTCTAATCTCAGCTCGTTACCTGTATAAAAGACACCTGGGAGCCAGAAATCTTTCTGATTGAGAGGGGGTCAAATACTTATTTCCCTCATTAAAATGCAAATCAATTTATAACATTTTTGACATGCGTTTTTCTGGATTTTTTGTTGTTATTCTGTCTCACTGTTCAAATAAACCTACCATTCAAATTATAGACTAATCATTTCTTTGTCAGTGGGCAAACGTACAAAATCAGCAGGGGATCAAATATTTTTTTCCCTCACTGTATCTTCAATGAGACATGCAGGTCAACGCATCGTCCAAAAAAGCCAATCAGAGAATGTTCATCCTAAAAGGTCTGAGGAGGTTTGGCAGTCCAAGACCTGAAAATATACGTCCTGTGGTGGAGTATGCTGTTGCCGTGTGGCATTTCAACCTCACTGAGAAACAGAACCAGGCCTTAGAGAGAGTCCAGAGGCGGGCCGTCAAGATCATTCTAGGTTCTGGCTACACAACATACTCAGCAGCCTGCCAAACCCTACAGATGAAACCATTGCAGCAGAGACATGTGGAGCTGTGCCTGAAATTTGCTCTCAAGCTGCGAAGTTCAAACAAATTCTCCAGCTGGCTGCCACCTACGAGGGATCAGCGACCCGGAGTAAGAACAAGGCAGGACGGGCAACTACGGGAGATCAGATGCAACCCTGAACACTACAGAAAAAGCCCAATATCATAATTAATTAGGCTTTTAAACTGACACTAGATGGGGTAAATAATTAATTTTTATTAATGTGTTTCTCCTTTTAATCATGTTTATGCTCTTAGTTTCTTACAGTTGAAGTCGGAAGTTTACATACACTTAGGTTGGAGTCATTAAAACTCGTTTTTCAACCACTCCACAAATTTCTTGTTAACAAACTATAGTTTTGGCAAGTCGGTTAGGACATCTACTTTGGGCATGACACAAGTATTTTTTCCAACAATTGTTTACAGACAGATTATTTCACTTATAATTCACTGTATCACAATTCAAGTGGGTCAGAAGTTTACATACACTAAGTGCAGAAAATGCCAGAAAATGATGTCATGGCTTTAGAAGCTTCTGATAGGCTAATTGACATAATTTGAGTCAATTGGAGGTGTACCTGTGGATGTATTTCAAGGCCTACCTTCAAACTCAGTGCCTCTTTGCTTGACATCATGGGAAAATCAAAAGAAATCAACCAAGACCTCAGAAACATAATTGTAGACCTCCACAAGTCTGGTTCATCCTTGGGAGCAATTTCCAAATGCCTGAAGGTACCACATTCATCTGTACAAACAATAGTACGCAAGTATAAACACCATGGGACCACGCAGCCATCATACCGCTCAGGAAGGAGACGCGTTCTGTCTCCTAGAGATGAACGTACTTTGGTGCGAAAAGTGCAAATCAATCCCAGAACAACAGCAAAGGACCTTGTGAAGATGCTGGAGGAAACAGGTACAACAGTATCTATATCCACAGTAAAACGAGTCCTATATCGACATAACCTGAAAGGCCGCTCAGCAAGGAAGAAGCCACTGCTCCAAAACCACCTTAAAAAAGCCAGACTACGGTTTGCAACTGCACATGGGGACAAAGATCGCACTTTTTGGAGAAATGTCCTCTGGTCTGATGAAACAAAAATAGAACTGTTTGGCCATAATGACCATCATTATGTTTGGAGGAAAAAGGGGATGGCTTGCAAGCCGAAGAACACCATCTGAAACGTGAAGCACGGGGGTGGCAGCATCATGCAGTGGGGGTGCTTTGTTGCAGGAGGGACTGGTGCACTTCACCAAATAGATGGCATCATGAGGAAGGAAAATGATGTGGATATATTGAAGCAACATCTCAAGACATCAGTCAGGAAGTTAAAGCTTGGTCGCAAATGGGTCTTCCAAATGGACAATGACCCCAAGCATACTTCCAAAGTTGTGGCAAAATGGCTTAAGGACAACAAAGTTAAGGTATTGGAGTGGCCATCACAAAGCCCTGACCTCAATCAAACTGAAAAAGCGTGTGCGAGCAAGGAGGCCTACAAACCTGACTCAGTTACACCAGCTCTGTCAGGAGGAATGGGCCAAAATTCACCCAACTTATCGTGGGAAGCTTGTGGATGGCTACCCGAAACGTTTGACCCAAGTTAAACAATTTAAAGGCAATGCTACCAAATACTAATTGAGTGTATGTAAACTTCTGACCCACTGGGAATGTGATGAAAGAAATTAAAGCTGAAATAAATAATTCTCTCTACTATTATTCTGACATTTCACATTCTTAAAATAAAGTGGTGATCCTAACTGACCTAAAAAACTGAGTTTAAATGTATTTGGCGAAGGTCTATGTAAACTTCCGACTTCAACTGTATGTAAGCTGCACTGCAATTCCGTTTTCTTTATGGTAAACTGCTGGAGTGCAACAATGTGACACGTATGAAAAATTTATGCACTCACTAACTGTAAGTCGCTCTGGATAAGAGCGTCTGCTAAAATGTAAATGTAATGTATTTATGTATTTGTGTAAATAAAACCTATCTATCCGGAAAAGGTCTCCAGGAAAGGTCAGGCCTTTTATGTCATCTCCTCAAAGAGCGTGAGAATGAATGCTCCAGTGTTTGGGGCTTTGGTAGCCAAAGAACTGTATCTCCTCACTTGATTTCAATCAACTTAGTCATTGCTGCTTGTTATTCTATATCCTCGAAAGCTAAACATGTATGAACCAAACTCCTAAAATATTTCCAAGGCATGACTTCTGCTATGCTGTATGCCCTAAAACAACCTTTCTTTCAGTGGACAAAGGGGCTCTTTAGAACGGACTAAGAACTCTAGCAGAGGAGTGATCCGGTGTCTGATGATCTCCATTGTTCCCTGGTGGTGATGCTTTAGAGCAGGCGCTGACAGATGGGAAAGTGAATGGGCTCAGGCTATGACGATGATCCCAGAATGCAGTCAAATAATAACAAGGCAGAGACCCTGGCCTGCAGGCATGACCAATGGAGTGCCAAGAGGAAGGAGATGAAAGATGACCGTTTATCAATTTTGACAATGAGGAAGTAGATCTATTGAAGGATTTTACCAGGGAAATATCGCACAGCAGCTGTATCTTATTATTACAATCTTATTATGATAGTTCTATGATAATAAGAAGAGCTGTTACATGTGCAGTATCTGAATACATATGCGTATCACAACAATGTATAATTGTTGTCGTTCAATGGGATAAAAACACAGCGCCTTTGAATTTTCTATTTGACTGTTCAAATAGACATTTCCCCCCGTATGACATTCATAAAAAAAACTAGCCTAGCTCTGAAGCTTATCATACTGCACAGACCCTGGCCTGCAGTGGGACATGGATTCAGAGCTTGCTCTATTCACCAGTCCGCTTCCACACAACAATACAACAAGCCTGAAAATTACTTATTTGTGGAAAAGATGTTACTAATACGTTCCTGTGAAACAACTCAGGGCTTCTTCAGAGTGGAGACAGAAGCTTAGCACACACACACACATGCATGCATGGACACACACTTGTACACACACACACACATCTCTCCCTCTCTCTCTGGCAGTCTACAGTCTAATCGCCTTAGTTCTCTGGGTGGATTCTGTGACAGACATGAAAGTCCTGCTTGATTTCTGGGGCTGTCTGAGGCTGAGGGAGGGAGGGAGGGAGGGAGAGAGAGAGAGAGAGAGAGACTCACGCCAACAGTCTGGGTTTTCTATTATAGTGTTTCTTCTTCTCTCTTTCCTCCAGGAAGGGCAGAACTAGAAAAACTGTGGATTAAAAAGCTCTAGGCCCTCGGTCCATAGGCTCAGTTAATGTATGTCAATGGCCCTAAGCTAGGTCTTAATCCTCTAGTCTAAGACTGATGTCAGTGGAAACACCTGTTTGGATGTGCGATGTGAATCAAACAGATTATTCAGAATAGGTGTTGCAGTATAAGTACAATGTAAACTTAACAGGCAAAGGAAACTTGCCAGGTCTATACACCCATGAACAGGAGGGGAAAGGCATATGTTTGTTTTGTTTTACATTATTTTACATTTTACATTTTAGTCATTTAGCAGATGCTCTTATCCAGAGCGACTTACAGTTAGTGAGTGCATACATTTTTCATATTGGCCCCCCGTGGGAAACGAACTCACAACCCTGGCGTTGCAAGCGCCATGCTCTACCAATTGAGCTACAGGGGACTACATTATACCTTACTATACAGAAAGGGTATGCACAGTTGTTGTATATGTGCATGATACTATGAAGTTCTTTGTTCTGACCCAGTATTTTCTTTAATAACGACCAATGATTATCTCTGTTTCTCCACCCAACCACATGCTCCTCCCTCCCTCCCTCTCCTCCTCTCCAGGTCCCCCTGGGTCCCCAGGTGGGGTGCGTGTGGAGGAGATCAGGGATAAGAGTGTGCGTCTGACCTGGAGCCGAGGTACAGACAATCACAGCCCCATCTCTAAATACACTGTCCAGTGCCGGGACTCCTTCTCTCAGGAGGACTGGAGAGACGCCACCACATGTAAGTCAACTAAATAAAGACTATTCATCAAACTATAGACTGGTCAAATAAATACCCTAAATGTGTAGGTCTGGTTTTGCAGTTCGTGCTGCTGCTTTCAGAACCCATACCAGTGTCTCCTCTCCAACCTTTTCTGTCTCTCTCCTACTGTCTATCGGTCCAATAAATAAATAAAATGTAAACTCCAAGGGACACCAAAGACTGGTCAAATAAACTGTAACACTGAAGCGGAGACTGCTGTGGTGCCACTCTGACTGGCTAAGCGCCAGATACAGTACATGCAGTGCATTCAGAAAGTATTCAGACCCCTTCACTTTTTCCACATTTTGTTACGTTACAGCCTTCTTCTAAAAAGGATTACATTTTTTACAAATCCTCATCAATCTACACACAATACCCCATAATGACAAAGCAAAAACAGGTTTTTAGAAGCGCCAGATACATAGCTATACATGGTGGAACTCTTAAAGAGCAAACCCTGCAGAGACTGAAACCACAAATGTTCTGAACATATGGAATGTGTCCTCACAGGCACTCTTACAATGTTCTGTAAATGAATATTTAGGTGCGGTAGCACTGAAGTAAAACAAATTGTATGAAAAGACGTCCAAGTGCTGGCAGCATTTATACACACTAAGTTATGATTGTTTATCTGATACTTTGAGGCGAAACTATGTGTTTCTATGGATCTCTGTCTTAGGGTGCTTTTTAGTGGTTCCGTTTTTATTGTTGTTTTTTATCTTCTTATGTCATTGTTTTTATTAGTTTTTTTCCTGTGAAGCACATTGTGTTGCATTCCATGTCCTGAAATGTGCTGTACAAATAAAGCTTGATTTGATTTGTAGCCCCTCCGGATGTGGAGGGAAATGCAGAGACAGCCACGGTGGTGGACTTGTTTCCCTGGACAGAGTATGAGTTCAGGGTGATAGCCACCAACACCCTGGGGACAGGAGACCCCAGCGGCCCCTCTCCCAAAGTCACCACGCTGGAGGCAGGTGAGTGGAACGGAGCTGGTGCGGAACCACCATCGCGTCATGGTGGTTCCATTGACTTAGATCTGAAAACTTGTCTTGGCTACCAGAGCTAATGTCTAGGCCAGTGGTCACCAACCTTTCCTGAGCCAAGATCACTTTCTGAGTCCAAAAGCAAGCCAAGATCTACCATTCAGATTTTTTTTAACATAAAAAAACGTCAACCTATGCAACATTAACCTATTAAAAACAGTACTGTAGCAATGAGGTTTGTGCAGTAAGCTATAGGCCCAATACATTATCACTGCATATTGGCTATGCTTGAATTGCCCTGCCAATGTTGTTCTTCTCAGACCATTTAATAAAGCAAAGTATTATGCTCACTCAGCTGTGCCTCACAAGTAATACAAAAAAGTATATATTACCAGTGTGATCATATACAGTGGGGAAAAAAAGTATTTAGTCAGCCACCAATTGTGCAAGTTCTCCCACTTAAAAAGATGAGAGAGGCCTGTAATTTTCATCATAGGTACACGTCAACTATGACAGACAAAATGAGGAAAAAAAATCCAGAAAATCACATTGTAGGATTTTTAATGAATTTATTTGCAAATTATGGTGGAAAATAAGTATTTGGTCAATAACAAAAGTTTCTCAATACTTTTGTTATATACCCTTTGTTGGCAATGACACAGGTCAAACGTTTTCTGTAAGTCTTCACAAGGTTTTCACACACTGTTGCTGGTATTTTGGCCCATTCCTCCATGCAGATCTCCTCTAGAGCAGTGATGTTTTGGGGCTGTCGCTGGGCAACACGGACTTTCAACTCCCTCCAAAGATTTTCTATGGGATTGAGATCTGGAGACTGGCTAGGCCACTCCAGGACCTTGAAATGCTTCTTACGAAGCCACTCCTTCGTTGCCCGGGCGGTGTGTTTGGGATCATTGTCATGCTGAAAGACCCAGCCACGTTTCATCTTCAATGCCCTTGCTGATGGAAGGAGGTTTTCACTCAAAATCTCACGATACATGGCCCCATTCATTCTTTCCTTTACACCGGATCAGTCGTCTCTGGTCCCTTTGCAGAAAAAACAGCCCCAAAGCATGATTTTTCCCACCCCCATGCTTCACAGTAGGTATGGTGTTCTTTGGATGCAACTCAGCATTCTTTGTCCTCCAAACACGATGAGTTGGGTTTTTACCAAAAAGTTCTATTTTGGTTTCATCAATCAATCAATCAATCAATTTTATTTTATATAGCCCTTCTTACATCAGCTAATATCTCGAAGTGCTGTACAGAAACCCAGCCTAAAACCCCAAACAGCTAGTAATGCAGGTGTAGAAGCACGGTGGCTAGGAAAACTCCTAGAAAGGCGAAAGCCTAGGGAAGAAACCTAGAGAGGAACCAGGCTATGAGGGTGGCTAGTCCTCTTCTGGCTGTGCCGGGTGGAGATTATAACAGAACCATGCCAAGATGTTCAAAAATGTTCATAAGTGACAAGCATGGTCAAATAATAATCAGGAATAAATCTCAGTTGGCTTTTCATAGCCGATCATTAAGAGTTGAAAACAGCAGGTCTGGGACAGGTAGGGGTTCCATAACCGCAGGCAGAACAGTTGAAACTGGAATAGCAGCAAGGCCAGGCGGACTGGGGACAGCAAGGGAGTCACCACGGCCGGTAGTCCCGACGTGGGTCCTAGGGGTCAGGTCTCTCAGTTGGCTTTTCATAGCCGATCATTAAAGAGTTGAAAACAGCAGGTCTGGGACAGGTAGGGGTTTCGGTAGCCGCAGGCAGAACAGTTGAAACTGGAATAGCAGCAAGGCCAGGCGGACTGGGGACAGCAAGGTGTCATCATGCCCGGTAGTCCTGACGTATGGTCCTAGGGCTCAGGTTCTCAGAGAGAAAGAGAGAACGAGAGAATTAGAGAGAGCATACTTAAATTCACACAGGACACTGGATAAGACAGGAGAAGTAATCCAACCAACTAACCCCAGCCCCCCGACACATAAACTACTGCAGCATAAATACTGGAGGCTGAGACAGGAGTGGTCCGAGAACACTGTGGCCCCATCCGAAGAAACCCCGGACAGGGCCAAACAGGAAGGATATAACCCCACCCACTCCGCCAAAGCACAGCCCCCCACCACTAGAGGGATATCCCCAACCACCAACTTACAATCCTGAGACAAGGCCGAGTATAGCCCACAGAGGTCTCCACCACAGCACAAACCAAGGGGGCGCCAACCCAGACAGGAAGATCACGTCAGTAACTCAACCCACTCAAGTGACGCACCCCTCCCAGGGACGGCATGAAAGAGCACCAGCAAGCCAGTGACTCAGCCCCTGCAACAGGGTTAGAGGCAGAGAACCCCAGTGGAGAGGGGAACCGGCCCGGCAGAGACAGCAAGGGCTGTTCGTTGCTCCAGCCTTTCCGTTCACCTTCACACTCCTGGGCCAGACTACACTCAATCATATGACCTACTGAAGAGATAAGTCTTCAGCAAAGACTTAAAGGTTGAGACCGAGTCTGCGTCTCTCACATGGGTAGGCAGACTGTTCCATAAAAATGGAGATCTATAGGAGAAAGCCCTGCCTCCCGCTGTTTGCTTAGAAATTCTAGGGACAATTAGGAGGCCTGCGTCTTGTGACCGTAGCGACGTACGTGGGGCACGGCAGGACCAACTCGGAAAGATAGGTAGGAGCAAGCCCATGTAACGCTTTATAGGTTAACAGTAAAACCTTGAAATCAGCCCTTGCCTTAACAGGAAGCCAGTGTAGGGAAGCTAGCACTGGAGTAATATGATCAAATTTCTTGGTTCTAGTCAGGATTCTAGCAGCCGTATTTAGCACTAACTGAATCTGACCATATGACATTCTCCCAATCCTCTTCTGGATCATCCAAATGCACTCTAGCAAACTTCAGACGGGCCTGGACATGTACTGGCTTAAGCAGGGGGGACACGTCTCGCACTGCAGGATTTGAGTCCTCGAGCGGCGTAGTGTGTTACTGATGGTAGGCTTTGTTACTTTGGTCCCAGCTCTCTGCAGGTCATTCACTAGGTCCCCCCCGTGTGGTTCTGGGATTTTTGCTCACCGTTCTTGTGATCATTTTGACCCCACGGGGTGAGATCTTGCGTGGAGCCCCAGATCGAGGGAGATTATCAGTGGTCTTGTATGTCTTCCATTTCCTAATAATTGCTCCCACAGTTGATTTCTTCAAACCAAGCTGCTTACCTATTGCAGATTCAGTCTTCCCAGCCTGGTGCAGGTCTACAATTTTGTTTCTGGTGTCCTTTGACAGCTCTTTGGTCTTGGCCATAGTGGAGTTTGGAGTGTGACTGTTTGAGGTTGTGGACATGTGTCTTTTATACTGATAACAAGTTCAAACAGGTGCCATTAATACAGGTAACGGTTGTGGAGGACAGAGGAGCCTCTTAAAGAAGAAGTTATAGGTCTGTGAGAGCCAGAAATCTTGCCTGTTTGTAGGTGACCAAATACTTATTTTCCACCATAATTTGCAAATAAATTCATTAAAAATCCTACAATGTGATTTTCTGGATTTTTTTTCCTCAATTTGTCTGTCATAGTTGACGTGTACCTATGATGAAAATTACAGGCTTCTCTCATCTTTTTAAGTGGGAGAACTTGCACAATTGGTGGCTGACTAAATACTTTTTTCCCCCACTGTATACTTTTTTGTATTACTTGTGAGGCACAGCTGAGTGAGCATAATCATTTGCTTTATTGTATTTTACTGGACTGATGGCCTGCATCTGATGGTCAGTCTAGGCAGGTAGCCTATAGCCCTTTCCAGCAGTCAAATGACCGAGTGGCCTCATGGGTGGAATGTTATTAATATTTTTCATAATTTCATAATTAATAAACATTGTACTTTTTTAAACGCTGAAAATCCGGGGTTCTATGTAAACAGTTTTATATTTCAGTTTTCTGTGTAATATCGGGATGTAAACTCAAATTGAATCCATTTCAACTCTATATCTGACGTGGTACAGGTGTCTAAACCATGCTCTAAAGTCCAGAACCTTCTTTAAGACTACCAAGAAACACTCTGTGTGACCCTGATTTATCCCACTGCAGTAAAAGGTTAAGAGCTTTGGGCCAGTAACCGAAAGATTGCTGGTTTAAATCCCAGAGCCGGCATGGTGGAAAAATCTGCCGTTCTGCCCTTGATCAAGGCAGTTAACCCCCAACAACAACTGCTCCCCGGGCGCCGATGACGTCGATTAAGGCAGCCCCCCGCACCTCTCTGATTCCGAGAGGTTGGGTTAAATGCGGAAGACACATTTCGTTTGAATGCATTCAGTTGTACAACTGACTAGGGATCCCCTTTCCCCAGTCTGAGGGGAGGGAGGTAGAGAGAGGGCAGCGGTGAGGCTGCCTCTCACCCGACTCACCGTCCCTCCGCTCTCCCTCCGCTGAGAAAAGGGGACACAGTCTTCCAGCTGATGGCGAAACTCAAGTCGCACTGCATTACTTCTGCCTCGTGCACCAATTCATGTTGTTACTCCTATGACCAGAGAAAGTGAAATATTCCTTGATATTAAAAAAGACACAAACCGCTAATAATAACAACGGAAGCTTATCAGAATACTTTGCTATGCTCATTCATTACTGCTGCAGTACAGGTTGTAGCGTGAGTGAAAGTAGGGAGAACGCACATTTTACTGTTTCAAACTGTTGAACAAAGTGTTGACAGTGCTGAATAACAACTTAAACATGAATTTACACATAAAAACAGCAACTCTTTGCTGTATTCATTGAGTCTCTCTCTAGTCATGGTTTTAAACGTTTTGTAATCTCACAGTATCAACTTTGCTGTGCGCTCTAGGCTTCTTTTTACAGCCTATGGCTCAAGGAAACTGTGCAGACACGGTGCTCTGAGCTATCTGACTGGCCAGCGGTAGACCTATAGGTGCACTTGATTTGCTCTCTAGGCCTGCCGGGTATGCAGAGTTCTATCTGCACAGCAGCCCTAGCGCCTTCCCGGCTCCTGAATCAAGTGCACCCACCGCCAACAGCTCTAAATGAAAACAAAATAGGAATGTAAGGCTTTATCGTTATTATTTTTTTACATAAATGTTTGATGATCGACTACGAATGCCTTGGAGATCGACTAGTCGATCGCTATCGACCGGTTGGTGACCACTGGCCTAGGCTTTAGCTCAGCAGACTAACACTGGAGATCTGGTTTTGAACCCCAGTCGGCCATATAAGCTAATTTAAGTTTAACATTGGAAAAAGTAGGCCTAATGTAACCTTTCTAAAATAATATCAGCTAGAACACATCTCACTAAACCATGACAAATGAGATAAGAGCTGTAGCCTTTCTACCCCCACAGTGTGGCATTGGTCCCATATGAACATTAAGGTGTTGCACTTGACAGCATTAGTGACATTGATATGGTATTTCCAAAGCCAATGCTGCATCAGTATTAGTGCCAATGGAAGGGTACAGTATGTGTTGTTTGGCATTGTACTGTGTGGACAATGGCCCATATTCACAAAGTGTCTCAGAGTAGGAGTGCTGATCTAGGATCTAGTTTGACCTTTTAGACCATAATGAGTATGATTAAATGGACAGGCAGGACCTGATCCTAGATCAGACTCCTACTCTGATGTGCTTTGTGAATACTGGCCTGTGAATGTGAACTCAGGGCTTGGCGTTTGCTGTCTCGTTTTAGTTCCCGTGGTGGCTCCCTCGGACATCGGCGGCGGTGGCGGGACCAGCAGGGAGCTGGCCATCACTTGGACGGTAGGTCTAGCCAATACCTTTTTCTATCTCTGCCAGGGTGAACTGTGGCCACAAACTCAACTTCGCACCTAAATCTGATCTGACAGCAGCCAGGAGCAAGCCAATTGAGACAAGCGTCTTTGCAAGGCAGTGCAAACCAGCTATGATAGTAAGGTAGCTATGTTCCTAGAGGAAGAGGAAAGGAAACACATAATTTCACAACAGCACATTCATAACCGTTTGACGGATGAAGACTGGTATCCAGAAGTGCTTTTGTATCTGTCTTTAATCTCTCACTTGTTTAGACTCACAACACAATCACCAGCAAAACTATCAGTGATAGATATCAAGCATTAGCTAGCCTCCGTTTCTGTGCTTCCCCCTTTGACAAATTCCTATAGCGCTCCTGGGCAAATTGCCTTTTCTTGCTAGAAGCCTGGCAGCATCAATCTTACAGCAGTTGGTCGATGTGATGAGGCTTGTGTTTAAAAGGTTAACTGTGTGTGTGTGTGTGTGTTTAGAGGTTAGTGGTATCTGATGCATGTACGCCACGCAGAACATATGGTGTGATGGTGCCTGAGCCAAGCTAGGAGATGAGGCATGGGGAGAGGGCGTTGGTCTAATAATAAGAGCGTCATAACTTTGGAATAAACACTCTGTCGGAGACACAGTCGTCATGGTAACTAGAATAATATAACACATTTTAGAGTGATGATAACCCACTTATTTTGGATCTGGCCATTGTCTTGTCACTCAGCACAACTCTGTCTGCAAGGATGTCTTTCTTGCTGTGGATATTTCTGTTCTTCTTAATATTTCCCATTCCCTCTACCTCCAGCCAGTGCAGCCACAGTACTACTATGGACGTAACTTTGGCTACATCATCGCCTTTAAGCCCCGGGATGACGACGAGTGGAGGAAGGTGACTGTGGCAGACCCCGAGGCTAAACACTACGTCCACAAAGACTCCTCCATCCCCGCCTCCACAGAGTTCCAGGTCAAAGTCAAGGCCTTCAACAGCAAAGGAGAAGGACCCTATAGTCTCACGGCTGTCATCTACTCTGCACAGGATGGTAAGCACAGATCTAGGATCAGCTTACTCCTCAGCCCAACCTCAACCGTAGGTGGATAAACTGAAAAACTGACCCCAGATTATTGTACTCTGTCAGCAGCATAGAGAGAGGGGGCTCTTCAGAACGCCACACCTACATATCAACTGTTTCAATCTGTCAGTGTCAATTACTTATCAGCACGGTGACTTTTTAATGGAGTGGGATATACTTAATAACTAATCCAAAGATGAATGTGAAGAATTGTACCCTTAGAATGTGAATCCTTCCTACCCTCCCTCCATCTCTCCCTCCCTCCCTCCACTCCCCACCCTCATCAGAGTGGGATTATCGTGATCTATGTAGCCCCCTTATTAACTTCAGCTGACAGACAATCAAGATAGCCACTACGGAGAGATGCTCAGTTGCTGTGGTAACGCTCTTTGGGAGTGTAAAAGAGGGGAGAAGCATTCAGTTAAGCCTGATGACGTGTGTGTGAAGGTTTCTTGGTGCGGCGCCCTGCGTGAGATTTAAACATCAAAAGGACAGCGCTCTCTCGGAGCGAATACCATGGGTCGTAACTCAGAGGAAAGGGTTTGTTGGAGAGCAGAAAGAATGTGGGTAGATTTCTGTTACTGAGCTTGTTCTAGGTAATGATTAATGCCTGTTAACAGATGCCTCCTTACCGAGACTGAGGGAGGTTTGCATGAACAAGTCAGACTTGGTACCAACATGAAGTTGTAAAGTGAAATAAAGACTATATTCATAGAAAATTTATAGTTACGGTAGGTGGGTATATGGAGGAAATACTTTTACAGGGTCTCTCTCTCTCTCTCGCTCTCTCTCTCTCACTTTCTCTGTCTTATATATCTGTGTGTGCCACCAGTGCCATCTGAAGCCCCTTCTAGTGTGGAGGCCAGGGCGCTGTCTGCCACTGAGGCCATCGTGTGGTGGCTTCCTGTCACCCAGCACACTGTAGAAGGCTACCAGGTCAGTACTATGTGTCTGTGTCTATGAGGAGTAACATGACTGTTTATCAGATAGAAGTAGAAGCGACCTTTATGCACCAACCCAGAGTCCTCCAAACAATGGACTAACCCTGATAACTCCATTGTATTTGCACCAGTACAGTCAGCTAATAGTTATTACCATATTATTTTACCAGGAACTATTTAGGCCCTAGAATAGTATATACAGTATATTGAGTCTCTGTGACCCTTTCCTTCTCCTGTCCAGGTGCGGTACTGGAGGAAGGCGGAGGACAGCGAGACGTCCAGTCAGAGGGTGGTGGTGTCCAGCAGAGAGAACCAGACCAGGCTGGATAATATGAGGCCAGACTCCCACTACCTCATAGAGGTCAAGGCCTACAATGCAGCTGGATACGGACCCCCCAGCCAACACTTCCAGATCTACACCAAGAAAGCCCGTACGTATTTTGATCTCAGGGCTGGTTTCCTGGAAACAAATTAAGCCTACTCTTAGACAAAAAAACATTTGTCAGTGGAGTTTCTCTATTGAAAGTGTCTTAGTGGAGGACTAGGCTTAATCTGTGTCTGGGAGACTGGTCCTCAGATGAATAATCATCAGCATATTCTGAGTTATGTACCGGGGTGCAAAAGTGTGATTTCACTGATTCTATTTGATTGTCACATGATCCTTACACTGTAGAAATGTTTATCTTCTGTTTTTCGCCAGCCCCAAGCCGGCCTCCTAAAATAATCAGTAAAAAGCTGAAAGGCACATCAGTGAATATCGCCTGGGAACACGTTGAACCCTTGGCCAACGAGTCAACAATAGATGGCTACAAGGTGGGTACAGTTTTACAAATGCATGGAAGCTTGTAGTGCAGTAAAAAAACAAAAAGTCTGTCCTTCAGATCAACACATGAGCAATAACTAATGTGTCTCTCTCTAGCATCTGTCACATACGCACATGAGACGTAACAGATTTCTTAAAGCTACAGCTTTCAAAACTCAACCAAGCTAGAAGGTCCACATTACTGGACACAACATACAGTTTACTCAAGTGAAATCTAAGAAACCTAAATATCTGATATTGAGTGATAATTCACTTAACGTTAGTGGGGGGTTTTCTCCTGGTTTTTTCTTACCAAGCTAAATGATCTAACATCATTGGCAGATCATTTTGCTTATTTTAACCTAAAAAGGCTTATTACAAGTAAGGGAACCGAAGCCTCCCTCCCAGATGATCTTAACACATTCTATGCTCGCTTCAAGGCAGACAATACTGAGCCATCCAGGAAGACTCTCGCTGATCCGGACGACCAGGTGCGTTCGCTCTCCGAGGCTGACATGAGGAAAACTCTCAAAAGAGTGAATACTCTCAAAGCTGCCGGCCCATATGGCATCCCTGGCCGTGTCCTCAGAGTGTGTTCTGACCAGCTGGCGGGCGTCTTCTCGGACATCTTCAACCTGTTCCAGGCTGTAGTCCCCACCTGCTTCAAGGACACCACCATCATCCCAATGCCCAAGAAAAACAAGGTGACATGCCCAAATGACTATCGCCCGATCGCGCTCACCCCGGTCATCATGAAGTGCTTCAAGAGGCTGGTCATGACCCACATCAAGGCCAGCACACCAGGCACACTGGACCCACTCCAATTTACCTAACGCTCCAACAGATCCATGGAAGATGCCATTTCCATCACTATTCACAGGCCGTAACACATCTAGACAAGAGGAACACCTATGTGAGCATGTTGTTAATTGACTACAGTTTAGCATTCAACACTATTGTTCCCTCCAAGCTTGACCCTCTGCAACTGGATCCTGGACTTCCTGACGTGCAGACCACAGGCGGATGGATTGGCAACAACACCTCCTCCACACTGACTCTTAACACAGGGACCCCCCAGGGCTGTGTCCTCAGCCCTCTGCTGTACTCCCTGTTCACCCACGACTGCGTGGCTTTGCACGACACCAACTTCATCATTAAGTTTGCTGACGAAGCCACAGTTGTAGGCCTCGTAACAAACAATGAAGAGTCGGCCTATAGGGATGAGGTAAGAGGAATTGTGGTGCCAGGACCCCAATCTCTCCCTCAATGTCAGCAAAACAAAGGAGTTGATTGTTGACTTCAGGAAGCAGAGGAGGGAACATTCCCCAATCCACATCAATGGGACTGCAGTAGAGAGCGTGAGAGACGTTTTAAGTTCCTCTGTGTCCACATCACTTAGGACTTGACATGGACCAACAACACCACCACTCTTGTCAAGAGGGCGCAACAGCGTCTCTACTTCCTAAAGCTGCCAAATTAAGGCTGAAATTTGGCATGCCACCCCGGGTCCTCTCCAAATACTACCGCTGCACCATTGAGTGTCCTGACCGGTTGCATCATGGCCTGGTACGGTAATTGCTCCATCCACGACCGAAAGGCCCTCCAGCGGGTGGTGAAGATGGCCCAGTACATCACTGGGACCGTGTTTCCACCCATCCAGGACATCTATTCGAAACAGTGTGGCAGGCCCGCAGCATCATCAAGGACCCCACACACTCCAGCCACGAGCTGTTCCCTCCCTTACTGTCGAGCAGACGGTATCGGAGCATGAGGTCTGATACCAACAGGCTCAGAGACCAACAGGCTCTATCTACAAGCCATCAAAGAGCTGGACCCTTGAACTGGACTAACCACCTGCACTGACTCTCTGTGCCTTAGCACTCATGCTCACACTCACATAGATATACACTCATCCACACACGCACGCACACACACACACACACACATACATTCATGCTACACACATCACAATTGCTAAATACTTCACAATTAAACACTTGTCCCCCAATCCCCCTTCCCCAAAACACATTTAAATATTGGAGTATAAGTTATGCCTTCCTGTATTATACTTATGCTAAAATGTTTATTCTATTCTACTGAGCCATTCACTTTATGTTAGTAGTCTTATCTTTTAGTATTTCTTATTGTTGTTGCATTGTCGTGAAGGAACCTGGAAGTAAACATTTCATTGGACAGTGTATACCATGTGTATCCCATACATACAACTAATAAAACTTGAAACTTGAACTTGTATTTTCTTATTTCAATATATTTTACCTTAATAAGATGATTAAGGGAATTATTAGTCAATATAAGATATTTAGGCGTGCTTAGATTTCACTTTTTGCAGTGTAATCACAGCTCCTTAGTATGTACATATATGAACTGATCTAATGTTCTCTCTCTGTCTGTGTGTTGGTCTCCATACAGGTCCTGTACAGGCAGGCTGGCAAATCCACTGGGATGCTGTTTACCACTGGGAAGCGGTCCATAGACCTGCCCATGCACAAGGACGGGGACTACGTAGTGGAGGTCAGGGCTCACAGCGAGGGAGGGGATGGGGCTGTGGCCCAAATACGCATCTCAGGTAACACATCAATCAAAAATCAACATAATAAATGAATAGAAATGTATAAAGCCCCTTTTACAGGCAGAAATGAATATGACACAAAATGGAGGCTGATTGTGAGGAGGTGCTATAGATGAAGTATCCAACCGTCAACATAATAACACTTGAGTGAAGCACTGTAATCCATCAGAAGTTGAATCCCATATTTGGTGCGGTGGGGAGATATCACCATCTTATCCAAGGCTGCTGGCCCTCCATTTGTCAAACCCCCTGCATTATAATCCCCCTGGAGCTCAGATTCCCAGGAGTCTGTGAAATCAAGCTGTCAGGTGGGACTGGCCTCCATGATAACAGCTACCCAGGAGGGGGTTTCCCCTCCACCCCTTCATCCATCCACCCCTCCATCCCCCACCCTATCCACTCAGCCAGTCATTCAGTCAGTCGGCCAGTCAGTCAGGGGATAAAGTCAGTGGGCCATCACCAGGCTTTTGTCATGGACTTTATACTAAAGCCTTTCCACCCATCTTATTCCTATGATAATAATATATACTATGAAAACGTCAGTGACAGCTTCTGTCCATGGGTTGACTGTGACAAATGACTCTGGCTTTCGGTGGCCATCTTTAAAACGGAAATAATCCTGCTATTTTGACAGACAGGATAGCCCAGGAAAGAGCTATAGGCTACACAATGCACCCATCTAACCATACATTTGGAATTGTGATCGGTTCACCAATGGCTTCTCTACTGGAGTGACATTGATATGGAAATGAGCCCTCATGAATGTTGCATGTGTGGATTGAACAGAGAGAACTCTATGAAAATAAATGTTGTGTCAGTCAGCCATAACCGTCAGCCAGTAATTTACAGTACATGTCATCGATCTCCAAATTGGATGTGGCACTCAAACCTGACTCTGTCTTGCCATACAAATTCTAAATCCAATCTTTGGCTTATTGAGAACATGTCACACCATATTACACAGGGGTAGGGAGAGGGGCCTCTCAGAGTGGTACACAGTATGATATCATAAAACCATGAAGGATGAAGACCTACAGAAAGTGGTCGAAACTTTGTCGCCAATTAACCACATAGGAGCATAGATTGCAGTGTGCACTCTTTTTACCATTTGCTAAACATATGATTTGATATCCACTACCTGCTCAAACACATTGGATGTGCGTTTGTAATCTTTTCCTATCATGAAACCATACACAAAATCCCTAACAGAACAGACCAAATATACCTGACTTGGTTGATAGGTTAGAACGTTACCAAAAATGTAATTGAAACGTTGTGCCTCTGTCTGTCTCCCTCCAGGTGGAGGCGTCATGGCTGCCAAGTCCCTCAGCTTGGCCTCCCTGCTCCTGGTGGCTCTGTTCTGCCTGATGGGCCTCTGAATGTAGCGCCATCTTTGTCTTCACTGTCCAGTCCAGTGAAGGAGACTCTGTGAAGTTGACGCCTATCTATGACAACTTTGGTTTCCACAATCTTTGGTGTCACCCTGCAGGGCAAAAGTCCATATTCCCCTCTCGAGGAATAAGGCTCTGTTTGTGGAAAAAGACACAATACAAAATTTGAACAAAGAAGACATCTGGGATATCTCTTATTTAATACCTACAATATCTTTGAAGGAGGAGCGTCAAAGGAGGTCTTTCAACTTTTTCAATATGCCTTATATGTAAACGGTTACACTTATCTTTCACAATGCCATGACTTGCTCTTGACTGGGTGAGGTGTGAGTGCATAGGTACTGCACAAAGATTGCAGATAACTGTTTTAAAAAATATTGTGATACAGGCCTTTCTTGTTCATTCATGAAGGTACAGCAGCTTCAAAGTGTGTGTTTCATTTGATGTATGACATTATGGACAATTGTTACAACATAGCATTCCATATATACTGTAAGTATAATCTTAGCAGGTAATATAGTTGTGAAGGATAAGTGTATGAGTTTATGAAATTGTCTTTATGTGTTTTAATTGCATTTCGGTGGCTTTTTATTTTCTTTTCAAGATGAATTACACCATCCCCTTACAGAGATACAGTCAACTCAAATCTCTACTCATGGTCCCCGGCATACTCCGATTTTTCTTATCAAACATCATCAGACAAAAGAGCAATTTATGTCATGCTAATATAATATATGCAATAATTTATATGGTTTTGCTATCTAATAAGTACGTATAGCCAGTACATATAGCTTACTATTAACGCTTTAACTTGTTTGTTCAGAGAAACATTGATTTTTATCTCCCCAAAACATGCTTATTTCCAACTCATAACATTATCTAAATTAATAGGAGACCAGTTTACAAGTGTTTGCATGTAGACATTGTTATCTGAAAGAGTTTCCTGACAAAACAAGATAAACTTCTCAGCCAGAGTGATGCGTGCATTTTTAGCACATGTATATCTGTGTATGTAAAGTTGAATGTATTAATAAACTGTGGGAACAAGAAATTAGCTTGAAAACATATCAGACCTGCAGTTTGTATATATCCATAAAAATGATGCTGATTCATGATTTCGACTGGCTGATAAAAGCTGCCTGCCTGTATGTCTCGTCCGGAACATTCATTACTATGCGACAGCTGGAGATCGAATTTGAATATTAAAACAATGTTGCAAATATTGGAGAGACAGACAGCAGGGTTTATTCAAATCTCCGCTGTTGAAAACTAAATGTTAATCTAAAAGAAATGTGAGATAATGTCTAGATGCTTTTTATAGTGGAGATCAAGTGTATAAATTGCTTGGCTGGGCTGATGAGACAGTGGATTTCGCAGTCAGATGGAACAGACTAAATAGGCATTTTAACGTCATAGATTTAGCAGGTGGTAACTTGTGGAATAGACACCAGATGGAATGCGGTTTTAACCAATCAGCATTCAGGATTAGACCCAGCCGTTGTATAACATGACATAAACAATGTGTGACAGTGGTGTATATAACTGTCCTGTGACCATCGCTTTGCCATAATATGTGTCCAGCGTTGTAATAGTGTCCAATAACCATATAACTACACTGAGTTTGGAATCATATAAATAGAGTTATAGAATGGATATTTTCCCTTCTTTTTTTCTGTTACAAGGATTGTATTTATATGGTTTGATTATCCCATGAGAGAGTACATTGAGCACAAAAAGGTTTTGTTTTGACTGTATCAGACCTTAATGGTAGACTACATGCTGGTGCTTTGTAAAGAATGTTGGCATTTTGTTTAATCTTTTTAATGTCTCATTTATTTTGTATTTTTAATGTTTCAGCCCTTTTTAATCAATGTCTCAAGTGTGAGTGTCACTATCAACAGTGATGCAGTGACTCTCACTCAGTTCAGTCAGTAACCGTGCAATGTCTGTTTGAATCTTGAATGGCTATTTAAATGGTATTATACATAACACAACCTGCCTAGCTCCTATAACAGTTATACTATTATTGTGTATCATGGTCCATAAACTGGTACAACTAAAGATAAACAAAACAAACTTTCAATATCTGTGTCATAGTCATCCAAAGCTCATACATTTGTCCTACTATGTTTGCAACATTCATTTGTATTTTTATTAACAACATGAGAGTTACATGTTATCAGAGATATATACAGTACGCATTATCAATTGGTGTTGTTGTTCATCATTATGACTGCTTAAACAGTAGTGGTTTATTACTATTATTTACTGCAAGAAGTGTAAAAATGCTGCATTTTATTTTTTTCTTCTCCCTGAGTACATGTTCAGTGCGACAGAGTGATGCTAGACATGCTTTTACTAGATCTGGTCCAGGGTGTTCGAGTGGCTTGCTACGCTATGCTCAGGTAGCGCCCTGGACCAGAGCTATGCTTCTGCATACATTGTGACTATATCAACAAAACACCTACCAAAGTGCTTTTCCCGGTTTCCCCTCATGCGACAAATCATTGAAAGAGTTGCCAAATGCATGAATGCCTTGAACTTTGATATTTGGAAGGAAGCAGTTGCTATTACTATATCCGAACATGCATTGCATTGGAAAGTAATTGTATGCCTATATGGTAAAGAAGCTCCATCCATACATTGCAATGAATCAACTCATCATACATACAGGCAACTTCCTATCAGCTTCATATGAACTCAACATGCCTTTGTGGTAAATAATAATAAACCATTCCATTATGAGTGACATCCCTTTATGTCAGAGACTGTGTGTTATGTATACATACTGCACATTCTATAGATAAGCCTAACATGTGCATTAGTTGCCTCATCAAGCCAGTCATCTCAAGGGGAAGTCAATGAAGGGCAGGGTTTCAATTCTTTTGAAACTTTCCCACAATTCCCAGCTTTTCCAGAAATCCCAATTGGACGATTCCCAAAATTCTTTCATCCTAATGGGGGTTAAGGTTTTACAGAAAAAAACTAAACTGACTAAAGGAATCTCACTCATTCAAGTTCAGTAGGCCCTACTGGTCAGTCCTGCGGTCAGTCTCATGCATTACAGTAAGATGGGTTGGGCTTTGATGACATCACCGTTGTTGATACAGCAGCAGTGTTTTGGCTGTATGTTCAGTGCTGTACTCCTACTGTACTGAATCTGAATCGCACATGTTGAGAGGGCTGAAACTGGACTCTCCAATTGGCTGGACATAAAAGGAACAATAAAAGTTTAGTTAACTATTAATTTAAGGTGACTTGTCTCTTTTATATATTGTCTTGAATGTCCATAGGCCGACTGAAGCACAGAATGTACAGTGAAGAAATTAAGAAAATACAAAACTATGTACACAAAACCAAAAAGTCTCAGCTGAATAAACATAACGAGATCCTTGAAGAGCTAAATGACATTCTAGAAAGCGGCACGCAAAGCTCACAGCAGTATTATGCTTTAATTAGGCCTATAGCAGCTGTTCCACAGCCTAAAACCAACCTGGATTTAACATAGTAAATGTAAATGTGTCTCCCTCTATTTAGTATGATATGTTATGTTTCGTAAGGTATGTATTAATTAATGGATGGCCATCATCCATTTCATATATGTTACGAATTACAATTTGTATGCTATGTTACGAATTGCAATTTGTACAATATGTTACGAATGTGCAATACATATGATTTGTTACAAATTCCAATTTGTTGTGGCTAATATTAGCTAGTTGGCTGGGTGGCTAATGCTAATGTTAGCTAGGTGGCTAATGTTAGGTAGGCTAGGGGTTAGAGGTTAGGGTTAAGGTAAGGGTTAGGAGTTAGGTTAAAGGGGAAGGGTTAGCTAACATGCTAAGTAGTTGCAAAGTAGAAAAAAAGTAGTAAGTTGCAAATTAGCTAAAGTTGTCAGTGATGAGATTCGAACACGCAACCTTTGGGTTGCTAGACGTTCACGTTATACACCCACCCATACACCCTGACCAACCACCCTCCTTTCGTTTTTGCCTTAAGTAACCTTCTGTCTTATTTAACCATACCAAATGTAACATATCATACTAATTGAGTGACCCGGATTTACATTTACTATGTTACATCTAGTCTATGAGACCAAGCTGCTAAAACAGACTCCATATGATTGAACTTGCCAATGTATTCTCTGGACAATACCATTTGGTCCAATAACAGGGGTAAATTATACTCAAACCTCGCAACAGGTATGTCTCTCAAATATAAACATTGCATGCACCAATTTGTAAGTCGCTCTGGATAAGAGCGTCTGCTAAATGACGAAAATGTAAATGTAAAAACAGGAATCATTTAAATGTATTTCCAGTAAATATGTAGGCCATAAGTATTAATATTTACCAATACAAAGACAATAATAAACATAATTGAATATTAGGCAAAGTGGACTTCCCCAATTATGTCACAACAGTCAATAACAGGACAAAGATGCCATTTGGCAGAGTGCAGGAAAACAGCTGATCAGAACCTAGGTTGAAGATATGTTTCCTAATTCCTACTGAGTTGTAGAATGTGTGTTAGAAAAAGCAATTTTGAAAATAAATGTCATTCCTAAATCTCCTAGTGGGGTCTAGATGTGGATGACTCTAGAACTGCTGATGTGCGGGTTTTGCACCAAACTTTGGTATGCATTAGATTTTTCTCAATCATAATGTTCTCTCTGCTCAAAGTAGTTATTCCTCAGTAACATAGCTGTGGTAGACCTTTTTACTGGAGTTTCAGATTTTTAGGATTTGGATTTAGGATATTGTCATGGAAAAGTAGGCCTATACCCTCTAATTGTGAAAACATGTAATTCCAGTGTTTCCCCAACTTTTTCTGAGTCAAGATCACTTTCTGAGATTTCTGAGATCTACCACTCAGATTTTTTTTAAAACATGACATAACGTCATGCAACATTGCAACATTGCAACATTAACCTATTAAAAACAGTACTGTAGCAATGATATTTGTGCAGTAGGCTATAGGCCCAATACATTATCACTATGCTTGAATTGCCCTGCCAATGTTGTTCTTCTCAGACCAATTAGAAATTATATTTACATCATTTTGGTATATGATTACCACAGTTAATATATAATGTGTTGTATTACTGTTGAGAAACAGCTGACTGAGCATAATATATACACTACCGGTCAAGTTTTAGAACACCTATTCATTTGTCTTTATTTTTTACTAGTTTCTACATTGTAGAATAATAGTGAAGACATCAAAACTATTAAATACATAAGGAATCATGTAGTAACCCAAAAAGTGTTAAACAAATCAAATAGCCACCCTTTGCCTCGATGACAGCTTTGCACATGTGACAGGTTAAAGGACATATTCATAGCCTGTTATACACTAAAAAGTATTAGTAAGTTCATGGTATGTAAGGATCTTAAAATATCTAAGGTTAAAAAGATTATGCATCCAGTACTAGTTCATAGAGATTGATAAAATGCATAAATGTGTTTAAAATCCGTCAAGAGTCAAAGGGTTAATATTGTAAGAGGAATGTGTAAATGTTATATTGACTACTTTATTTGGTGGTGCCTAATTTAAGGGTAAAAGTGTTCATCTGTGATCTACTAAATGCTCTTAATCTATGAGCCTGAGATCGATTGCTCTGGTCTCCACCCAACTTCCTGGGGAAATCGCGGTCTTTTTCTCATTACACTAAATTTGTCAGTGAGGAAACATAACTGCGTCACGTTCGTGATTATTTCTTCCCTTTTTCAGGTACGTTATTGATATGAAACGAGTTAATTTGAATGTAATAACTTGCTAACCTGTGAAGAGAGTTTAAGGTATGTGTTAGTAACATCTTGAGGAAGTTAGAGTTAAGTTGAAGAGAGTTATTAGGTGCGTGTGTGACTGTAATCTGCTTGGTTGCAGCGATATAGCTTCGTACTGAGAGTAGCTGCCATTTTATGCTAATTGTGAATGAATATGTGCGTTGTTAATAATATATTTGGGGTTATTTGTATAATGTGTTTGAATACTTTGTTGACATGGTTGATAAATGTAGTTATGGGTTACTGAGCTAAAGCTACTTTGTGTTTGGACAGTTATATTGAAACATTTGTATATGTTTTAGTGAATTACAGTTTATGCTGTTGTGACTTGAATAAGCTTTGTACCCTACAAAACTCTGGTTCCTGTAGATCTGTTGTTCTGTAAAATGTGGTATTTTTGTAAAAAAGATTACACTAAATTTGTCAGTGAGGAAACATAACTGCGTCACGTTCGTGATTATTTCTTCCCTTTTTCAGGGGCGTAACATTTTGGAGGCTCCGCTGAGATTGCTGCTCAGATGTCCGGCTTCCACATCCTGGTCGCTGAATTCCGAGCCAGCTAAATCCCTACATAACAACCCAGGCAGGCTGCAGTGAGGAAAGTGTTGCTGTTCGAGGGGAGCTGGAAGTTGGGGGTTAAGTACGGTGTCAACTGGGAGGCCGTTGAGAGACCATCAGAGACAGTAAGGACCATCTAATTCAGAGTCAACTCCTGCACAGTAAAGGTTCCTCCTGTCCTGTCAACATGACAACCGCCTTGGAAGAACTACAGGAAGAGGTAGTAGGAGAATTGCAAACCCTGACTAAAGACAAGTTACTAGACGTATGTGTTTTCCTTGACATATCAGGCGAACAGAGAAGAGTTATTCAAGACAAATCCCGCATATCATTGATGACTCACATTATGATGTTCCTTGAAAGAGAGGAAGTTGCAGAGTTAGAAGATGGCGGCATGTCGGAATTATTGTTACTTAAAGACAAAATGACAGAGATGATCAGTGGCATAGATAACAAGACAGGGCAAACTGACCATGATATTGAAACAGCCAGAACACATCACAGAATAGAGGGACTGAGAACTGTAACCCCACAACAAGGGGTGGGAACTGAGCAGAGTACTGCAGACCAAGCCAGTGATTCTCTGCGCCAGCCCCAACCCCTGCCCATCTTCAGAGGAGCATGCAGCTCTCACCCAGTGCACAGCCCGGCTCATACTGGCGCAAAGAGTTAAAAAATTTCTGGTCAGATAGGTGAACCGGGCCAGAAAGATAAACTGACTTTTTCCAGCCTTGCCCATCAGATTGAGAATGGACTTAACAGAGGCTATCCTGAGGTAGAAATAGTAGACGCAGTAATCAGGGCTATTTCTCCAGGCTCACAGCTACGCAGCTACTTGGAAGGTAAACCCCAGCTAACTCTTCCCACACTTAGATGCATCCTGCGTTCTCACTTCCAAGAGAAGAGTGCAACAGAGCTTTACAAACAGCTAGCTTCAGAAGCACAGCATAGCAAGGAGACCCCTCAAAGCTTCCTGATGCGCGTCTTAGATTTGAGGCAGAAAGTACTATTTGCGTCCCAGGAGTCAGAATCAGGGCTTAAGTATGACCCTGCCCTAGTCCAGCGCATGTGTTTACACACAGTCCTTACAGGTCTCCAGAGTGACAGTATCAGGATAGACATGCAGCCTCTCCTGCTTGATAGCGAAACATCAGATGAGGTTTTGCTAGAGAAGCTTAACATTGCTTGTGCTAATGAGATAGAAAGACGAAACAAAAAGCGTTTTAATGCCCCACAGCCTGCTACAACTGTAAGTGTAGTCCAGTTAGAAGATACGCCATCTGCAAAGTGTCCTGTGAAGGAAGCCAAAGCTAAGATACCCGCAGAACTGTTAACAGAGTTAGCTGAACTTAAGACAGGTGTAGCTTCCTAAAAGGTCTCAGTGCAGAGATTGCTCAGATTAAGGAGACATTACAGCAGCCTATGTTTCAGTCATCGCCTTATGCCCATGCCCCACTTCCAGTTAGGAGGCCAGATAGGGACCCCCAGCCACCTGTTTCCCAGCAGCAGTATTACAGCAACTACAGTCAGCCCCAAGCACCTGACCCTGCGCAGTATCAATATGCACCTAACCTGTATACCAACCGCTCTGCTCAAGCTCCAAGGAGGTGTTTTGTCTGCCAGCAGGCCAGAACAGATGCACGCTGCACACACTGCTTCCGATGTGGGAGTGGAGAACATTTTCAAGCTGGATGTAAAATCCGGGAGTCAGACCATCCAAAGAGGCCCCTTTAAACGGGGAAGGGTTACCGCTGAGGGACAAGTGTTAACCATAGCTACCAAAAAGTCCCAGAAATGTGCAAATTGTGCCAGAGAAGATTCATTTGAGAACCTGAAACAATGTTCATCATGTAAAGAGACACTGTACTGTTCCAAAGGATGTCAAAACCAACATTGGACTAAACATAAGGAAAAATGCACTCACCTGAAAATGGACTCTACCTGTGAAAAGCTTTCCTGTACAGAAGAAAATGCCCACTCTTTACCATCCCTAGCTCAAGGTTGCCACCCCCATAAGGTCACCTCGCTAGTCGGTAGACAGTGCCTTGTTGAGTGTCACCTGAATCGCCACCACCTCCAAGCTCTATGGGACACAGGCTCTCAGGTATCGGTCATTGATGAACGATGGAAAGCGGAATCTCTCCCAAACGCAAGGCTGAGGGATGTTTCAGAAATTCTGGACTCACCTGATGATCTAAGATTGACGGCAGCAAATGGGACTGAAATGCCGTACCTGGGATGGATTGAAACAACTTTTCGGTTAGCCTCTGAAACTGACCAAACGAAGGAACTGATCATCCCAGTGCTGGTAATGAAAGGCTGTCACCTATCTCATCCCATCATAGGTTTCAATGTTATTGAGCACATCCTGACAATGACCCGAAAAGACTAAACGGTACAGTACAGTAAAAAAGCTTTCCCAAGCCTCAAAAGAAATAAGGTGAGGGCTTTTATACAGGCTGTTAGCGCAGAACAGACAGATGAATACGCAGTGAAGACCAAGAAAGAGAAGGTTGCTGTACCAAAACACAGTAGCATTCAGATTGAGTGCCGGGTAGCTTCCCAGCCTTTCAAAGATGACATGACAATGCTTTTCCAGCCAGACCTGAACCCGCAGTGGCCAGATGAACTTGAGTTCTTTGACACACTAGTCAGAGTTAAGAAAGGTGTTTTTCCAGTTGTCATGCTTGATGTCTCTAACCCCACTGACCACGACATTGCCCTGCTAGGAGCGCACCATAATCGGTACAGTACAAACCATTATGACTGTGTTACCTGCCCAAGTCTTTGAAAAAGCTGTCACCCCAGCCACAGTGAATCACACTAGTGTTCAAACTCCATGTACTGCTACTGAACAGTGGGATCCACCAGTAGGTTTAAGTCACCTAACCGAAGAACAGAGAGGTTGTTAGGAAAATGCTTAGAGAAGAGTGTCACTCCTTCTCCAGATCAGACAATGACATTGGCTGCATTGAACGATTGAAAATGACTATTTCTCTAAAGGACTCTGAACCAGTCAAGCGCACATACATGTCAGTGCCCAGGCCACTGTATCAGGAGATGAAGGGTTACCTTCATGACCTCATAGCCCAGGGTTGGGTTAGGAAGTCAAACTCTTCATATTCTTCACCTGTCGTGTGCGTTAGGAAGAAGGGACGGGACCCTCCGGTTGTGTATAGAGTACAGAGACCTGAACAGAAAGACACATCCCGACCGCCAGCCCATCCCTCGGGTCCAGGACATCATGGACAGTTTAGGTGGTAATTCCTGGTTCTCCCTTTTAGATCAGGGAAAAGCATATCACCAAGGGTTCATCTCTGAAGAAAGCAGATCACTGACAGCATTTGTGACCCCATGGGGACTCTATGAGTGGATACGTATGCCATTCGGCCTCATGAACGCTCCTGCAGCTTTTCAGCGTTGTATGGAGGAATGTTTGGAAGGGCTCCGGGACAACATCTGCATTCCTTATCTGGACGACACGCTAGTTTTCAGTAAAACTTTCGACAGCCATGTGAATGATGTGCAAAAGGTTTTGCAGCGTCTCAGAGAGTATGGCATCAAACTCAAGCCAAGTAAGTGTGATCTCTTTAAACCCCAGGTCCGTTATTTGGGCAGAATAGTGTCTGCAGACGGCAGCAAAGTTGACCCAGCCGATTTTGAAGCAGTAAGAGCATTGAAAGAGATCAGACCACAGACTGTGGGCCAGCTCAGAAAAAATGCTTGGTTTACTCACTTACTACAGACAGTACATCAAAGACTTTTCTAGGAGGGCCAGCTGTCTGTATGACCTCCTGAAAGCAGATTCAGAGAAATTACCTGACCACCCACGGAAAGCAAAAACAAAGAAAGTAAGTCATGTGGTGCCCTCAAACAAGCCAATCCTGTGGACTGACCAGCATCAACAGGCACTTGAACAGCTGATTGAGTGTCTGCTTCACCCACCAGTCTTAGGTTTCCCTGACTTCACTCAGCCATTTGTTGTACACACTGATGCGTCACACCAAGGCTTGGGAGCAGTTCTTTATCAAGAGCAAGATGGGAAGCTTAGGGTCATTGCTTATGGCTCTCGAACCTTAACAGCAGCTGAGAAGAACTATCACTACCACTCTGGCAAGCTAGAATTTCTAGCTCTAAAATGGGCAATCACTGATAAGTTCCATGATTATTTGTACTATGCTCCGACCTTCACTGTATACAGTGATAACAACCCAGCTGAGCTACATTCTGTCTACTGCAAAACTGAACGCAACCACTTCCAGGTGGGTTGCAGAATTGGCTGATTTCCACTTTACAATAAAGTACAGGCCAGGCAGAGAGAACGGTGATGCAGATGCTTTTGTCAAGGATGCCACTGGATGTAGAGTCACTGATGAGAGAATGTTCTGAGGAGCTTCCACCAGACACCATTGCCGCCACTATACAAGCAGTAGAGGTACAGAAAGAGCCTTTTGTGCCTTGGTCAATTTCAGCTGCATCTATGTCAGTATCAGCTGAAGGTGAGACAACTACAGCAACAATCAGCTCGATCCCAAAAGAGGGGATAAGAGAGGCACAAGAGTCTGATCCGGTCATCCGTCCTGTGCTCGATTTCAAGCTGTCTGGTTCCAAACCGCCAGTTAAAGAGCAAAAGGAATTCAGTCCAAAGACAAAATGCCTATTCAGAGAATGGGACAAATTGACAATCGACAGTGATGGTATTCTTTACAGAATCACTACAGCCCGCAAGCAGTTAGTTCTACCAGAGCAGTACAAAGGTAAAGTGATGGAAGAGTTGCACAATAACATGGGACACCAAGGTACTGACCGCACTGTATCACTAGTACGTGACCGCTTCTTCTGGCCTTATATGCAATCTGACATTGAGCACTATGTGACTAAAACTTGTAGCTGTGTCAAGCAGAAAAAGCCAGGCCATGAAACAAGAGCTCCTCTGACAAACATTGTGACAACACAGCCATTTGAACTGGTATGTATAGATTTCCTCCATCTCGACAGATGCAAAGGGGGATATGAGTACATCCTCGTGATTGTTGACCATTTTACACGTTACACTCAAGCCTACGCCACCACATCAAAGTCAGGAAAAACTGCTGCAAATCTCATCTTCAATGACTTTGCCCTGAAGTTTGGGTTCCCCTCCCGCATCCACCATGACCAAGGGGGAGAATTCGAAAATCAGTTGTTCCATCAGTTAAAGAAACTCAGTGGCATGGCGGGGTCCAGAACAACACCCTACCACCCGATGGGGAACGGTCAAGTGGAACGAATGAACAGAACATTGTTGCAAATGCTAAAGACACTAACTGAGACACAAAAGTCAAACTGGAAGGAGTCTCTAAACAAACTGGTTTATGCCTATAACTGCACCCGTTGCGAAGTGACTGGCTATTCACCATTTTATCTTCTGTTTGGGAGATCACCCAGGCTTCCAGTTGATATGTTCTTTGGATTGTGCACAGAGGCAGGTTCCAGTAACCAGCGAGACTACGTGGAGAACTGGAAACGAGGAATGGAAGAAGCATACGCCATTGCAAATGAAAATGCTCAGAAAGCTGCTGAAAGAAGTAAAAGTACTATGACACTAAAGTTAGGAGTTCAGTGCTACAGCCTGGCGAGCGAGTTCTGATTAAAAACCTGACACCAAGAGGAGGACCAGGCAAACTCCGTAACTATTGGGAAGATCAAATTCACACAGTAGTGAGACAAATGGGTTCAGACCTGCCGATTTATGAGTTGAGACCAGAAAAGGGTAGGGGACGCTCCAGGGTCCTGCACAGAAACCTGCTCATGTCCTGTGACTACTTACCTTTTGAGAGACAACCAGAAATGACTAAAGATGACAAAAGTAAGAAGAAGAGACATCAGCCTGGATCACAGCCTCTAGATTCTGATGAAGACAGCGGGGATGAATATGACCTTCATCATGAGCCGCTACAGGTCCCCACATCTCCTACAGTACCTGAGAGGTATGCTGAACCAGCGAGAGAGTCGGAAAACAGGCCCCCACCAGTGAAACAAACAGTTGCGGTGCCAGTTCCTGATACGCTACCAGCACAGCCTCTTGTTGAAAATCAGCTGGAGGAGAAAACAACAGTTAAAGAACTGCCTGCTGAGGAGATGAACTTGCCTGCTGAAAATGTGCTGGATGATCGTCCACTAAGTGCCTTTCCTTCATTAACTGCTGCTGCTGAACCTGAGGAACCAGCTTACCAGCTGCCACAAAGAGAGAGACACCCTCCAAGACGTATCACCTATGATCAGCTTGGTATCCCTTCCTGCTACAGTATACAGCCACAGCCACAGTTGTTCCCTGTCTACCCTGCACCAGGACTGGTTCCATGGCTGCCATCACTACAGGGATATTACCTTCAGCCACCCTACATGTATGGACTTCAGCAAACTTGAGGCCACAGACAGAGTTGACATGTTTGACCATGGACTACTGATTGATTTCACAGACTTTCACAAGACAATTAGCAGACTATGCATATAGATCATTAAAACTGATGGACTGTTGACAATAGTATGAGAAAAGACTGCTTATGGACTGTTTATACAGCTGGTCAACAGATATGGACTGTGAATATAACTTCTTGGTTCTATTTGAACTGTGAACTTTGACCTCTGCTCAAGGACTATCTTACAGAAGAGGATTTTCTACGTCCAGTGCTTATAGACTGTTTATGAAGATAATGTTGGTAATGTTGGGACAACATTTATTTTGTCGGGGGAGAGTGTGACAGGTTAAAGGACATATTCATAGCCTGTTATACACTAAAAAGTATTAGTAAGTTCATGGTATGTAAGGATCTTAAAATATCTAAGGTTAAAAAGATTATGCATCCAGTACTAGTTCATAGAGATTGATAAAATGCATAAATGTGTTTAAAATCCGTCAAGAGTCAAAGGAGTTAATATTGTAAGAGGAATGTGTAAATGTTATATTGACTACTTTATTTGGTGGTGCCTAATTTAAGGGTAAAAGTGTTCATCTGTGATCTACTAAATGCTCTTAATCTATGAGCCTGAGATCGATTGCTCTGGTCTCCACCCAACTTCCTGGGGAAATCGCGGTCTTTTTCTCATTACACTAAATTTGTCAGTGAGGAAACATAACTGCGTCACGTTCGTGATTATTTCTTCCCTTTTTCAGTTACGTTATTGATATGAAACGAGTTAATTTGAATGTAATAACTTGCTAACCTGTGAAGAGAGTTTAAGGTATGTGTTAGTAACATCTTGAGGAAGTTAGAGTTAAGTTGAAGAGAGTTATTAGGTGCGTGTGTGACTGTAATCTGCTTGGTTGCAGCGATATAGCTTCGTACTGAGAGTAGCTGCCATTTTATGCTAATTGTGAATGAATATGTGCGTTGTTAATAATATATTTGGGGTTATTTGTATAATGTGTTTCGAATACTTTGTTGACATGGTTGATAAATGTAGTTATGGGTTACTGAGCTAAAGCTACTTTGTGTTTGACAGTTATATTGAAACATTTGTATATGTTTTAGTGAATTACAGTTTATGCTGTTGTGACTTGAATAAGCTTTGTACCCTACAAAACTCTGGTTCCTGTAGATCTGTTGTTCTGTAAAATGTGGTATTTTTGTAAAAAGATTACACTAAATTTGTCAGTGAGGAAACATAACTGCGTCACGTTCGTGATTATTTCTTCCCTTTTTCAGGGGCGTAACACACACACTGGCATTCTCTCAACCAGCTTCATGAGGTAGTCACCTGGAATGCATTTCAGTTGACAGGTGTGCCTTGTTAAAAGTTCATTTGTGGAATTTATTTCCTTCTTAATGCGTTTGAGCCCATCAGTTGTGTTGTGACAAGGTAGGGGGGTGGTATACAGAAGATAGCCCTATTTGGTAAAAGACCAAGTCCATATTATGGCAAGAACAGCTCAAATAAGCAAAGAGAAATGACAGTCCATTATTACTTGAAGACATGAAGGTCAGCCAATCCGGAAAATTTCAAGAACTTTGAAAGTTTCTTCAAGTGCAGTCGCAAAAACCATCATGCACTGTGATGAAACTGGCTCTCATGAGGACCGCCACAGGAAAGGAAGAGTTGCTCTGCTGCAGAGGATAAATTCATTAGAGTTACCAGCCCAAATAAATGCTTCACAGAGTTCAAGTAACAGACACATCTCAACATCAACTGTTCAGAGGAGTGTGTGAATCAGGCCTTCATGTTCGAATTGCTGCAAAGAAACCACTACTAAAGGACACCAATAAGAAGAAGAGACTTGCTTGTGCCAAGAAACACGAGCATTGGACATTAGACCGGTGGAAATCTGTCCTTTGGTCTGATGAATCCAAATTTGAGATTTTTGGTTCCAACCACTGTGTCTTTGTGAGACACAGAGTAGGTGAACGGATGATCTCTGCATGTGTGGTTCCCACCGTGAAGCATTGAGGAGGTGTTATGGTGTGGGGGTGCTTTGTTGGCGACATTGTTGGTGATTTATTTAGAATTCAAGGCACACAATCAGCATGGCTACCACAGCATTCTGCAGCGATACGCCATCCCAACTGTTTTGCGCTTAGTGGGACTATCATCTGTTTTACAACAGAACAATGACCCAACACACCTCCAGGCTGTGTAAGGGCTATTTGACCAAGAAGGAGAGTGATGGAGTGCTGCATCAGATGACCTGGCCTCCACAATCACCCGACCTCAACCCAAATGTGATGGTTTGGGATGAGATAGACTTCAGGGTGAAGGAAAAGCAGCTAACAAGTGCTCAGCATATATGGGAACTCCTTCAAGGCTGTTGGAAAAGCATTCCAGGTGAAGCTGGTTGAGAGAATGCCAAGAGTGTGCAAAGCTGTCATCAAGGCAAAGGGTGGCTACTTTGAAGAATCTAAAATCTAAATTATATTTTGATTTGTTTAACACTTTTTTTGGTTACTACATGATTCCATATGTGTTATTTCATAGTTATGATGTCTTCACTATTATGCTGCAATGTAGAAAATAGTAAAAATAAAGAAAAACCCTTGAATGAGTAGGTGTGTCCAAACTTTTGACTGGTACTGTATATATACAGTGGGGAGAACAAGTATTTGATACACAAAAATCCAGAAAATCGCATTGTATGATTTTTAAGTAATTAATTTGTATTTTATTGCATGACATAAGTATATGATACAACAGAAAAGCAGAACTTAATATTTGGTACAGAAACCTTTGTTTGCAATTACAGAGATGATATGTTTCCTGTAGGTCTTGACCAGGTTTGCACACACTGCAGCAGGGATGTTAGCCCACTCCTCCATACAAACCATCTCCAGATCCTTCAGGTTTTGGGGCTGTCGCTGGGCAATACGGACTTTCAGCTCCCTCCAAAGATTTTCTATTGGTTTCAGGTCTGGAGACTGGCTAGGCCAATCCAGGACCTTGAGATGCTTCTTAGGGAGCCACTCCTTAGTTGCCCTGGCTGTGTGTTTCGGGTCGTTGTCTTGCTGCAAGACCCAGCCACGACTCATCTTCAATGCTCTTACTGAGGGAAGAAGGTTGTTGGCCAAGATCTCGCGATACATGGCCCCATCCATCCTCCCCTCAATACGGTGCAGTCGTCCTGTCCCCTTTGCAGAAAAGCATTCCCAAAGAATGATGTTTCCACCTCTATGCTTCACGGTTGGGATGGTGTTCTTGGGGTTGTACTCATCCTTCTTCTTCCTCCAAACACGGCGAGTGGAGTTTAGACCAAAAAGCTCTATTTTTGTCTCATCAGACCACATGACCTTCTCCCATTCCTCCTCTAGATCATCCAGATGGTCATTGGCAAACTTCAGACGGGCCTGGACATGCGCTGGCTTGAGCAGGGGGACCTTGCGTGCGCTGCAGGATTTTAATCCATGACGGCGTAGTGTGTTACTAATGGTTTTCTATGAGACTGTGGTCACAGCTCTCTTCAGGTCATTGACCAGGTCCTGCCGTGTAGTTCTGGGCTGATCCCTCACCTTCCTCATGATCATTGATGCCCCGCGAGGTGAGATCTTGCATGGAGCCCCAGACCGAGGATGATTGACCATCATCTTGAACTTCTTCCATTTTCTAATAATTGCGCCAACAGTTGTTGCCTTCTCACCAAGCTGTTTGCCTATTGTCCTGTAGCCCATCCCAGCCTTGTGCAGGTCTACAATTTTATCCCTGATGTCCTTACATAGCTTTCTGGTCTTGGCCATTGTGGAGAGGTTGGAGTCTGTTTGATTGAGTGTGTGGACAGGTGTCTTTTATACAGGTAACGAGTTCAAACAGGTGCAGTTAATACAGGTAATGAGTGGAGAACAGGAGGGCTTCTTAAAGAAAAACTAACAGGTCTGTGAGAGCCGGAATTCTTCCTGGTTGGTAGGTGATCAAATACTTATGTCATGCAATAAAATGCAAATGAATTACTTAAAAATCATACAATGTGATTTTCTGGATTTTTGTTTTAGATTCCGTCTCTCACAGTTGAAGTGTACCTATGATAAAAATTACAGACCTCTACATGCTTTGTAAGTAGGAAAACCTGCAAAATCGGCAGTGTATCAAATACTTGTTCTCCCCCCTGTATATTATAATGTAGATCTATAGATGTATGCCACAGGAAGACCCCATGTGCCGCACCCCATGTGCAATTATGAAATTCTAATTTCAACTGCTTGAACTCACTGCTATCAAGTGAATGGGTTCAATGTAGATCATCTATGAAAGGTAGTTAAATGCCCCCCGGGGTAAAACACCTGTAAATCTCACAGAAACCACTTTATGACATAAAAAATGTTTCAACACTTTCCTTGGCTGCCACTACTCTTGCTCAACAAAAAAATTGTCTCATCTCAACTTTTTAAGTCACTCGAACAAAATGATTTTGCGGTAAATGTATCAAATATTTTGTTATTTAGAAAAAGTTATATATGTAATCTGCTAAAGTTAGATCTGTAAACGTTTTTATAAATACCAGTAAGGGAGCCTAAAGATAAATAATATACTTGTTTAGAGAGAAAACATTTAATCAGTGTTTTAATAAAGTAGTACAATTTGTAAAAATGTATTAGTAAAGAAAATGTATTAGTCTTTTCAAAATCGTGTCCAAATCATCTATAAGTAACTTCATTCAGTTACACAATACATTTGTTGATACTTTAGGGTGTTTTGGACAGGAAGCGTGAAAATTACATCAAAACCTCATCATAGTGAGGATATTAATAATGAGATGTGCAATGCCATTTTACTTTAATATTTGATTTATTTAATTGAAATAAGATACCTATACTTGAGCTTTTAAGAGTCAATTACTCAAAAATGTCAAAATAAAACATATACAATTGATTTTAACACACTAATCTTCAGGGGCATTATTATTTATATACGATCGTCTTCTTGTGAGATATTGGACCAAGGCGCAGCGTGTGCAAAATACATCTCTTTATTTTGGAAGAGAGAAAAACACGAAACCGAACACTATCCAAAACTAACAAAACAACAAACGACCGTGAAGCTAAATAACGTAAGTGCACAGACAAGCAACAAACGTTCAACATAGACAATTACCCACAAACACATGATGCCCATGGCTGCCTTAAATATGGCTCCCAATTAGAGACAATAAACCACAGCTGTCTCCAATTGAGAACCAATCTAGGCAGCCATCAACATACAAACACCTAGACAAGACATAACCCCATTAAACCTACAAACCCCTAGACAAACCAAAACACATACTTCACCATGTCACACCCTGACCTAACTAAACTATTAATGAAAACAAAGATAACTAAGGCCAGGGTGTGACAGATAACATCTCAGGTGAAAAATATCCCTTTTCACTGCAAGAGAGTAGAGCTGATTAGAGATCAGAGATAGTGTTACAACTCTGTTCTCCATTATAGATAACACCAGCTCTCTCAGCATAGTATTTATTTTATGCCAGAACCAGAAACAGCAGTCTGAGTTTTGTTTTCCAGCTTGTATCCAATAATGATTTCAGATAACAAAGTCAAAATGATGTTTTTCCCCTTTGTTTGTGGGGATTAGGTCAGCCTATTTATGGGTTAGATTTACATTCAGATTGAGATAAGGGAATCCAGCCGCACTTCCTGCTAATCAAAAGGGCTTCAATAGTTCTTACTTCTACACACATGAAGATTATGGCAAAAAGAGGGAGATAAACAACTTTTCCCTGAATGTGTCTCACATCAATTGGCTTATCAGCCAGAACATAGGTGGTTTTCTGGCAATGACACTCTTGTTGTTTTGTTGTTCTTGTTGACATCATTTGTTGCTACATCTCCTAAGGGAAATCAGATTGTCAGATTTATAGATACGGCCTACTGAGCTTAATCTGTAAATTCCATCTGAAAGAACCAGAGTCCAAAAAGTATACCCTCTGGGCACACGCTGGTTGAATCAACGTTGTTTCCACGTCATTTCAATGAAGTGATGTTGAACCAATGTGGAATATTGGATTGACGTCTGTGCCCAGTGGGTAGTTACTTCAATTGTGATGTATAACAAACCTTGATTGTCTCACTAGAAAATGAATCTGTCTTGGTTTTATTTATTGACAAGGAGGATTTGTTAATTACTTTGTATTTATTTGTATTAATGAGGAGGACTATTCTCCTCTTCCTCACCGAGCAGCTTGGTCTGGAATCAACATACTGTTTATGAAGTGTGATGTGACACTGAACAGAGTAATACTGGAGGCTGTGTTTCACCAAGACCGGTGTCAGCAGTAAACACTATTAGTATGTCAGAGACATATGGCCTAGACTAGTATATGTGTTCCTTCCAGACAGGTGGAAACATCCCAGGGCTGAGAACTATTGTCTTTGTAAATCTACACCTGCCAGCCTCTCGCTCGCTCGTCAGACAACACACAGCCAGAGTGATGTCACCTTGTTTTTGTGTACTCCATACCAGACATAGAGCCCTGAAACATGATGCTTTCTCTCTGAAAGGTGCCTGTACTATTTCATGCTGGGTTAGAGAGTTAGAAGGTGGATGGACACTGGGCTGTAGGCCACGGAATCAGGCTCTCTATAAAGATATTATATTACAGAGATTAGCTGTAGAGAAGGAGTTCCCAAAATACAGTTTTTGTGATGATTAGTCATCATAGAGCCACATGCTACAGTGCAGCCTATTTTGTAGAGCATTGCAAATAAATTAGAATAGATCATTTATTTTTATTTTGAAATAAATAAAAAATACATTATGTGAAAATGGAGGCAAAGGGTTAATATAGGTCTAAGTTTAGTTGTAGAAATTAATCCAATAGTCTGAAAATCAATGACATCCCCATATCATGGTATCTGAAGGCTTGGGGGACCTCTGGTGGTTCTATTGAAAACAATTACAGCTTTTTTACGATTGTTTACACACTAAAATTTAACTTTTCCCACAATTAGCAAAACCTTACACTCAAGGAGCAAAACACAAGGCTAGATTTGCACAACTGTAAGCACATTGTCAGCTTCACACTATTTGCAAAACAATACACACAGTGATTTGCAAAACACTAAACACACTTGTATACATCAGACACAGAAGTATATCATGATGTCACTTCCTTGCAATTCCAAAGCACTGACTGTCAAATTACCACACCTATGAGCCAATCTGTTAAACACAGCCATCAGGTGCACAAACACATGATTGCTAAATTGTAGACACACCAATCAGGTTTAAGCACTATAAAAATGCAGCAGGTAGGTTCACCTGCCTTCAACCAAAATGGAAGGAGTCAGAAGAAGAGTGAGGGTGAGAGAAGGAGTACACAGAGGAGGAGAAGAAGGAGGTAGAGGAAGAGGCAGAGGCCGAGCCAGAGGTCGAGGAAGACCTGAAGCAGGAGGAGAACGTGCACAAAGAAGAAGAGGACCAAACTTATCAAATGACATTCGTGCAACACTAGTGGACCATGTTGTGAACCACGGATTGACGCTGAGGGAGGCTGGACTGAGAGTTCAGCCAAATCTTAGCAGATATACAGTGTCATCTGTCATAAGGACTTTTCGACAGGAAAACAGGTAAAAGAAGATCTGTCTACAGTTACAGTAATCAGCCGCTTATTGTATGCACCATATCAGCACTTGTGATACCCCTTCCTGTGACATTGTACAGTAAGTTACATGTATTATTCTCTACATAGGATTGAGGGTCGGGAACGACAAGGAGGAAGGGGACCCATATTCACGCAAGAACAAGAGAGAGAGATAATAAACATGGTTTTGGCCAATAATGCTATCAGGCTCAGAGAACTACAAGCCAACATTATCGGAGACCATGCCATTTTCAATAATGTCCATCAGGTCTCTCAGTCAACACTGGCACGCATCCTGAAAAGACATCATGTTCAAATGAAACAACTTTATCGAGTGCCCTTTGAGCGGAATTCAGAGAGGGTCAAACGTCTGCGGCATGAGTATGTGAAGGTTTGTATTGTTCACTTTAGCACTGTGATGTTGCATACTGCACACATGACTTTTTTACATTGACTGTATACTAGACCTATCCTGAACTACACAATCTTGTCCTTCACTGTATTTCAGAGTTTTGCAGATGGATGCTGAGGAAATCCTGCATGAATTCATATATATTGATGAGGCAGGGTTCAACCTCACAAAAGCAAGAAGGAGAGGCAGAACTATCATTGGCCACAGGGCTATAATCAATGTCCCAGGGCAACGTGGGGGTAACATCACCCTTTGCGCTGCCATTTCACAGCATGGGGTTCTCCTCCGTCATGCAAAAATGGGCCCTTACAACACACCTCACATTCTCGCATTTTTGGACCGATTGCACCACATCGTCACAGCAGGTAATGAAATGCACCAGATGCAATACACTGTCATCTGGGACAATGTGTCATTCCACCGCTCTGCTTTGGTCCAGAACTGGTTTCAACACAGTACTATACCTTCCACCATACTCTCCGTTTCTAAACCCTATTGAAGAGTTTTTCTCTGCATGGCGGTGGAAGGTATATGATCTCCAGCCCCAGGCTCAGGTACCCCTCATTCAGGCCATGGAGGATGCCTGTGACCAAGGCGACGCCGCAGCTGTGCAAGGATGGATTCGACATTCAAGACGGTTCTTCCCGCGTTGTCTTGCTAATGAGGATATTGCTTGTGATGTTGATTACATTCTCTGGCCAGATCCAGCTAGGTGAAGAGATAATGTATAGTATGTTTACTGTAGTATTTTCTGTACAATATTGTCAGTTTTTTTCAGATTTTTTAAAATGTTTGTTGTTGTTATTTACTGTAATTGTAACCTGTACTGGATACAGTATTTTACGTTTGTCTGTTTGCTGAGCAACAGTGTTATGCACACTACTGTAGTAGCATGAAAACTGGGACATGTTTTGTTGTGACTCTCCATGTTGACATGTTGACTGATTTGGGTATATGGAGAGAAATAAATGATATTTTCCTCAGTCTGCAGCATTGGTCTTGTGTAGTGTTTGTATAGTTGCACTTTCTCTGTGTACTTCATTTACAGTACTCTAATCACTGAGAATTAGACTTGCTAAAAGTGTTTTAGGTTAGCAACAGCAGTGTGTAACTGGTTCAAAAAGATTGAAGTCATATGAAATGTGTTTCGTATGGTAACAAAATATTGTTTTTATGAAGTCGTGTATAGTTTTGACAAGTGTTCAATTTTGCAAATGATCTGAAGTGTTGTGCTACTTTGGTGTAGGGTTGTGGTAATTGTGTGTAGTGTTTTGACAAACCGGGCCCTGTTTTCAAAATTGTGCTTAAACAATTGAAAAAAAAAAAGTAATGGAAATCACTGTAATGTACTCTGTTTAAAATGTATTCAGTACTATTAGCATACCACCATTGTTTGTGTTACTATTACGGATAGGGAACTTACCCATGACGCATTTGTTCTTGCTCTCTCGTCATATTGGGAATAGACAAGGGTGAGTAGACTAGTCTACAACTCCAGCAACAAGTGGTTGGTAAAAAAGTTATCCAGTCCATTTACAGTTAGTAAGGGACGTCGATATCCGTGGGACATAGGCGCGGCAAATGTTGACATCGCATTTTCACCTGAATCGCATAGTTTCTATTGCCTGTGTAAATGTAGACTGTTTTACATTGGGATTTTGACTTTACGCACAGTCCGTATAGCAACCGTCTGCAAATTCATCAGTTCATTCTACACCTGGCCAAACTTCTGCAAACTTTTTTACATTGCCACTGCAGAGAGGCTGTATATGACACTGATCAACCGGACTCTGGACCAGCGAGGAAGATACATCTTGATGTGCGCCGACTGCCCAATTTATGCAAGGAGGACAGAGAAAGTTGCGGACAGGTTTTGAAACCAGGCGAGATGGATAATGATTTGTGTATGGCAAAAGACGACTCCAACTTTGACCATAGAGATGTGGGTGTCTGTCAGAAAGGATGCGGACTTCTCTTGCAGACAGACATTGTCCAGGGAGACCATTGCTGTTTAGATGCGCTTCGTATGCTGAACGATGCGCTCCAGGAACGGAGCGCTACGTTGGAGCATGAAGCCCGGATGCAGCAGCTCAGGTGGGTCAGGAGAAAGCAGTCCCTACTGGCCCAGGTGTCATCCCTCCAGAGCGAAGCGCAACTGACTGCTCTGAAGTACCAGCGAAAGTTACACCAATACATGCTGAACATCAACAACATAGCCAAACAGGTTATTGGACATTACAAGGTGAGAACTTGTATCATATTAAACTCAGTCCCAACACCAATTATTGCTTTTGATGTGATACAATTACATAATGTCAAGATTGGTATGCCTACTGTATTTGAGATGGACACATTAGATGGCATATGTAACACTATATTGCATTATCCAGCAACATACACTATTAGGCTATTTCTTTTACTGTTCTTTTTTGTTATGATAATGTATACAGAGTGACTCAGGAACTTCTGGAGTCTGCCTGTCCCAGCTATCTGAACAAGTTCCAACTGATGCAGTGGAATTCAGTCAGTAATGATCATCAGACCTATTCTATTTAGCATACTAATATTGCTTTGGCTTGCCCCAGTCAGACAACTCTTTGTCCCAAAATTTACTTCCAGGGGGTCCACCCTATGTAAGTTGGAGAATTTAGAATTTTTCAAACACCTGAAAATCTAGATCCATAATCATTATGCCTAATTCTATGTAAATATATATATATATATATATATATATATATATATATATATATATATATATATATATATATATATATATATATATATATTTATATTTTACTGCATATCTAATATACCTCTTGAGCTGTCTGTATCCTCCTGACTAGTGGTGAAATAAACTAAATATGCTTCTCTGCATCTCTGCTAATATCTGGGTAAAAGATTGAAAGGAATACTTATTATTATTATTATATTTATACTTATTCAGGACATTTAGTTATTGCTTCCTTTGCTAAAGTCTACCAACCTTGCCAGCAGGCATGCCAGCTAAGATAATTAGATAAGCTAGCTACTCTAACTTGATTGATGTTTTTTAAACGTTTTTCAGTTAAAACGATAACACAATTCCACGTGAATTCACAGTGCAGCTGCGCTGCTGCCAGCAATGGTTTGGGTCTCACGGTGCGTCCCTTTCAGATGGTGAAGCACTGCACCTATACTACCATTACTGTACCTCAATTCCACCTTGCAAAGTTTGCATTTCACCACCTTCTCATTTAACTTCTAAAGGATTGCCATACAGGACTTTGCTGCTGTTGCTTGCCTTTCTCTGACATTTTTCCAACTGTTTAAGACGATGATGTAGTGGTTGAGTGTGTGTGTTCAGTCTTCGGTCTGTTGCATGTAGAATATCCTAGCCTATTCATTGATGATAGGCCCTGCTTTACTGAAGTTGTGAGACATTGCAAGCCAAGAAATATCATTCTATTGCGAGATACAGAAGCTAGCTGTCCTCCGGCTACACCATGGTGCTACCCTACAGTGTGCTGCTGAGGCTACTATAGACCTTCATTGCAAAACAGTGTGTTTTAATCAATTATTTGGTGACGGAAATATTTATTATCTTTTTTTTCTAAAAATGATATATATTTTTTTACATATTTCACTATTTTGATTTTTATCAAATTCAGTGAGGAGGATGGTCCTCCCCATCCTCTTCTGAGGACCATCCACTGGTCTATATACAGTTATCTAGTTGTGAGCAGTAACACTGTGGGTTTTACAGTATGCTGTGAGTCAGATGGTGTTCCTTCCCTGCACCTTGACAACAGTTGATTTAGATGGTGCAGCTGAAAGTCTTCACTCTGGCCTCACACAGAGGATGACGTCAATGAGCAGGATGACAGTTCTGCTCATTGACGTCAATGAGCAGGATGACAGTTCTGTGTTTTAGAAGAGGAATAACTTAAGCAAGATGAGCAGGCAGAGTCACTCCTGCCTTACAAAGGATCCTTCTCTGCGAGTAGGTAAGGAGATGAAAACTTGGTGAGATTAAACATACTTTGTAAGCCTATAGTTCGCCTCCGTTGATGTCCTAATCCTAAGGAACCAAGGACATGAGGCTACCACCACTAATTGCTTTTGTAGATACTTGTAACATATTTTTATTGTAATTGTTATAACATGTATAATGGCTAGAAGTGTAGCTCACTGTTCCAGTGTTGTTGTCAATGGGAAGAGATCGGTAAGTACTCCATTAGCCTTTTCAAGTGGAAAGGGCCCATAGTTTAGAGTGTTGCTGACACAGTAATGGTATTCTGGAGAGGTGCTATTCACTAAAACAAAGTGAAACCTAAGGCACAATCAGGCCTTTTCACCTGGCTGTGAGTGGTTCTACTGAAGATGTAGCTGGTCGCTCTTCTCATTAATACCTTAGCCTGGAGTGAGGAAGGGAGACAGGAGATAGAGAGAGAGAGAGAGAGAGAGAGAGAGAGAGAGAGAGAGAGAGAGAGAGAGAGAGAGAGAGAGAGAGAGAGAGAGAGAGAGAGAGAGAGAGAGAGAGAGAGGTTTGGAAGGAGGTAGAGAGTGGAGGGAGAGAGAAGAGGGAGGTATGGATGGAGGTAGGGTAGGAGGAAGAGAGTGTTAGAGACTAAAGGAGGAAGGGAGAGACTAAAGGAGAGAGAGAGAAAGAGAGAGAGAGCGAGAGAGAGAGAGAGCAAGAGAGAGAGAGAGGGAGGGGAGGGAGGGAGGGAGGGAGGGAGGGAGGGAGGGAGGGAGGGAGGGAGGGAGGGAGGGAGGGAGGGAGGGAGGGAGAGAAGGTCATTCTGTTTAGGTCCAGAGCACAAAGATGACAGAAATAGATTGTGCTGTGACAAGAGAAAATATAGATTTATCACTTGCAATTTCGTGTCAGCTGATTTGTTTTTTCGTTTTTTGAGAAGTGAGACTTGAGTCCAAACAAAAGATGATTGCTGATCAACAATAGGATTTTTCAATTTGATTTTTCTCCCCACAGCAAACTCAATGTCGTCTACTATTTTTGAGGAGAAACAAAGGAGAAACAATCTCATCCAATTAGTTTGCTGAGAGATGTACAGTATCAGATAATCTTCACCTCTGTGTGTTGTAAAACACTGGTGTTTCATTGGTCACGTCCATTGGGGATGGACACTTCTATTGGCTGTCTTTCTGATGTCTATTCGGACCCTGGTTGCTTATCTAGACAGCAGAATGAACTGTGTTGTCTGTCAGTTCCTTGCAGTCTGCTTCTAACAGACTGAAGGTCGGCATTTAGGGGTGTTTTCTGTACCTGACATGCTCGGTTGCGGTGGTCAGTCATCCAGAGTGAGCACGGTGTAACCGTTTACTCTAGCTCCTGGCCGAATTGCCTACTTCCTGTAACATTTGACTAATACGCACAACTGACTTTTAGTCGAGCAGCTAGCAGCTAAAACAAACTTCCTCATGGCTTTATTTAGATTGTAGTACTGTAGGGAAGGGCAAGATAATGGTGTTTATATAGCTCTGTAGACCTATGGAAATACCTGTATGTGAGACGTGGTTGGTTCGTCAAGTCTTTTTTGTTTAAGAGATATCAGAAAGTGTGCTTCAAGTATGCGTCAATAGATGATTATTCAGGTTGTGGTGTCTTTTAATATGCTGCTTGTCTTGGGTTAACTGAAAATCTTGAATCTATTACATTTTTTATTGTAATTTAGGTTTATTGGAGCAAGGAAATTCTTAATATTTATTTCCTTGTTAGATTGGCTAACCTTCTGTTATTCTAAAGCTCTCACTAAACGAAGTAGAGATTGAGATGATTTCTGGACCACAGAGGGTATTGCTAGGGAGCTGGACCGCACCACCGAGATCCTGAGAGGGTACTTGCTGCACGCACACACACACACACACACACACACACACACACACACACACACACACACACACACACACACACACACACACACACACACAAAGACACACACCGTCAGAAACACACACTGTTGTGTTTGGCGATGTGTGTGTTGACTCTGTATCCAATCTCCCTCCTCTGCGGTGCATAGTGTGTGTATGTGTGTGTGTGTGTGTGCGCGTGAGTTGACTCTCCTCGGTGGTGCAGTAGATCTAGAGGTGTGTTGTTTTAGGCAGAGGATGTGAACCAGGAAGCTGTTCCGCTAAAGGCCACCGGGGTCGTGAAGAGAGTTATGCTGGGAAAAATTGTGTGTTTTTTTTAAAGGCTCTTTCAAGCAGTTGAGGAGTTGTTAGTTTGAACTGTGGGTGGTTGGAGTATAGCTTATGTCCTGATCTTAGGTGAATCACACTAGGTGACCCCTAAGAACTACCCTTTAAATCCACTTTGATGTACAATAAACTTTGCTGGTTCATCAACATGTAAGCATGTTTGTGTGCACATCTGTGTTTATTGTGTCTGTGATAGTGAACCTCAACGCACAACAGATTTGCTCTCAGACGAGTGACCCAGCTTTCAGGTACTCTGAGGGCGAGTGCCCACCGCACAATGACAGGAGCAATACATCATTATTCTACTCACTCAAAAAGCAAGGGAGACTTCTGCTCTCTTCACACCGTAATGAGTGCAGCATGGAGCCTGCCTCTCCACTGAACCTGGGTGGCATAGAATAGATCCGAGCTCAACACCCATGGCTGCAGCATCTGGTAAAGAAGTCTGATGTCATAAAACAGTTAAAAACCATAACATACTGTAAGCAATGAGTCCAAAGAAGCCAGGCAGTTGATGAGATGAACAGGTTGAGAAACTGTATTTTGAGGGACTTCTTCATAGGGCCAGGGAGCTTCTTTTTTTTTTTTACACAAACACACACACAGCTGTGTCCGATGATTTTACCCCTCTGTTAACTCACTTTACGAAAAACTCTACCGCATAGAAGGGCTTTCGTGAGACTGAGTATTTAGCTCTCTGTATCTTTATGATGAGTAGATGGCTTTGTAGTGACATGATTCACCCACAAAATGGCTGCTGTGGTTGACTGTTAAACCCCCCCCCCACCCCTCAAGTCTCACTGCTGGGGGGTCCGTTAGTCATTGACCTGGTGGGTCTCTTACCGTCACAGAAACCTACACACTCTTACAGTATCCTGGACCGACATGTGGCAGCTGTTACAGGATGATTAGGAAAGTCCAGATTCAGGACACACGCACACACACAGCTGGCTGGTTATCATCAAGGCTTTCTCAGCAGTATGAAATGAGTATGTAATCAGGGGCCGTATATACAAAGCGTCTCAGAGTAGAAAATTGGTGCTACGAATAGAAACATTTTACTAGTACTCTTATGGGTAAAAATAAAAGCCAAACGAGCCTATAACCTAGTAGACAGATATTTAGGAGACCTCATGAGCTGTCCTAACCAGTTAGGAGTTACCAGCAGGTGTGTTGATTATAGAAAAAGGCAGCAAGTCAGTGGTTTGCTTACGAGTTGAAAGAATCTTTTAATATTTCTATATCATTTAGACTTACAGTACGTGCAACATGATCTCTTGTGCTTTTGAGAATGATTTAATATGAGGCATATTTTTCTTTCGATTATTTCATTAACCTACAGTCCCAGTCAAAAGTTTGGACGCACCTACTCATTCAAGGTTTTTCTTTATTTTTACTATTTTCTACATTGTAGAATAATAGTGAAGACATCAAAACTATGACATAACACATATGGAATCATGTAGTATCCAAAAAAGTGTTAAACAAATCAAAATATATTTTATATTCTTCAAAGTAGCCACCCTTTGCGTTGATGACAACTTTGCACACTCTTAGCGTTCTCTCAACCAGCTTCATGAGGAATGCTTTTCCAACAGTCTTGAAGGAGTTCCCATATATGCTGAGCACTTGTTGGCTGCTTTTCCTTCACTCTGCGGTCCAACTCATCCCAAACCACCTCAATTGGGTTGAGGTCAGGTGATTGTGGAGGCCAGGTCATCTGATGCAACACTCCATCACTCCTTCTTGGTCAAATAGCCCTTACACAGCCTGGAAGTGTGTTTTGGGTCATTGTCCTGTTGAAAAACAAATGATAGTCCCACTAAGCACAAACAAGATGGGATGGCGTATTGCTGCAGAATGCTGTGGTAGCCATGCTGGTTAAGTGTGCCTTGAATTCTAAATAAATCACAGACAGTGTCACCAGCAAAGCACCCCCACACTATCACACCTCCTCCTCCATTCTTTACGGTGGGAAGCACAAATGCGGAGATCACCCATTCACCTACTCTGCGTCTCACAAAGACACAGCGATTGGAACCAAAAATCTCAAATTTGGACTCATCAGACCAAAGGACAGATTTCCACCGGTCTAATGTCCATTGCTAATGTTTCTTGGCCCAAGCAAGTCTCTTCTTCTTATTGGTGTCCTTTAGTAGTGGTTTCTTTGCAGCAATTCGAACATGAAGGCCTGATTCACGCAGTCTCCTCTGAACAGTTGATGTTGAGATGTGTCTGTTACTTGAACTCTGTGAAGCATTTATTTGGGCTGCGATTTCTGAGGCTGGTAACTCTAATGAACTTATCTTCTGCAGCAGAGCAACTCTTCCTTTCCTGTGGTGGTCCTCATGAGAGCCAGTTTCATCATAGCTCTTGATGGTTTTTGCGACTGCACTTGAAAAAACTTTCAAAGTTCTTGAAATGTTCCAGATTGACTGACCTTCATGTCTTAAAGTAATGATGGACTGTCGTTTCTCTTTGCTTATTTGAGCTGTTCTTGCCATAATATGGACTTGGTCCACAACTGATTGGCTCAAATGCATTAAGAAGGAAATAAATTCCACAAATCAACTTTTAAGAAGGCACACCTGTTAATTGAAATGCATTCCAGGTGACTACCTCATGAAGCTGGTTGAGAGAATGCCAAGAGTGTGCAAAGCTGTCATCAAGGTAAAGGGTGGCTACTTTGAAGAATCTCAAATCTCAAATATATTTGGTTACTACATGATTCCATATGTGTTATTTCATAGTTTTGATGTCTTCACTATTATTCTACAATGTAGAAAATAGTAAAAATAAAGAAACACCTTGAATGAGTAGGTGTGTCCAAACTTTTGACTGGTACTGTACATCATGTAATTTCAAGTTATCCCTTTGGAGTGCAATATCATTTTGTTAAAAACGATCCCTAAATTGGGCATGCCTATAAGTTGGGCAGTTGACAACATCTAGGGCCTATGTATTTGGTGATTAATGATAGACCTTTCAAACGTTTTTATGCAACATTATTATTGGCAAGTGACTTGATGCCTACTGTGCCAAAAGCGAGTTATTGAACGGGAGTGATGAGTATGTTGATATAACAATAATATTATCAAAATTCCGATTCATACTGTAAAATTCAATGTAATAGCTTATCACATTATTCAAAATAATCCGAATTTGTTAAAAAAGGGTTTTGCATGCCAACATATTAGGCAAGAATTAAGAGTAGGCAAAGTGATTGTCACGATCGTCGTTAAGAGAGGAGGACCAAGGCGCAGCGTTGAATGCGAACATATTTATTTAGATAATGATCACACGAACAAAAACGAAAACGTGACGTCCCTGGTTACATACACAAACCAACACGGAACAAGAAACCACAATGAATGAATGCCTAACGGCTACCTAAGTATGACTCCCAATCAGAGACAACGAGCTACAGCCGTCTCTGATTGGGAGCCACCCTGGCCAACATAGATATACAACAACTAGAACCAACACACATGAAAACTCACACCCTGGCTCAACATACTAGAGTCCCCAGAGCCAGGGCGTGACAGTGATCGTGTCAGGCTAAAATTACATCAAATGTTTTACCATTGCAACATTTGATGTACAGTCACATTCACTGTGGTTGTCTGAAGTGCTATAGACTTCACAGCTGGCAAAGCCTCATCGCGATTGGTTATTCCCCCATAATTTGCAACAATTTCAATGAGCATCATCACTATCTTTCCTTTGCGGTACCTCAAACTGTCGTGATTACCAGCTGAGATAAACTTTTATGAGGTGATGTTTTTGTCTTAAAACAGGTTTTAACAGAATTCCTAGGACCTTTTTTGAGAGGCTTTCTGGATATGGGCCTTAGGGAAAGATGTGGCCAGGTCTGCCTGCTGGGGAGTTTTGTCTGTGGGACGATTCTCTCCCGCAAACTAAACCCCCATGACCAGTGTCAGCACCGTTGAATTACATGAAATTAGGCGAAATACCATGAACAGAAATGTCTCCTCTGTACAGTATCATCCTTTAGTTAAGCTCCAATCAGCAGCACCCAGTCTAATGCATCCAGTCTCAGACAACCTCTCTGTTCAGAAGGAGGATTAAGTCCTAATTAGGTGAGGGAAAAGGAAGCCTTTAGATGCAGAGAGACAGGTGTACAGTCAAAGCCTGTACAGTACAGTAAAGTACAGTATATTATGATATTATGGATGTGTTGAAGGGAGAGATAAGCCAAGGTAATATGCCAGGTGCACTGGGTATTAGTACATTAAGCTTGACATTGGGCACTGCACTGTACAGTCATGGTCAAAAGTTTTGAGAATGACACAAGTATTGGTCTTCACAAAGTTTGCTGCTTCAGTGTTTTTAGATATTTTTGGCAGATGTTACTATGGTATACTGAAGTATAATTACAAGCATTCCATAAGTGTCAAAGGCTTTTATTGACAATTACATTACGTTTATGCGAAGAGTCAATATTTGCAGTGTTGACCCTTCTTTTTCAAGACCTCTGCAATCCGCCCTGGCATGCTGTCAATTAACTTCTGGGCCACATCCTGACTGATGGCAGCCCATTCTTGCATAATCAATGCTTGGAGTTTGTCAGAATGTGTGTGTTTTTGTTTGTCCACCCGCCTCTTGAGGATTGACCACAAGTTCTCAATGGGATTAAGGTCTGGGGAGTTTCCTGGCCATGGACCCAAAAATGTTTTGTTCCCCGAGCCACTTAGTTCTCATTTTTGCCTTATGGCAAGGTGCTCCATCATGCTGGAAAAGGCATTGGTCGTCACCAAACTGTTCTTGGATGGTTGGGAGAAGTTGCTCTCGGAGGATGTGTTGGTACCATTCTTTATTCATGGCTGTGTTCTTAGGCAAAATTGTGAGTGAGCCCACTCCCTTGGCTGAGAAGCAACCCCACACATGAATGGTCTCAGGATGCTTTACTGTTGGCATGACACAGGACTGATGGTAGTGCTCACCTTGTCTTCTACGGACAAGCTTTTTTCCGGATGCCCCAAACAATCGGAAAGGGGATTCATCAGAGAAAATGACTTTACCCCAGTCCTCAGCAGTCCAATCCCTGTACCTTTTGCAGAATATCAGTCTGTCCCTGATGTTTTTCCTGGAGAGAAGTGGCTTTCTCACTGCCCTTCTTGACACCAGGCCATCCTCCAAAAGTCTTCGCCTCACTGTGCGTGCAGATGCACTCACACCTGCCTGCTGCCATTCCTGAGCAAGCTCTGCACTGGTGGTGCCCCGATCCCGCAGCTGAATCAACTTTAGGAGACAGTCCTGGCGCTTGCTGAACTTTCTTGGGCGCCCTGAAGCCTTCTTCACAACAATTGAACCTCTCTCCTTGAAGTTCTTGATGATCCGATAATTGGTTGATTTAGGTGCAATCTTACTAGCAGCAATATCCTTGCCTGTGAAGACCTTTTTTTGCAAAGCAATGATGACGGCACGTGTTTCCTTGCAGGTAACCATGGTTAACAGAGGAAGAACAATGATTTCAAGCACCACCCTCCTTTTAAAGCGTCCAGTCTGTTATTTTAACTCAATCAGCATGACAGCCTTGTCCTCGTCAAAACTCTCACCTTTGTTAACGACAGAATCACTGACATGATGTCAGCTGGTCCTTTTGTGGCAGGGCTGAAATGCAGTGGAAATGTTTTTGGGGGATTAAGTTCATTTTCATGCCAAAGAGGGACTTTGCAATTAATTGCAATTCATCTGATCACTCTTCATAACATTCTGGAGTATATGCAAATTGCCATCATAAAAACTGAGGCAGCAGACTTTGTGAAAATTAATATTTGTGTAATTCTCAAAACTTTTGACCACGACTGTACTCTTGCCAAGGGGAAAGCCAGGGGGACAAAAACAGGGGATCAAAAACATATTGAAGGGTGGATAACCCTCCTCAAAACCTCTTCAACACATCGCTGGATTAAAAAACATGAAAACAAAATGTACACTTTGTTTTCATAGGCTTTCAGTTACCCTGGCACAGTATCAGAGGAAAAACTTAGAGAAAAGCTATCTGACTTCATCCAAGCCTGAGCAAGAGGGCTTTGAAGATGTCGGAACCTCTTGTGAGGCACACAGGTTAGGTTACTCTGTGTTTACTTAGAAGTGAAAGAGACTCCTCCTTAACTGCCTGACAAAGTGTTTCCTCGTCAGCTGCTTCAGTTTTCTCTCTTTAAGAAGTTTCATGCGACCCCTGTACAGAAAGACATGCTGCTTCAAACACACTCATCCCACTCAAACAGACAGCTTCACAGACGTCTGCCTTGCCTTGTCTGTCTTCCATAAACCACTCCTAATGGATATGCATAGCCCTATTATTTCTCCTTTGAAAGAATCCTTCTAGTCTACTAGTCAAATCCCACAAGTTGAGGAGAAAGATGTGAGTTTGAACAATAACAGTGGGGAAGCATACATGGGAAGTTTGACAGATCTTCACTCATCGATGGTAAAACGTGTGCGTGCGTATGTGTGCGGGTGCCTGTGCGTGTGTGTGGGCGATTCCTCAATCACAACTCACCACTGACAGCTCTGTATTGTCTGGCCTGTAGGAGTAAATGAATAGTGACAAGCAGTGTGTGTGTTCTTATTGTAATTTTATTAAACCGAATAGAGCTGCTTAATTTAATCCCCCCTCTCTTTAGTTTGACTACCATAGAGAGGGAACAGGAGCTGTGATGGGTTTGATTTGAATTAGGTAAATTAGGTGGAGTCTCTGAGGGGATGGTTGAGATGATAAATATTCACCATGAGGAAACACCATGTCTTTTTGATCATAATTGTTGTAACACTCCTGTAAAGACAGGAGGAATTAGGAAGACTACCTTTCACTGGTTATCAACCAGCTCCAAGTAGCTGATTAGTTGTCTGGGATTGGAAGAGACATTTAGAAAAAAATGTCAGTTGTCTTTTCAAATGTAACCTGTGGGTTTCTTCTGGTAAAGTGTGTCCATCAGAGGAATTATTATGTTTGGTCTATCAAGTGTGCATTTGTGTGTGTGCTAACATGCACAGTCAGTGTAGGCTATCCCACTGGGCACAGATGTCAATTCAACGTCTATTCCACATTGGTTCAATGTCATTTCATTGAAATGACGTAGAAACAACGTTGATTCAACTAGTATGTGCCCAGTAGGATGTGTGTGTCTGTATATATTTCGTTATTCTGCATGCATGTGCGGGCCTGAGTGTGTTTTCTCTCTGGACAGCCAGCATTTCTCTGCTCCATTTCTCCCTAATTGACCTCCACCGTGTGTGTGTTTGTGTGTGTGTGTGTGTGCTGAGTCACCATAGTGAGGTCAAAGCCTCTCTGTTGGTACCAGCTCTCTGCCAACAGACAACCAGGCCAAACTCTTATTGGATCAGATAAGATCATAAGATCATAGCCAATCAGATCCAATCTATTTTATTGCGTCAATGCTGCCTCCAACGTTGAGATCATATTGTTCATTTAAGTGTGTGTAATGTGGTCCATATTATATATAATTTGTTTAGTAAATTGCTGTACCTGGAGCCAAGCCACTCTGTATGAGTCTGTTTTGAATGTGGTAGGTAGGTGGTGTGGGAGGGTGGCTACAGTCTTTCTCCAGCAGATGGCAGAATACACATTCTGTTTTGGGGGAAAACCCCAGTCCTCAATGGAAGGTACAGGTGTTAGCAAATTTGGTATTGTGAGGCTGGTGATTGTAGAGAGGGAGACAGATAGCATTCTAGGATTTGAGTTGATATTGTGGATTGAATTGTTTTGGGACTGTCTGCACATCTTACAGCTGGTCAATCTTTTCCATTTATATGTTTATTACTGGTTCAGCTCAAAGTGATTGTATTCTATATGGCAGCACATGGAATGGTCTCTACTCTTTGCCAAACAGCTTAGGGTCTAGATTTCGTGTGTTACGGTGTATGTGTTTTTTTCTGTGTATGTCAATAGAATATATATAGGACTATTTAAAAGTATCTCCTCAAGGATTCAAAGCCCATGTGAAGTGTACTGCTCAGCTTCGCTTTGCCTCTCATCTCCCGTCTTGAGTCATCTCAGCTGTGCTCTCGGGTTCTATGCATTTCCAAGAGAGCCACAGACTTACATAAAACTCTCTCAAAGATCACAGAACAATGCTACAAGCCTTCCATGTTATAGTCTACTCAGAAAGTGGCCAGTGATGTTCCCGAGCTGACATTGGCTCGGTTCCCCCAAAATAACTGTTGCGCAATGTTTGTCTCAAACAACATAGATTTTTCATGAATTATTGAACCAGTTGATTCCCAGTGGTGTAACTGCAACACAAGTTACCCCCAAACACATTGAACAACTGGGAAAACTTAAAGATCCATTCCAGCCATCATTTCCCCTTATTTGTTAGGCAGCAGGTGTTGATTAAGTTCCAGTTGACTAGCACAAGAGTCGTTCCATGTCATTTCAGAAGCCATGACACCCACCATCTCAGATTGTTCTGAAACTGTTTCCTTAGTTAGAAACAGATAGGATTGGCATTCCAGAAACATTATTTTGTTGAAATTTAAGTTGACGTTTTAAGCTAATTGATTGCAACGAAATTGGCCATTTTAATTTATAGCATTCAGATAATATTCAGTAAATATAGTACCCAACATCCGATTTGGACCACATTTCTTCCTACTAATGAGTAAGACAAGAGAACAACAAACACCCACGGATCCTCCACACCCCATGACAATCACACCCAAACAACGAGTATACAGTATCAGTTCTCTATGTTTGACAAGTAGTGTGAAGCTGTGGCTTGGAGTATTGCTTCTCAATACTATGTAATGTATTCCCTGTGAATCTGGAGATGTTTTTTTTTCCCCTGTTCAGAGAAATCAGTAATTGAAGTCACTTTCATTACTTACCATAAAGTAGTGTGAAAGTATCAGGTTTTGACCAATATATGCCGCTGTTTCTGCTATACCAACACACACTTTTATCAATGTTGCTGGTCTCTTGTCTTTACTAAATAGATCACAACATTTCCTTTGCAGCTTTGGGTATAAAACCAGTAGATTTGGCTCATGATGAAAATAAATGGTGTGGTCATCCTCACAATTCAAGCCAGTCTTCCATTAAAACTAAATCAGTTTGTCCTTCTTTCATGCTTAATCAGTGTCCAGGAAACGGCTCCTTTGTGTGTGGTTTATTCCCTTCAAAAAAGGTCTGGATTAGTTACTGTTAGACCATTCCTGGTGAATAAGCAAACTATTAAGCTACAGCACATCTAATGATTTCAATGTTATGGTCTCTAATGGTCTTCGATGGTAAAAGTCCCAAACTCACACTGTATACATTTTGCAATTGGTATTAGATTGTGTTGGGTTTAATGGTAAATGTCACTAATCACAATACATATAGAGCTGTTTCCTGATAATTGTATTGAAAAACATAAGACTGACATGCAATTAATTATTTTATTAGGGTTGTCACAACATTTTAGTAGCTAGCCCATTTATCCATCAAAGTTTTGGACATGTAATGTAGGAAAGGTCTTCATAGGGATAGCCCTTTCAGAGAGTGGCCACTTGATGGACTATTCAAGGAGAGTTGGGTTGAAGCATTAGGTTGCTAAGGGAAGGACTGGCTTGAACTGAGGATGACCACACAATTTAATTTCATAATGAGCCAAATCTATTGGTTTAGAACCCAAAATTGCAATGGAAATCTTGTGATCTGTTTAATAAACACAAGAGACTAGCAAAATTTATAAAAATGTGGCAGTATAGCAAGAACAGCGGCATCTAGTGGTCAAAACCTGGTACTTTCACACTACTTTATCGTAAATAATGCCAGCGACTTCAATTACAAATTTCTCTGAACGGGGGGAAATATCAACAGATTGACAGGGAATACATTACATAGTATGGAGAAGCAATACTCCAAGCCACAGCTTCATTCTACTTGTCAAACATAGAGAACTGATACTGTATACACTCACAGTTTATTAGGTACACCCATCTAGTACTGGGTCGGACTCCCCTTTGCCTCCAGAACAGCCTGAATTCTTCGGGGCATTCTACAAGGTGTCGGAAACGTTCAACAGGGATGTTGGTCCATGCCGACGTGATGGCATCACGCAGTTGCTGCAGATTGGTTGCATCACCGCCTGGTATGGCAACTGCTTGGCCTCCGACCGCAAGGCACTACAGAGAGTAGTGCGTACGGCCCAGTACATCACTGGGGCCAAGCTTCCTGCCATCCAGGACCTCTATACCAGGCGGTGTCAGAGGAAGGCCCTCAAAATTGTCAAAGACTCCAGCCACCCTAGTCATAGACTGTTCTCTCTGCTACCGCACGGCAAGCGGTACCGGAGTGCCAAGTCTAGGTCCAAAAGACTTCTCAACAGCTTCTACCCCCAAGCCATAAGACTCCTGAACAGCTAATCATGGCTACCTGGACTATTTGCACTGCCCCCCACCCCATCCTTTTTACGCTGCTGCTACTCTGTTAATTATTTATGCATAGTCACTTTAACTCTACCCACATGTACATATTACTTCAACTACCTCAACTAGCCGGTGCCCCCGCACATTGACTCTGCACCGGTACCCCCTGTATATATAGCCTCCCTACTGTTATTTTATTTTACTTCTGCTCTTTTTTTTTTTCTCAACACTTTTTTTGTTGTTGTTTTATTTTTACTTTTTTGTTTTAAATAAATGCACTGTTGGTTAAGGGCTGTAAGTAAGCATTTCACTGTAATGTCTGCACCTGTTGTATTCGGCGCATGTGACCAATACAATTTGATTTGATTTGATTTGATTGGACGGCGGTACATTCATGCTGTGAACAGCCCATTCCATTTCATCCCAAAGATGCTCTATTAGGTTGAGGTCTGGGGACTGCGCAGGCCACTCAAGTAAACTGAACTCGCTGTCATGTCCCAGGCAATGTTTTTACACTCCTCAATTTTCCAGTGTTGGTGATCGCATGCTTATTGGAGCCTTTTCTTCTTGTTTTTAGCTGAAAGTGGAACCTGGTGTGGTTATCTGCTGCAATTGCCCATCCATGATCGACGAGTTCCTAGATGCCGTCCTGCACACCACTGCGCCGTTATTTGTCTGTTTGTGGCCCGCCTGTTAGCTTGCACGATTCTTGACATTCTCCTTCGACCTCTCTCATCAACGAGCTGTTTTCGCCCACAGGACTGCCGCTGACTGGATGTTTTTTGTTGGTTGCACCATTCTCGGTAAACCCTAGACACTGTTGTGCATGGAAAGCCCAGGAGGGCGGCCATTTCTGAAATACTGGATCCGGCGCGCCTGGCACCGACGATCATACCACACTCAAACTTGCTTCGGTCACTCATTTTGCCCATTCTAACATTCAATCGAACAGTAACTGAATGCCTTGATGCCTGTCTGCCTGCTTTATATAGGAGCAATACATTTTCGTGAACAGGGTAGTGTACCTAATAAACTGGTGTGAAATGGCTAGCTAGTCAATCGGGGACGTAATTCGCTCTGAGACCTTGAAGTAGTTGTTTCCCTTGCTCTGCAAAGGTCACTGCTTTTGTGGAGCGATAGGTAATGATGCATCATTGGTGACTGTTACTGATGTGTTCAGAGGGTCCCTGGTTCGAGCCCAGGTTTGTGCAAGGACAGGGACAGAAGAAACACTGTTACCGTGAGCAAGTTTACATGTGCACAGTATTCCGAATAATAGCTTATATTCCGCTTGAGGTATTATTCAGGATAAACTGTTTACATGGGCCTTTGATATTCCGCTCACGAGTATCCATGAATAAACAGAATATTCCTAATTTAAATTGGAATCCAAACTGAAATCTGGACATTGACTGTAGGCCTATAACCTTTCACATGTAGCCTAATATAATACGAACTCCTGCAGAATTATGCATTTCTTGCAGCAGAATTATACAACAAATGTTAATTTTGTCTCTGGAACAGGAGTGGACAAATATTATTTATTTATTTCAGCATCTCTTCGAGAACATGCGAATGTGGGTGTAAGGTGTTATCTTTGACACTGTTATGCAAGCGGACAGTATTTCAACCACATCAAATATGCACCTAAGACGAACTGAAGTCTTATCAGAAACGTGTTTCATCGTTTTCACAGTTTTTCATTTCCTTAATACCAGTCAAACTGATGACATTTGGACATTTTGCACAGGAATAATCTTTCCACTGTTTTGGAGTTATTGCGTTTTCTACCTGGTCCCTAAACGAAAAACAGACGACTTTACCGGTGTTAACTATATTACTAATGCATTCATATACTATCGATGTAATACACTATTTTGGTGAGCACTACTTTATTGAGTCTACTAGGGTAACAAGTTACTGTATGACAGAAGAGAAGCTGCATGTATCTAACTATAGTTGACAAAAAATGGCCTACCAAATGACGGAAGTTGTAATATGGCCTACCAAATGTCTGAAATTAAAAGCAAAAACATATCTAAATTAGGGGTTAAAGTAACCTAAACCAGTAGGCCTAGGATATACGGTCCAGTACGGAGTATCAGCAAAACAAATGATTATGGAATTATTATGGTGGATCGAACTGTGCAGGTATTGCCTACTTTTTTAAATGGTTTGTTTGACAATCAGATGAAAACATGATCACACAACACCCATGATATGGGAAACTGAACCTGCGCAGAATGTGAAAAACAACAGTAAACAGGATAAGGTGTTGACCTGCCACAGTATCCCGTCTAAGATCAGCATATCCCAGGCATTTTATCCGGGTTTCTCATAAATGGGATACAAACTTTTTCGGGTTATTTTAAACAGGATATGATGCATCAACTCAAATACAGAATACTTTAGTATCCCAAATAATAACGGGATATTGGTGTGCATGTAAACATGGTCATTGATGCTGTTGACCCGGATCACTCAGTTGGGCTCTGCCCTGATGCTGGGGTTGCTGCGGAGAAGGAGGAGGTCAAAGGGGGGTGAGTGTAACCGGTGTGAAATGGCTAGCTAGTTAGTGGTGTAGTTAGCGTTTCAATCGCTGTCTTCACTTGCTCTGAGACCTTGAAGTAGTTGTTTCCCTTGCTCTGCAAGGACCATGGCTTTTGTAGCGCGATAGATAATGATGCTCCGTGGGAGGCAGTTGTTGATGTGTTCAGAGGGTCCGTGGTTCAAGCCCAGGTTGGGGCAAGGAGAGAGACGTAAGCGAGACTGTTAAATATACTGGTAGTTGGGGTGTGGGAGGTCCGTGGGTGGCTTCAGTTAGTTTTCTCCGGTTCAGGCCTAATGAATCCCAGGGATGATTTGTCCATGATTGTCTTCCCTCATCACTCAGTGGCCGTTGAGTGCTGTTGTGCTGCTGAATCAATATCCCTGGACTATCAGGGATTGAACACTCAGATTACTGATGAGAGTGATTTGCGGCCTGTGTGTGTGTGTGTGTGTGTGTGGGGGGGGGCTGTGTCTGTTTGTGTGTGTGAGTGTGTGTGCGTGTATGTGTGTGCCTATGCTCTCAAGTGTGAGGATTCAGTGGTTTTGTTCTGAGAATATGTGTTGGCTTTCCCTCTGAAAGTTTTCCTCTTAACAAATTACAGAAATTACAGCCCGGAGGGGAAGGGCCTGAAATCAATGTTTTATACCGATCTGCGGCCGATCACGTTGAAGAAGAGTCTCCTGTTGCCGTGCGGAGCTTTAGCCTTCATTGTTTGGCTCTCTAATTGGCACCGCTTATAGATAGATACACTACCGATTGAAAATAAAATAAGCATTTATATTTCTCTCCTTTGTTTAATCCATCTATAACAATGTTTTCTGCTGCACTACTTGTTCAAATGGAGTCCCCGTAGACAAGTAGCGATGAGAGTGTCAGTTGGGAGAATTGCTCCTTCTGTCTTGTTCACATTCAGCATAATTCAAAGGGAACCTATTATTTGCTATTCTCTTTGTCTTGCTTCAGTTTATTCTAACAGTATGTTGAGGAAGGACTGTAATTCATCTTATTTGCTAGACTGTTCAAGTAGCGTTTGATTTCTCTCTCTCTCTCTCTCTCTCTCTCTCTCTCTCTCTCTCTCTCTCTCTCTCTCTCTCTCTCTCTCTCTCTCTCTCTCTCTCTCTCTCTCTCTCTCTCTCTCTCTCTCTCTCTCTCTCTCTCTCTCTCCCTCTCCCTCTCCCTCTCCCTCTCACTCTCACACTGCTTTTTTCTGTCTTTCTATCCTTCACTCTCTTGCATTTTAAAGCCCTTTAACTGCCTATCCTTCCTTCTGCTCTCCTTTTTAGTACCATTATCATCAACATCATCATCAAATCAAATAACATTTTATTTGTCACACGCTTCTTAGACAACAGGTGCAGTCTGACAGTGAAATGCTTACTTATGGGTCCTTTTCCAACAATTCAGAGTTAAAGATAAGATTAAAAAAACAACAACATTGAAATAGTAACACAAGTAATAAATACAGTGTGAATAACGAATAAAAATAAGGGGTAAAAATAACATGGCTATATATAGGGAGTAGAAAATAACATCTCTATATACAGGGAGTACCAGTACCGAGTCGATGTGCATGGGTACGAGGTAATTGAGGTAGCTATGTACTGCATTCGGAAAGTATTCAGACCCCTTTTTCAAACTTTTGTTATGTTACAGCCTTATTCTAAAATTGATTAAATTGTTTTTTTCCCCTCATCAATCTACACACAATATCCCATAATGACAAAGCAAAAACAGGTTTTTAGAAATTCTTGCAAATGTAAAAAAAGAAAAACTCAGTACTTTGTTGAAGTACCTTTGGCAGCGATTACAGCCTCAAATCTTCTTTGGTATGATGCTACAAGCATGGCACACCTGTATTTGGGGCATTTCTCCCATTCTTCTCTGCAGATCCTCTCAGGTTCTGTCAGGTTGGATAGGGAGCATAGCTGCACAGATATTTTCAGGTCTCTCCAGAGATGTTTGATTGGGTTCAAGTCCGGGCTCTGGCTGGGACACTCAAGGACATTCAGAGACTTGTCCTGAAGCCACTCCTGCGTTGTCTTGGCTGTGTGCTTAGAGTCGTTGTCCTGTTGGAAGGTGAACATTCGCCCCACTCTGAGGTCCTGAGCACTATGGAGCAGGTTTTCATCAAGGATCTCTCTGTACTTTGCTCCGTTCATCTTTCCCTCGATCCTGACTAGTCTCCCAATCCCTGCCACTGAAAAATATCCCCACAGCATGATGCTGCCACCACCATGCTTCACCGTAGGGATGATGACAGGTTTCCTCCAGACGTGACGCTTGGCATTCAGGACAAAGAGTTCAATCTTGGTTTCATCAGACCAGAGAATCTTGTTTCTCATGGTCTGAGTCTTTAGTTGCCTTTTGGCAAACTCCAAGCAGGCTGTCATGTGCATTATGTGCATTTTACTGAGGAGTGACTTCCGTCTGGCCACTCTACCATAAAGGCCTGATTGGTGGAATGCTGCAGAGATGGTTGTCCTTCTGGAAGGTTCTCCCATCTCAACAGAGGAACTGTAGAGCTCTGTCAGAGTGACCATAGGGTTCTTGGTCACCTCCTTGACCAAGGCCCTTCTCCACCGATTGCTCAGTTTGGCCGGGCGGCCAGCTCTAGGAAGAGTCTTGGTGGTTCCAAACTTCTTCCATTTAAGAATGATGGAGGCCATTGTGTTCTTGGGGACCTTCAATGCTACAGAAATGTTTTGGTACCCTCCCCAGATCTGTGCCTTGACACAATCCTGTCTCAGAGCTCTACGGACAATTCTTTCGACCTCATGGCTTGGTTTTTGCTCTGACATGCACTGTCAACCTTATATAGACAGGTGTGTGCCTTTCCAAATGTCTAATCAATTGAATTTACCACAGGTAGACTCCAAACAAGTCGTAGAAACATTTCAAGGATGATCAATGGAAACAGGATGCACCTGAGCTCAATTTCGAGTCTCATAGCAAAGGGTCTGAATACTTATGTAAATAATGTATTTCTGTTTTTTATTTCTAATAAATGTGCAAAAAATCTAAAAACCTGTTTTCGCTTTGTCATTATGGGGTATTGTGTGTAGATTGCTGAGGATTTGTTATTTATTTAATCCATTTTAGAATAAGGCTTTAACGTAACAAAATGTAAAGGGGCCTGAATACTTTCCGAAGGCACTGTAGGTAGGGGTAAAGTGACTAGGCAACAAGATAGATAATAGACAGTAGCAGCAGCGTGAAAGTATTTGTATTTGTATTTATCAAGGACCCCCATTAGCTGCTGCCAAGGTAATAGGATAAAGTAATCCTTCTACCCCCCCTTATCCCACCCCCCCAAAAAAAGTTATATTGTAAAGTGGTTGTCCCACTGATAAGGTGAATGCACCAATTTGTAAGTCGCTCTGGATAAGAGCGTCTGCTAAATGATGAAAATGTACAAATATAAATGTTCCACAAGGTGCATTTTTACCTGTTTTTTAAATCTGATTCTACTGCTTGCATCAGTTACCTGATGTGGAATAGAGTTCCATGTAGTTATGGCTCTATGTAGTACTGTGCGCCTCCCATAGTCCGTTCTGGACTTGGGGACTGTGAAGGTACATTCAGCTCGTCGACACCTCTCACAAAAGCAAGCAGTGATGAAGTCAATCTCTATTCCACTCTGAGCAAGGAGAGACTGACATGCATGTCATCAATGTTAGCTCTCCGTGTACTTTTAAGGGCGAGCCGTGCTGCCCTATTCTGAGCCAACTGCAATTTTCCCAAGTCCATCTTTATGGCACCTGACCACACTACTGAACAGTAGTCTAGGTGCGACAAAACTAGGGCCTTTAGGACCTGCCTTGTTGATAGTGTTGTTAAGAAGGCAGAGCAGCGCTTAATTATGGACATACTTCTCCCCATCTTAGCTACTGTTGTATCAATATGCTTTGACCATGACAGTCTACAATCCAGGGTTACTCCAAGCAGTTTAGTCACCTCAACTTGCTCAATTTCCACATTATTTATTACGAGATGTAGTTGAGGTTTAGGGTTTAGTGAATGATTTGACCCAAATACAATTATTTTAGTTTTGGAAATATTCAGGACTAACTTATTCCTTGCCACCCATTCCGAAACAAACTGCAACTCTTTGTTAAGTGTTGCAGTTATTTCAGTTGCTGTAGTAGCTGCCGTGTATAGTGTTGAGTCGTCCGCATACATAGACACACATGTTGTTAGTAAAGATGGAAAAAAACAAGGGGCCTAGACAGCTGCCCTGGGGAATTCCTGATTCTACCTGGATTATGTTTGAGAGGCTTCCCTTAAAGAACACCCTCTGTGTTTTGTTAGACAAGTAACTCTTTATCCACATTATAGCAGGGGGTGTAAAGCCATAACCCTTATGTTTTTCAAGCAGCAGGCTATGATCGATAATGTCAAAAGCCGCACTGAAGTCTAACAAAACAGCCCCCTGTGTGTGTGTGTGTGTGTGTGTATGTGTGTGTGTGTGAGTGTGTGTGTGGCGTCAGTATGCATGTGTATTTATATTATGTGTGTGTGGGCGTATGTAGTGTGTATGTGTGTGTGTGTGTATGTGGGTGTGTGTGTATGTGTGTGTGTGTGTGTGTGTGTGTGTGTGTGTGTGTGTGTGTGTGTGTGTGTGTGTGTGTGTGTGTGTGTGTTGGGGTGCCAGTGTAAGTATGTGTGAGTGTGTGGGTAGAGTCCGGTGTGTCTGTCAGTGCAAGAGAGTTAGTGCAAAAAAGGGTCAATGCAGGTAGTCCTGGTAGCCATTTAATTAGTTATTTAGCAGTCTTGTTTAGAAGTTTTATGGCTTGGGGGTAGAAGCTGTTCAGTAGCAGTGCGGTAGCAGAGAGAACAGTCTGTGGCTTGAGTGGCTGGAGTCATATAATTTTTTGGGTGGCTTCTTCTGACACTGCCTGGTATAGAGGTCCTGGATGGCAGGGAGCTCGGCCCCAGTGATGTAGCTGCCATACCAAGCGGTGACGCAGCCAGTCAAGATGCTCTCGGTGGTGCAGCTATAGAACTTTTTGAGGATTTGAGGGCCCATGCCAAATCTTTTCAGCCTCCTAAGGGGGAAGAGGCATTGTCATGCCCTCTTCACGACTGTGTTGGTGTGTTTGGACCATGATAGATCCTTAGTGATGTGGACACTGAGGAACTTGAAGCTCTCGACCCGCTCCACTACAGCCCTGTCGATGTGAATGGGGGCATGCTCGGCCCTCAATTTCCTGTAGTCCACGATCAGCTCCTTTGTCTTACTGACGTTGAGGGAGATGTTGTTGTCCTGGCAGGTCTCCTCCCTATAGGCTGTCTCATCGTCGTCGGTGATCAGGCCTATGATGGTGTTGGAGTCATGCGCGACCACGCAGTCATGGGTGAACAGGAAGTACAGGAGGGGACTAAGCACGCACCCTTGAGGGGCCCCTGTGTTGAGGGTCAGCGTGGCGGATGTGTTGTTGCCTACCCTCACCACCTGGGGCGGCATATCAGGAATTCCAGGATCCAGTTGCAGAGGGAGGTGTTCAGTCCCAGGGACCTTAGCTTAGTGATGAGCTTCGTGTGCACTATGGTGTTGAACACTAAACTGTAGTCAATGGACAGCATTCACACGTAGGTGTTCCTTTTGTCCAAGTGGGAAAGGGAATTGTGGAGTGCAATAGAGATTGTGTCATCTGTGGAATTGGAGTGGGTCCAGTGTGTCTGGGATGTTGGTGTTGATGTGAGCCATGACCAGCCTTTCAAAGCATTTCATGGCTACAGATGTGAGTGCTGCGGTATTACAGACTTGGTCAGGGAGAGGATGAAAATGTCAGTGAAGACACTTGCCAACTGGTCAGCGCATGCTCTGAGTACGCGTCCTGGTAATCCGTCTGGCCCTTCGGCATTGTGAAAGTTAACCTGTTTAAAGGTCTTACACACATGGCTTCGGAGAGCATGATCACACAGTCCTCCGGAACAGCTGTGAGCATAGGAGGCATTTAGCTTGTCTGGTAGGCCCGTGTCACTGGGAAGTTCTTGGCTGGGATTCCCTTTGTAATCCGTGATAGTTTGCAAGCCCAGTCACATCCAACGAGCGTCAGAGCCGGTGTAGTAGGAATTGATCTTAGTCCTGTATTTATGCTTTGCCTGTTTGATGGTTCGTCAGAGGGCATAGCAGGATTTCTTAGAAGAATCCAGGTTAGTATCCCACTCCTTGAAAGCGGTAGCTCCAAATCAAATCGGAAAACAAATTGTCACGTGCCCGAATACAACTGGTGTAGACTTTACCGTGAAGCCCTTCCCAACAATGCAGAGTTTAAAAATAAAATAGTAACACAAGAGGAATAAAATAAATTACACAAGAATTGAGCTATATACAGGGGGTACCAGTACCTAAGGCTGTTATGGTGACCGTATTACCGCCACACCAGCGGTCAAGAGTCATGACCACAGTCAAATTCCACGTGACCGTTTAGTCACCATAACTAGGCTTCTCCAAGCTCTGATCCCTCTGATGGTCATTAGTAGCCTACCAAACTTGCTAACTGCCTGGTACTCAGCATTCTATTGCCCCTCTAATCACTCTGACATCAATGTAAACATGTGACTCGTTTCAGGAAACTAGGTGTGTGTCACGCGTCACTTCTTCACAGGAGCGCCATTTGAACGTAAAACTTAAAAAAAAAATCTAAATACGTTTTCTGGCAGAAATACCTAATGGAACATGTGAACTTTCATGTGCCTTAACAACAAACGTGTATGCCATCTGTAAATACGAATACAATTGTTAAATTATGAGCATAGTTGGTTTAGCCATGGAAAGAGACAGCAACCTTCCCGCTAACCATGATTGCCTGAGATAATGAGTGGGCTGGACATGCCGAGACATGAGTTCAGATTGGTCTGCCATGTAGCACGCTTCTGTCTATAATATGAGCTGGTCAGTATGTGTAGGTAATCCTTTCTAACGCGGCTTATTTGAAAGATATCACGTAGTAGAACTGCATAAGTGTTGCTCTCCACTTTCTTGGGGACTGAGTTTTGACATTTTCAGATATTACACATTTCTAATTTTGTCAGAAAGTCGTTTTCATTTCAAGTTAAAGTGTACTGTTAGCTAGCTAGCTAACGTTAGCTGGCTGGCTAGCTAGCTAATGTTACGTGTATGATCTGTGTAGTACTATTATTCGTATCTCAGAGCCATTTGCATTGCTAGTTATAGCCTAATGTTAGCTAGCTAACATTGAACCTGGTTGGTTAGCTACCTGCAGATTCATGCAGGGTAGTAACATTATGAGTTGGGATTATGATTCAATGTTTAGCTAGCTAGCTACATGTCTAAACAATGACTCCACTATGCAAGTAACTATTTCAATAGAATGTTTATGATGTCACTGCGACAACTGTCGATAGACATAGCTGGTAAATTCGCTCTGGCTATCTACTCCGATTTCAGAGCACCCTCGTCTGAGTGTGCCAGAGTGCAGAATAACTGACTAATTTACGAACGCTCAACACCCGTTGAATATGGCCGGTGTCAGTAAACATTGGCAAAAAAGTGTCATTACATTGTTGCCAGCAGCACAGTTGCAGTCACCAACGCTCTGGATAACATAAAAACAGCCTAACCAGCTCTGCTAGGGTGAGTAAAATGGTCAGAGAGAGATGTTCTCTCATTTGTGTCTGGAAGTAGCAAGCAAGCTAGCCAACAGTAGCCAGTTAGCTTGGGTGCTTGACTGCTGTTGTTAGGTCAGAACACTCGGATCAATCCTACTTTTCGGCCAGAGCGTCCAGTGTGTGCTCTGAATGCCAATCTGACAACGCTTTGAGTATACGAATGCCCAGCGCACACTCTGGCACTCCAAATAAAATTTACGAACACACCAGCAGTATAAGCCAGTCTTTAGTCTTGAAATCTTTGGTAAAACTATAATTTTAGCAAGCCGGTTAGGACATCTACTTTGTGCATGACAGAAGTAATTTTTCCAACAATTGTTTACAGACAGATTATTTCACTTATAATTCACTGTATCACAATTCCAGTGGGTCAGAAGTTTACATACACTAAGTTAACTGTGCCTTTAAACAGCTTGGGAAATTCCAGAAAATGATGTCATGGCTTTAGAAGCTTCTGATAGGCTTATTGACATAATTTGAGTCAATTGGAGGTGTACCTGTGGATGTATTTCAAGGCCTACCTTCAAACTCAGTGCCTCTTTGCTTGACATCATGGGAAAATCAAAAGAAATCAGCCAAGACCTCAGAAAAAAAATTCTAGACCTCCACAAGTCTGGTTCATCCTTAGTACGCAAGTATAAACACCATGGGACCACGCAGCCATCATACCGCTCAGGAAGGAGACGCGTTCTGTCTCCTAGAGATGAACGTACTTTGGTATTAGAGAATGATACATACATGAAGGCAGGGTAAAGTGATTAGGCATTAGGATAAATAATAATAACAGTAAAATAAAGAACAGCCTTTAGTTCAGTGAGATGTTGCGTGTAATGCAGGGCTTCTGGTTGGGATATGTACGTATGGTCACTGTGGGGACGACGTCGTCGATGCACTTAATCAAGCCGGTGAGCGATGTGGTAAACTCCTCAAAGCCATCGGAACATATTCCAGTCTGTGCTAGCGAAACAATCCTGTAGCTTAGCATCCGCTTCATCGGATCACTTCCGAATTGAGCGTGTCACTGGTACTTTCTGTTTGAGTTTTTGCCAAATGGAGTCCGAGGGAGAACTTTGTATGTGTCTCTGTGTGTGGAGTAAAGATCCTCGAGAGTTTGCACAGGTGACATGCTGGTAGAAATGAGCTAAAACGGATTTCAGTTTTCCTGCATTAAAATTACCGGCCACTAGGAGCGCTGCCTCTGGATGAGCATTTTATTTTTGGCTTATCGCCCTATATAGCTCATTGAGTGCAGTCTTAGTGCCAGCATCGGTTTGTGGTGGTAGATAGACGCCTATGAAAAATATTGATGAAAACTCTCTTGGTAAATAGTATGGTCTACAGTTTATCATGAGGTATTCTAACTCAAGCGAGCAGAACCGTGAGTAGTGGCGTGTATTCATGGATGCCAAGGGAAGCCAGGCTCCCCCCACCCCCCCCCCACAAAAAAATAAAATAAATAAAATAAAAATAATGTATCTTTCGTCTCTCTGTGTTTCATAATTTTCCTTAAATTCGCAAAAGGCTGAATGTATCTCACCAGAGAAAACATCTGAGCGAGTGAGACAGCGCCCCTCTGTCTTTGTATATGTATCTATCTGATGGTGTCTGGTTGAAAAGAGTATGACATTGTTGCCACCCATAGCATTGAATGCCATTGAAGACAGCGAGTATTTGGCCTCCCTTGTTCATTTTCTAAAATAATAATAGCCAATCACCGTTGAGCTTAACTGAGTGAGCTCAACTGTGAATGGTCCTGGCGCATCAAACAAAAGTGTCAAGGGAAGCCAGTTTGGATTTGGCTTCACACCAATCACATCACATCAAAAGCAAAACGTCATTTACAGAAAAAACTTGAATTGTTGCATCTCGTTGTATCGTTGTTCTCCGGTGGCAAGCTAGCTAGCAAAAATGTGCCCTTTCCTAAATTAGCCATGGATGGAGATAGGGATTTGGATTCTCCGTACTGGCCAATGATTATAACGGCGATTCAGATCGAACCATAAATTCATACATTGTGCCCCTGGCCTGAGAGGTTGGATGGACGTTCAATATGTAGTTTTTTTTTTTGGGGGGACTAATGTTAACTAGCTGGCTCATCATTGTCCATGAAAGGAAGTTAAGCTAGTGAACAAGCATTTTAGCCAGATAGCCTAGGACAACAAAAACTAAAAGCATGTACTGAATGACAGAGTCATAGACCGTTTCGTCAACAGGAAAGAGAGGAGGATGGCATTGGTGAGTAAGGTGAGTCAGTGTTTTTTATACTTGCACGAATGCACGCACACACACACACACACACACACACACACAGTCACACACACACACACACACACACACACACACACACACACACACACACACAGAGAAATCAGAACTATGGACAGCCACATCATATTTAGCTTACGTTGGTTGGACTAAATCGTTTTTTGGTATCTTTTAGTTGTCACTGTATTGAACTAAGCATAGGTGATTTGATTATGTTGAAATGTTGAAGTTGAAACAGTGCTGGAGTAGTGGAGGCAGCTCCTGTTTTCTTTGCGACTCGCGGTAACTGTGGTTCTAAATCAATAGTTGTTTAGTAGTCCGAAAATGTCAGAAACGTTGACTAACTGTTTGTTACATGCAATATGCTTTGTGGACTTCACCGGACAGATGTTTTCGGTTTTGTGATGAAACAAAGGTGTGGTTGAATTTATTCTGCCACTGTGTCTTCTTATTGTCTCGGCCTTTAGGCCTATATATCACTGTCGCAAGGCATATTAACTAACAGGTTATAGAGCAAACAACGCAATTATCACAACACATATGTTGTAATATGTTAGTTTTTTCTGACTTGGCTTCCCCAGTGATTTTCCCCAGGCACCGCTACTGACCTCGAGACTTCCATAGTATTAGAGATCGCGCACCAGCTGTTGTTTACGAGTTTGCGAGACGCTGCCATTCTGTCCTGCCGATGCATAGAAAAACCATGATGAAAAATAATCATCTGTAGCTTCTGTACACAGAGAAACACCATAAATTCAATCTGTTTGCACTCTCCATAATGGAGCCGCGTTAGAATGGGGGAATAGTCAATCTAATGAATAATACAGGGCTCTCTCTCTCAGTTTGTGTATGTGTCTGTGTGCTATGTAGGCTACTGTATATGGATGCAACGTGGATAATAACGCGTCCTCTCTTTATCATTGTGTGAGCACCACAAGGAGAACTGAAGAGCCTGGTGCATTAGCCGTGGCGGCCAGGTGATAAATCAGTTGTCTCCGGCAGGGGGGCTTGGCACTACGGCTCCCCCCTGAGGTCTCCCGGCACTGTGCCATACGTCAGAGGGCCAGGGTGGCAGGGCACATTGAGTGCACCCCCGAACACCGCCTGCTCTCCTGGGTTCCCTTTTAATTGCCACAAATGGGCGCAGATAACAAGTGGCAGTATTTCTCTCTCTGGTGTGTTCGCGATATGCGAGGGTCTCCTGTTGTTTTTTGCGATGTAGAGATGTCAGGGTTCCGAACGTAATTGGAGTTTCTATCAGGATTTTATGACTGTTTACTCTAGTGACGAATAGTAAGGCTGGGAAATATTGTCCTCATATTGGTGTGTGTGTGTGTGTGTGTGTGTATGCGTGTGTGTATATTAAAGTATATACAGGGCTCATCTGTAAAAAATACCTTGGTCTCAGCATGACTCCCTGTCAAAATAAAGGTAATAAATAAATACAAGTTTGCGTGTGTGTGTGTGTGCATGCGTGTGTTCATGCGTGTGTGTGTCATGTGTATGAGTGTGAGTGTGATATCCTCATATGGAGGTTGCCATTGCCATACAGACGGGTGGGGCTGGGTCTATGGGCTCAGACACACCAAGCTTTTAGCACCTCTGCTTTGAGTGCCAGTCTTAATTTTCACACCGAGTGCGCACCGATTTTACATGTAGAATCGCTACAGAGGCAGGTCCATAAAACACAGCGCGCTGAACGATCGATCGGCAGACGGATGGTAGATCCACATTCTCTGCGATGTGTGCGAGCCTTAACTATCAGATACTATACCACCAGCCATGCTGTTTACACTTGATTTATGCACTGAGGGCCGAAGCCTGGGGCTAGGGTGTTACCTGTTTGCTGGCCTAGGGCTCTATTCAATCCGCAATGCAGAAATTGAGATTTACAGCGTGATTTAAATGTAAAGGCAATGTTTTAGCGGAGACTGCATTCACGGTAAACACTGCTTATGTCGGCTCAATTGAAAATGACCTTTACATTTCTATCGCGGAATCTGTAATGCTTTACAGATTGAATAGAGCCCCTAGAGTACTTAGGACCTCTGAACAGAGTGCCGGACATAATGTGCGCGCTGAGTGCGCACAGGTTTACATGTAGAATCAAGTGAACATTTTGGCAGTCAGATATCTACAGCGTGCTGAACGGTCGGCAGACAAACACTAGATCCACATTCGGTGCGATGTGTGCGAGCCTTAACTATCAGATAATGTACCACCAGCCATGCTGTTTACACTTGATTTATGCGCCGAGGGCCGAAGCCTGGGGCTAGGGTGTTATCTGAGCCCCATCTTCACACACTCGTACATAAGACAATAGACTGGAGACTCACCTCTGCCACTGATGTGATGGATGAATACTGTCTCGGACAATTGCAGTCAATTGCAGTATTTTTTATACATTTCCATACATTGACGCCAGAGCCTGATGGGTAGAGGGCTTGTTTGGCCCTGAGGAGTGGATGAGAGGAGGAGTCTGGGAGAGGTGGAGGAGCAGGTTGTTTGGAAGCGGAGGGAACGAATGAATGGAGGAACACCTCTCTCAACCTCTACCTCCATCTTATCTTCAAACAGGCCGCCTTGTCATCTGATTCTCTCCCCTGCACTGTGCGGTTCTTTCTCTTAGAGAAGATCCAACTATCGATAAGATCCAATGGAACGCTTAGGCCTTTCAATCAATAATTCAGTGTATATGTTTGTTTACCTGTAGAATATCTATATGTTTTGTAACATTTCTGTTGATCATGTCTACTGTTTATGTAACTAAATTACATCAGCTTAATTGTGTTATGTTCACCATATGAGAAGCTGTGTAATAAATGGGTGATATCTTTTCCGTAATGTGGTGCTGTTTAATAACTTGCCTATAGCTTTCTATCTATTATCTATAATAAGTGTAGCGTTCTCACTGTAATTGCAAGTTCAAGAGCCTGCTGGGTGGAACTGCTTCACATGGAGGGAAATGTGCCCCTCTTACTGAGCATTACACACACACACACACACACACACACACACACACACACACACACACACACACAAACTTTAAACGAGCAGCAGTCTAGTTATCTCTCATTTCTCTTAGAGCCCCTCCTGTCAATATGAGTGTTCTAGTGCCATAAAGCGGGGAGAGTACAGACTGTTTGTGCGCCGCGCCGTAACGACAAGCTAATAAAAAAAATGCATTCACGCTCTAAATGCTCCTCATCCACTATGGAAGGAGACAACGAACGGTGAACAGCGAGGCTCTGATCTCTTCATCCTATCCTCAGCCCTGACTGTGTAGGAAGAGAAGCACTCTATCGCTTCTTTAGGCTTCTTTTAGGCTTCCTTCACTTTTGTCTCATGTTTTTTTTCCCTCTCTTTTGTGATTTTTCTCTCTATTTTCTTTCTGTCATCTCCTCAGTGGTGAGCATTCACCGAAACATTCCCGCCGACCGCCCACTCTCCTCGGCTCCCATCCTCCTCTTCAGCAGCATGGTACTGTTTTGGGTTTCATGTTGTCACAGTGTAAATCATTCATTATTCATAACAATACGTACGAGTGAGGCCTGAGACACACACACACACACACACACACAGACACACACATGGCTGGTAGGTGACAGGAGGTGACAGTCATGGACATCCAAGGGTTGTCTGGATGTGTTGTCACAGAAGGCCCCCTGGTGTCATCAGGGGAACAACAGAGTGACAGCCCAGCGCTCTACAGGTACACGTCGGACGGAGAGGGTGTGTGTGTGTGTAGACTTGTGCGTGCGTGCACATACGTGTGTGTGTGCGTGTGTGACTGTGTGTCACAGTCTGCCTGTCTGTGGTCACACACTGTGCTGAGGCAGCACTGCACCTGTTTCATCTGTCTGCTGCACACAGTATATCACACACAGGTCCCTGTTGCCCCACACATTTACCACTCCTGATGAATAATTAAAGATAAGCATGTGGATAAGAGACCCACGTACAAACAACATAACACAGTGTTACACAACACAATACCTGAAGGAGAAGCTCATTTCAACCTAACCTTCCTTGTCGGTCTGCCACGTGTGGTTTAAACAGCCATTGTGTTTCTTCAATGGCACCTTTGTCTCTGTGTTCTCTGCCAGACACAGAACCGCACAGTAAGTGTGACAGTGGCATATATTCCCTGTCATCTTGGGAATGTTTCATATGCACTGTAGACTGATTGCTGTTATCCTTGTGTATTGCTGACTGTCAGTCCTATAGTGGCTTGTTTGTGTTGTTCCGAATCCGCAGAAAGCAGATCATACAGCATACCGGAACATTCTCTTTGGTATCATTTGATATGGCGCTCGTCATACTAGCTTTCTATTTTTCTTTTCATTTCTCCATGAACAAAATGTTGTTTTTCTAACCTGAAGTCTTGCAATGGATCGTTTCTGTAGAAATACATTGGCAATGTGACACACATTTTGATTTGACATATTGCTTTTAGCTCCTAGTGGAGCAAAGGGCCTCAATGCTTGATTGTTAATATACTGTAGTGTTTGCATAATCCAGTTATAGCATGCCGTTATCATGGCAGTAATTGAAGGAGCATTATCATCAATGCAGTCAATGTGTTGAGGACCATTAGCAGATCACCTGTTATGACATCATGCCGCATTGTAAATGTCTTGTGCAGTTCCATCATGGGGCCATAAACATGCTGGCCCAGTCAGCAAAACTTCCGCCATTAAGACACGTTTAAATGTAATTATTTATTGATAGCTGTTTATGATTTATATGCATGGTTGCACTCATGAGGATTTAATTTCACAGCCTAGGTCTGGTGTGTGAGATTGGCGGTCCATGCAGGTTAACAGTTATCCAAAGAGCACTGTTGAAGAGACTGTAGGAAATTAGCAACTCGCTGTGGTGGAGTGGGGGGGAAGGATGAGGTTCGTTCAGAGGATGGAAATATAGAAATGGGAGGTGGAGTGTGTATGTGGGAAAGACCAGTCTTACCGACCTTCTAGGTCAACATACTGTAGAACTGATCACCAACTAATTAATACTACTGTATGCATAAGAAGTCAATACTAAATCAATCAATGGGTAACAAATGTGACCGACCGGCTCGATTCGGTCTTATGTAGCAAAATTTGAAATTGTGTTTTTTACATTGGATTAAAAGTAGAGACACAGAGTTAGAAAATGGTATATCATACACTACATTTGAGGAACAATGGGAATATAATTCTGCTTTGAAAGTTGATAAACTTGTAACCTCACTTTTGAGAAAATGGCCCTTGAATATTTTGGGACCTACTGGAGAGCTCTTCTTTGTCTACACCCATTCAGCATCATTCACACCCTTTTAAGCTTTAACCCCACCAATCTCTTTAAGGATTCATATGTGAGGCTATGTACTAAACAACCAACGATTTCAAGACTAAAGGCTGGTTTATACTACGGGTGTGTTCGTAAATTTAATCTGGAGAGCCAGAGTGTGCTCTGGGCGTTCGTAAACTCAGAGCGGTGTCAGATTGGCCGTTCGTAAATTCAGAGCGTTTCGGTCTCGGAGTGCACACGACACTCTGGCCAAAAAGTAGGGTTGATCAGAGCGTTCTGACCTAACAACAGTAGTCAAGCACCCAAGCTAGCTTGCTTGCTACTTCCAGACACAAATGAGAGAACAACTCACTCTGACCAGTTTACTCACCCTAGCAGAGCCGGTTAGGCTGTTTTTATGTTATCCAGAGCGTTGGTGACTGCAACTATGCTGCTGGCAACAATTTAATTAAGCTTTTTTTTGCCAACGTTTACTGACACAGGCCATATTCAACGGGTGTTGAGTGTTCGTAAATTAGTCAGTTATTCTGCGCTCTGGCACACTCAGATGAGAGTGCTCTGAAATCGGAGTAGATAGCCAGAGCGAATTTGCCAGCTACATCTATCGACAGCTGTCGCAGTGACATCATAAACATTCTATTTAAATAGTTACTTGCATAGTAGAGCTATGTAGCTAGCTAGCTAAACAATGAATCCTAATACACCGGCTCCGACGCTCGTCAGATGTGGCAGGGCTTGCAAACTATTACGGACTACAAAGGGAAGCACAGCTGGAGCTGCCCAGTAACACGAACCTACCAGACGAGCTAAATGACTTCAATGCACGCTTCGAGGCAAGCAACACTGAAGCATGAATGAGAGCACCAGCTGGTCCAGGACGACTGTGTGATCACACTCTCCGTAGCCGATGTGAGTAAGACCTTTAAACAGGTCAACATTCACAAGGCCGCAGGGTAGGACGGATTACCAGGACGTGTACTTCGAGCATGTGCTGACCAATTGGCAAGTGTTTTCACTGACATTTTCAACCTGACCCTGACCGAGTCTGTAATACCAACATATTTCAAGCAGACCACCATAGTCCCTGTGCCCAAGAATACCAAGGTAACCTGCCTAAATGACTACCGACCTGTAGCACTCACGTCTGTAACACCATTATCCCAGAAAACCTAGATCCCTCCAATTTGCATACCGCCCCAACAGATCCAAAGATGACACAATCTCTATTGCACTCCACATTGCCCTTTCTCAACTGGACAAAAGGAACACCTACGTGAGAATGCTATTCATTGACTACAGCTCAGCGTTCAACACCATAGTGCCCTCAAAGCTCATCACTAAGCTAAGGACCCTGGGACTAAACACCTCCCTCTGCAACTGGATCCTGGACTTTATGATGGGCCGCCCCCAGGTGGTAAGGGTAGGTAACAACACATCTGCCACGCTGATCCTGAACACAGGGGCCCCTCAGGGGTGCGTGTTCAGTCCCCTCCTGTACTCCCTGTTCACCCATGACTGCATGTCCAAGCACGACTCCAACACCATCATTAAGTTTGCCGACGACACAACAGTGATAGGCCTGATCACCGACAACGATGAGACAGCCTGTAGGGAGGAGGTCAGAGACCTGGCATTGTGGTGCCAGGAAAATAACATCTCCCTCAAAGTGATCTAGACAAAGGAGATGATCGTGGATTACAGGAAAAGGAGGACCGAGCAGGCCCCCATTCTCATCGACGGGGCTGTAGTGGAGCAGGTTGAGAGCTTCAAGTTCCTTTTCAGTCACCAACAAACTGTCGTGGTCCAAACACACCAAGACAGTCGTGAAGAGGGCACGACAACGTCTATTCCTCCTCAGGAGACTGAAAAGATTTGGTCCTCAGATCCTCAAGAAGTTCTACAGCTGCACCATCGAGAGCATCCTGACTGGTGGCATCACCGCCTGGTATGGCAACTGCTTGGCCTCCGACCGCAAGGCACTACAGAGGGTAGTGCGTACGGCCCAGTACATCACTGGAGCCAAGTTTCCTGCCATTCAGGACCTCTATACCAGGTGGTGTCAGAGGAAGGCCGTAAAAATTGCCAAAGACTCCAGCCACCCTAGCCATAGACTGTTCTCTCTGCTACCGCACGGCAAGCACTACCGGAGCGCCAAGTCTGTTTATTATTATTAGTCACTTTACCTCTACCTACATGTACAGTACCAGTCAAAAGTTTGGACACACCTACTCATTCAAGGGTTTTTCTTTATTTTTAGTATTTGTTTACATTGTAGAATAATAGTGAAGACATCAAAACTATGAAATAACACATATGGAATCATGTAGTAACCAAAAAATTGTTAAACAAGTAAAAATATATTTTACATTTGAGATTCTTTAATAGCCACCCTTTGCCTTGATGACAGCTTTGCACACTCTTGGCATTCTCTCAATCAGCTTCACCTGGAATGCTTTCCCAACAGTCTTGAAGCAGTTCCCACATATGCTGAGCACTTGTTGGCTGCTTTTCCTTCACTCTGCTGTCCGACTGATCCCAAACCATCTCAATTTGGTTGAGGTCGGGAGATTGTGGAGGCCAGATCACCTGATGCAGCACTCCATCACTCTCCTTCTTGGTAAAATAGCCCTTACACAGCCTGGAGGTGTGTTGGGTCATTGTCCTGTTGAAAAACAAATGATAGTCCCACTAAGCCCAAACCAGATGGGATGGCGTATCGCTGCAGAATGCTGTAGTAGCCATGCTGGTTAAGTGTGCCTTGAATTCTAAATAAATCACAGACAGTGTCACCAGCAAAGCACCCCCACGCCATAACACCTCCTCTCCCATGCTTTACGGTGGGAACTACACATGCAGAGATCATCCGTTCACCCACTCCGCGTCTCACAAATACACGCCGGTTTGAACCAAAACTTTGGACTCCAGACCAAAGGACACATTTCCACTGGTCTAATGTCCATTGCTCGTGTTTCTTGGCCCAAGCAGGTCTCTTCTTCATATTGGTGTCCTTTAGTAGTTGTTTCCTTGCAGCAATTCGAACATGAAGGCCTGATTCACACAGTCCCCTCTGAACAGTTGATGTTGAGATGTGTCTGTGACTTCAACTCTTGAAGCATTTATTTGAGCTGCAATTTCTGAGGCTGGTAACTCTAATGAACGTATCCTCTGCAGCAAAGGTAACTCTGGGTCTTCCATTCCTGTGGCGGTCCTCATGAGAGTCAGTTTCATCATAGCGCTTGATGGTTTTTGCGACTGTACTTGAAGAACCTTTCAAAGACATTTTCCAGATTGGCTGACCTTCATGTCTTAAAGTAATGATCGACTGTCGTTTCTCTTTGCTCTTTGCTGTTCTTGCCATAATATGGACTTGGTCTTTTACCAAATAGGGCTATCTTCTGTTTACCCACCCTACCTTGTCACAACACAACTGATTGGCTCAAACGCATTAAGAAGGAAAGAAATTCCACAAATTAACTTTTAAAAAGGCACACCTGTTCATTGAAATGCATTCCAGGTTACCTCATGAAGCTGAGAGAATGCCAAGAGTTTGCAAAGCTGTCATCAAGAAAGGGTGGCTATTTGAATAATCTCAAATATAAAATTAATAATAACATTTGTTTAACACTTTTTTGGTTACTACATGATTTCATGTGTTATTTCATAGTTTTGATGTCTTCACTATTATTCTACAATGTAATTTTTTTTTACAAATAATGAAAAATCCTTGAATGAGTAGGTGTGTCCAAACCTTTGACTGGTAGTGTACATATTTCCACAATTACCTCAACTAACCTGTGCCCACGCACATTGACTCTGTTCCGGTACCTCCTGTTGATAGCCTCGTTACTATTATTGTTGCTCTTTAAATATATATATATTTTTTTTTTTTATTGTTTACTTCAGTTTATTTAGTAAATATTTTCTTAAAACTGCATTGTTGGTTAAGGGCTTGTAAGTAAGCATTTCACAGTAAGGTCTACACCTGTTGTATTCGGCAGGTAGCTAACCAACCAGGTTCAATGTTAGCTAGCTAACATTAGGATATAACTAGCAATGCAAATTGATAATTTGCAATTAAAAGCCAGAATTTTCTCCATCTCCTAAGATATCATACTCTAATTCCACTGATTTTAAAACTCGGTCCTCCAGAAAGTGGTTAGCAACACTTATGCAGTTACTCTATGTGATATCTTTCAAAAAAGTAGAGTTAGAAATGATTACCTACACATACTGACCATCTCATATTACAGACAGAAGCGTGCTACATGGCAGACCAATCCGAACTCATCTCTCGGCATGTCCAGCCCACTCATTATCTCAGCCAATCATGGCTAGCGGGAAGGTTGCTGTCTTTTTCCATGGCTAAACCAACTAGGCTCGTAATTTAACCATTTTATTCGTATTTACAGATGGTATACAAGTTTGTTATTAAGGCACATGAAAGTTCACATGTTCCAGAAGGCAGTTTGCGTTCAAATGGCGCTCCAGTGAAGTAGTGACAGTCGACATACGCCTAGTTTCCTGAAACGAGTCACAAATTAAAGCAAACACATATCAATTCCAATCAATATCTTGTAGTTCAAATACTATTAAGCTTATTTTATATTAATATTTTTTAAAATGTCATGAAATATTTGCTTGTAGAACAAGATTAGGATTTAAGGATAACCCACATCTGGTCAGAATAGCTGCTCTCACAATTAAGGGATGATTTCATTGGCAGAGTAGTATTATATTGACCATTTTACATGGAGATTTGATGGAGTGCCAGTGATATTCTCCTGCTTGACATTTGCTACGGACCCAGGACTATAAAGCTGTTGAAGCGACACATTTTTGAAATCCATTTTTCCTCACTTAATGTTTTATTAGACTACACAATGTAAAGCCACTGAGTGGTTGGCATGCCCAGTGACCAACCAAATGCCATGGCTGCATTCCAAATGGCACCCTCCCAGCTATCAATTCTAGGGAGAGAGAATGTTTTTGTAATGTTATGCGTAATGTTCCCCTATTGTTTGAGGTTCCAGTTTTCCATTAGTTAGGGGAACATTCTATCTATGTTAGCGAAAACCTTCAGAGAACCTTTTTTTTTTGCATGTTTAGACGTTAGAGTTAGGAGAACATGCACTTTGAAGTAAATCGCAGTTCTGTTACAAGTACATTCAAGAACAACTTTTATTGATCATAGTGATTCAGGAGTATCATTAAAATAGGTTAACATGCACCACCTACTATACTGAATGCCCTTAAATTGCTGAAATAAGTCAATCAAATCAATGATGAGAATAGTAAGATTAACTGATAAATGACACGGACTTGGTGGCGTACTAAGAAGATTGGTGAACCGAGAGGTTGTGAGTTCAAATCCCAGGTGAGGTGAATAAATACTGTAATCATCTACATCAAAGTGTGTCAAATATGTAAATTGAAAACACTGTATGTTAAAAGCATTGTGTGTGTGACTATCCACAACCTTGCCAACAGACAAAGAATAGATCAGTGGTTCACTAATCAGGGCCTTGATTGGCTCGCAACAGTAACAAGGCGTGATGTTTAATTAAACATTTCATTTTGGGGAAGAACATTCCTTTGGGACCATCAGGCGACGTCCTGACAACTGATACACAGAAATGTTCTTGCAACGTTCCCATGAAACTTGTCTAGAACATTGATATCTTATATTCAGAGAACATGACAAACATGTTCTGTGTATGTTTTGTGGGACGTTGATGGATATTCTCCTAACCCTCAGAAAAGTGGACAAATGAATGTTCTGGCAACGTTCCCATGAAACATGTCTAGAAAATTAATATCTTATGTTCTGAGAACATGGCAACCATGTTCTGTGTATGTTTGGTTGGACATTGATGGAATATTCTCCTAAGGGAATGGTCTCTTGTAAACATTCCTATGAACATTTTTGTTAATGACCTAACGAGATTATTAAGGGAACGTTCTCTAAAGTTGTGGGAACATTTGTTGTTTGCTGGGCTATTCCATATCTATTGCACTACTATTTACCAGAGCCCTATGTGCCCTGCACTCTTAGAAAAAAGGGTTCCAAAAGGGTTCTGCGGCTGTCCCCATAGGATAACTATTTTTGGTTCCAGGTAGACCCCCTTTTGGTTCCAGGTAGAACCCCTTTTGGTTCCAGGTAGAACTCTACATGGAACTACATGGAACCCAAAAGGATTCAACCTGGAACCAAAAGGTTTCTACCTGGAACCAGAAGGGGTTCTTCAAAGGGTTCTCCTATGGGGACAGCCAAATAACCGTTTTTGGTTCTATTATAGATAGCAGTTTTTTTCTAAGAGTGTGCCACCTTTGACCATACTGTATGCACTATAAGAGATTGTTTGTGTGTCGTGTGTGTGACCGACAGGGTTTGAACCTGGGTCTCGTGTGCCAGAAGTGTGTGTTGCTTAGCCCGGGAAACCAAAGCCTATGCCAATGCAAGTCTTCAATCCCTAAGCTGTCAGCTTACTCTTAACGAAACAGGTACCAACGATTTCACCTGACAATGAATCTATGCTCAGTGTTACGGTAGAGAGCTTGGAGAAGTCAATATCGACTAATGTGAACGTTTTAGAGAGGGGACAAGACCACAAATTGACGCAGAGCTAGGCAACGGATTTAGACAAGAAAGTAGACAAGAGAAAGTGCTTCAAACTCTGGATAAAAGGCTTTTCACACCAAGTCAGATTTTTATGTCAACATAAATTGTGAAACTGTTGTATTGCAATGTTACGAAACTGGTACAATTTTTGCAAATGAAAAAATCTGACTTGGTGTGCAAGGGACTTTAAAAGGGGCCATTTAGTATGGACAGAAATTCATCAGAAAGCCTGGATTTTAGTTCACCACTTCTCAATCTCAGCTCCAGCAGTTGACATTACCCTCCTGGCAAAGGGAGGGGGTTGTCTGGCTTTGGAAGCCTCCTACCTGGACATGGAGGTGGGTAGATGAGGCCAGGGGCTGGGAGAGGACTGGAGGTGTGGAGACCTGCTGGATCTTAGATGAGTTTGGGGAGGGATATGGACTCAGTCTCTTCCTTCTCCTCTCCAGCCACTGATTTGGCCTGGATGTCATTCTCTTTAACAGCTGGCCACATCCCCTGACAGACAGATACATGACCAGCTCCATAGCAATCTGAAGCAAATGGAGGAGATACAATAACAAATACACAACAGGGAACTTGTCTATCTCTTCAGGGTGATATGAATATGGTTATAGATTTGCAATATTTAAGGCAAAAGGCTGACAGCCTATTTGGCTTTGCGTATTTTACTGTAATTCCAGCAAGGAACAAAATGTTTTTACTACTTACTAAGTTTCTTACAAAAAAATTATAGGTCTCACAATAAGAACTGAGAAATGACACACACACTGGCTCTGACACAATACATTGTACTCCTCCTCCTCCGCTCAACACAGTGAGTCATTGCGGTCATCAATAGTAGCAAGGAGAAGAACTCTATCTTTTGTCACTTTTGGCCTGCTGTCGGCAGCTTGCTGCTATTACCAAGGTTAAATAAGCAATCCAATCAATCAAAACCCCATCTATCAGCTAGCGAAAGGGAGAAAAAAACTATATCCTCCTCCTATTTGCAGACCTGTCATTTTTCACACGCTCCCCCCAACATACAGTAGCTATCATATCTTAACACAAACAATTTCTTATCTGACATTAAGAATAAATATATCTAGCAGAGAGCTGGGGGGGTGAGATAATTATAGGGGGATAGAGGGATACAGGGGTTTGGTCTGCCTGGGCAGATAAAGGAGGAGAGGTGGTGGCTAGACACAAGGCATCAATCAGACACAGAGGTGGCAGAGAGAGAGACACACATACACACACACACGCACACACACACACGTCAGGCCCTTTCACTCAACCCTTCAGGGTGACGGATGGCTCTGTCATTGACATGAAGATGTGAGGTGCTGTCATCACCAGTGGCCCCTGGATCTTTCTGAGGGGACAGGAACTGATCAAAATCAATGGGTTTAGGTTGGGTTGGAAGGATAGGAAGTGGCGCATGGGCAGTTGTTCCACTTTGATAGGCCAAGTATTCAGTCATAAGTGTGAGTTGAAGTTTGGTTCTTTTACCGTCCCAAACATGAAATTGGTTTGCGGCATTCAAAGAGCACAGGAGAAAGCTAGCTACATTGTAGAGGAGCTCCCCGGCACATATGTGTGACGAGTACTGAGGATACGAAGAGGCAGGATGCAGACGCAGGAATCAACACTGTAAAGGTTTACTTAACACTGAGCAAGAGAACAACAAAGAGCGAGTACATGACAAGACACTAACAATCACACACACAACACAACACTGAACAGTCCAGGGCTATATAGGGGTGGTGGAGGTGATTAGGGTGCGTTGGGTTTCCATTCTGGTGTTGCCGAGGTGGTGCGCTCAGACCGGGGGCTCAGTAGACCTGCGAATCAGAGCACCGGAGGTGAGCAACGGGAGGATACGTGACAGTACCCCACCCCAAACCCCCCCCCCCCGGACTCCCGTCAATGTCCAGGGGCGGAGGGGGCGTACCCTGGGAAACGGCATCCGCCAGAGGACCAGGAACTGAACCAGCGGCCTGAGGAGAGACACATGAAAAGTGGGTGAGACACGGTAGTGAGGGGGAAGGAGCAGCTGGCACGATACCTCATTTATTCGCCAGAGGACCTTAAATGGCCACACAAACCGGGGGCTCAGTTTCTTGCAGGGCAAGAAGAGGGAGGTTTTTTGTGGACAGCCAGACACAATCACCAGGCTGGAATACGGGGGCCTCACTGTGGTGGCGGTCGGTTTGGTCCTTCTGCCGATGAATGGCCCTCTGGAGATGGACATGGGTGGCGTCCCAGACCTGTCCGGCCCTGTGGAACCACTCTTCGACAGCGGGCACATCTGTCTGGCTGGGTGTCCAAGGGGCCAGGGCCGGCTGGTACCCCAGGACGCACTGGAAGGGAGTGAGCCCCGTGGAGGAGTGAACGAGGGAGTTCTGGGCATATTCTGCCCAGGGTAGAAACCTCGCCCACTCACCCTGCCGGTCCTGACAGTGGCAATGAAGAAACCTCCCCAGCTCCTGGTTCATGCGCTCCACCTGCCCATTCGACTGAGGCCTATACCCGGAAGTGAGGCTGGCCGTGGCACCGATATTCTCCAGGAAAGCCTTCCACACTCGAGAGGTGAATTGGGGGCCACGGTCCGAGACGATGTCCTCCGGAAGTCCATAATGCCGGAAACTTGTTGGAACAGGACCTCTGCGACCTGGAGAGCAGAATGAAGACCAGTTGGTGGCAAAAAATGGCATGATTTGTAGAACCGATCTACGACCACCAGGACTGTGGTGAAGCTGTCAGAACATGGGAGGTCGGTGACAAAGTCTATGGACAGGTGTGACCAAGGTCGCTGAGGCACTGGGAGAGGAACTAGTTTGCCTGCAGGGGCATTCCGAGGTGTCTTTGTTTGGGCACATACGGAACAGGAGTTGATATAGCGGGAGACATCAGTAGCCAAGGTGAGGCACCAGTATTTTTGTGAGAGAGAATGTAGGCTGCACGTCATACCGGAGTGCCCTGCCGTAAGGGTGGTGTGCGCCCAGATCAGCAGGCGGTCACGGACCCTGGTGTGTACATACACGTGCCCCGGAGGGGCGTTGGCAGGCACTGGGTCCTCCAGCCCTCCAGCCGGTGTCTCCATTCCTCCAGAGCGAGGACCACCGCCAACAGCTCCCTGTCTCCAACTCCATAGTTCCTCTCTGCGGGGGTAAGCTTTTCTAGAAAAAGGCACAGGGATACATTTTCTCTGGCTTACCTTGCCGCTGGGAGAGGACCCCACCCACACCCTCCTCAGATGCGTCCACTTCCAGGATGAAAGGACGAGCTGGATCTGGTTGTTTAAGGAGGGGTGATGTGGTGAACCTCTCCTTCAGCCTCTTGAAGGTAGTGTCAGCTTCAGGGTTCCGGGCCAGCTTCTGAGGCCCCCCCTTAAGGAGAGAAGTGAGCGGGGTGGCTATGGAGCTGAAGGACCTGATGAAACGCTGGTAGAAATTTGCAAAGCCCAGGAAGCTTTGTAGGCCCTTGATGGTGGTGGGGACTGGCCATGACCTGACGGCGTCCGTCTTCACTCTTTCCATGAACACCCGCTGAGGACTGATCCTGTATCCCAGGAAGGAGATGGCCTGTTGGTGGAATTCGCATTTCTCCCCCTTCACCAACAGGCTGTGTTCACGGAGGTGGAGTAGGACCGCTCTGACGTCCCTGACGTGCTCCTCAAACATAGCCGAGTAGATCAGGATATCGTCGATGTACACCACCAGCTGTCTACTCAGCATGTCTCGGAACACGTCATTGACAAAGGACTAGAACACGGAAGGTGCGTTGGCGAGGCTGTAGGGCATGACGCAGTATTCATAGTGGCCTGAGGTAGTGCTGAATGCCGTCTTCCACTCATCTCCTTCCCAGATTCGATCAGGTTGTAGGCACTCCTCAGGTCCAACTTGGTAAAGTACCAGGCCCCTTGCAGCTGCTCGATGGCTGACGGAACCAGAGGGAGGGGGTACCGGTACTTGGTGGTGACTGCGTTCAGCCCCCGGTAGTCAATGCACGGTCTCAGTCCTCCGTTTGTTTTGGCCACGAAGAAGCTGGGGGAGGCAGGAGAGGTAGAGCATCTGATGAACCCCTGTTTCAGGGTCTCCGCCACATACTTCTCCATGGCCTCAGTCTCCGCTATGGAGAGGGAGTAAATGCGACTCTTCGGGGGGTGTTGTCCCTCCAGCAGGTCAATGGGGCCTGTGAGGAGCCTGTGAGGAGGGAGACACTTAGCCTTGGAGGCAGAGAAGACATCAGAGAGATCTGCATACTCACGTGGAATGTTGGGCTGGAGGGCAGACTCCGTACTCTCCACTGACGTGGAACAACAACCCACCGGCAGGCAGGTCCTCCGGCATGAGGGGGACCAGGAAGTGATCCTCTTGGTGATCCAATTGATGGTGGGGTTGTGTAGTCTGAGCCAGGGCAATCCCAAGACGATCCGGTGAAGGGTGACATGACGATGTGGAAGGACAGCTCCTTGTGGTGCTCCGGTAGTGTGGGAATGGTGATGGTGATGGATAGAGTTACGTGCGTAATGGTAGTTAATTGTCCAGCGAGGTGACGTGTAGCGGAGAAGGCAGTGGCACGGTGGGCAACCCCCATTCAGAAACCAGCTCCCTATCTATAAGGTTCCCCGCTTATCCGGAATCTATCATTGCCGTGGAAAGAGAAGAGAAGGAAGAACCATTCACCGTTAGGGGAACTAAAAACAATGGTTTAGTGACAGGTGATGACGGACCACTCAAGGAGCGGCGACGGGAGTGATACCGCCTAGATAGGGAGCCGCCAGGAGATATGTGGTCCGTGGTGGTGTTGGGGGTGCTGCCCACCTCCATGGGAGAGGACTCGGAGGCAGGGTGGCTTCCATAGCTCAGATGGGGTGAGCGTCAAGGCTCCAGGAGGTGTTGGGAACGCCATCGGTCTCTCACATGTCATCAAGACGAATGGACGTGGCGATGAGGGTATCAAGGTCCATCTCGTCGTCATGACATGCGAGTTCCGTCGTGATGTCCTCCCGTAAGCCTCTCCTGAAGGCCGTGCGCAGAGCACGCTCATTCCAGCCGGAAGACGCCGCCACCGTGCGAAAGCTCTGGGTATATTCGCACGCGGCCCCCTCATCCTGTTGTAGCCGTAGGAGACGCTCACCCCCGTCCTTTCCCTCCGTGGGATGATCGAATACCGCCCTGAACCGAGCGAGGAAGGTGGAGTAGGGAAGCGCCGCGGCCTCACCTCCTTCCCAGACTGCAGTGGCCCAATCCAGCGCCTTTCCCTTCAGTAGCGAAATCACCAGCGCTATCCTGGCTTGGTCCGATGGAGATGCCCACGCTGACACGCCAGATACAGTGAAACCTGTAGCAGGAAGCCTCTACATTTCCCGTCATAGCGCTCCGGCAGGGCGAGGGGTCCCTCAGACGTTGGTGATAGCCCAGGAAGAGGTGGACTGGGTGCACTCGCCGCTCCCTGAGGTGGAAACGGAGCGATGGTCAGTTCATGCAGCATTTGGAGCACTTCCTACATGGCGGCGTTCAGCTGGGCAATCTGCTGCTGGTGCTGGTCAAGGCGCTGGGAAACTCCAGGAGGATTGCTGTGTGATTCTGTGACGAGTACTGAGGATACGAAGAGGCAGGACGCAGACGCAGGAATCAACAATGTAAAGGTTTCATTAAAACTGAGCAAGATAAGAACAAAGAGCGTGTACACGACAAGACACTAACAATCACACACACAACACAACACTGAACAGTCCAGGGCTATATAGGGGTGGTGATGAGATGATGAGGTGCAGGTGCGCTGAAGGTGATTAGGGTGCAAGGAGTTTCCATTCCGGTGTTGCCGAGGTGGTGCGCTCAGACCGGCGAATATGTAACTATCCTTCTGTAAATGTGTTAGAGTGCCTTGCTTGTATTTATATTTTTGCTTAATTTACTCTATTTTAATTCCATTTAGCTTATTTTTTCTTATTATCTCATGTCGCATTGTTGAGAGGTGATCCGTCAAGTAAGCATTTCATTGTACTGTGTACATATAAACTTGACTTGACTTTACGTCGTCATACCAACATACTGTTACCCAATCAGGAGGTCTCATTTGAAAAACCCATATAAGCACTAGACTCCATCCACTCCACCCTCCACTCATGAATTCAATGGTTTGTACATTAGCAGTTAATCGCAAGGTTATTCATCATCATGCAGTCTTTTTACGACCTCCTCTCTGTCTTCAGTCAGTTGTCTGAGAAATTAAAGAATGGAAAATAATGCAGTTGTGTCTTATTATTCTCTTTAATTATTCTATAGGGTGTCAGCGCCTGCCAATTTACCATCTGTAACATGGAGGTGTCTCAAATGGCACCCTATTCCCTATAAAGTATATATAGTACCCAAATCTCTATGTTCCCTGGTCAAAAGTAGTGCACTTTATAGGGAATAGGGTGCCGTTTGAGACACACTCGATGTGTGTCTCATTAGGTTACTGTGCCTGGTTTCTTGTGCCATAAGTCTAGATAGAGAGAGCTGCAGTAGGAACGCCTCACGTGGCATAGTCTTAATGCACTGCCTAATTTAGATGGATGTGTTTTAATGACTTGCGTACGTCGGATAGCTCTGAAACGTGGGGCTCAGGGCGGTAATGATATGCAGAATTAGAGAGAGAGAGTAGACAGCACCGCATTAATAAGGGTACTATGTCCGAAGGTTACATTTAAAGCCCATATTTGTATTTCATGTGATTTCTGTAGCTGAGTCAGGGACTATTTTCCTCTCTCTGTTAATGGGGGAATGGAGATAATTGTGAGCGCTAATGGAGGTTCACTCTCATGCTAGCTAGTTAGTGGTCCAGCACACTTAATGGGCCAACAGGAAAGGAAATGAGGGTGTACTTAACTGAGAAGGTGTAGAGCCTAGAAATCATTGGTTTTAAAGCCACAATCTGTATTTCTTTTGCACAGTTTTTGCTATGAAGTTGAGGAAAGGGGCTGTAATTATTGCAGATTGTACCTAAGAGGTGCGTTTACACCCCCCAGCTCAACAAATGTTATATATGACGAAATCAAGACTGCTATTGAGAATAATGATCATGCCTATGTTATTCCAGTCATGTAGCCCATGCAGTCCTTACACTGTGAACACATCATGGTGTCCTCATTTTGAACACATCATGGGCTTTACGGATTAATTTAATGAATCCCCTCTGGCTGGATTGGCCTATTCTTGTTGATGCTATCTCCCCAATACCCCGCTAGTTAACGATGCACTAACATTAGGCACATGCTGCAGACTCGCTCAATCTTTCTATTGGCTCGCTCTCCATCTCTCCCGCTCTGTCTATCACTTTCACTCTCTCTCCTCTCTCTCTCTCGTTCTCGTGCTCTCTCGCTCTCTCTCTCTCTCTCTCTCTCTCTCTCTCTCTCTCTCTCTCTCTCTCTCTCTCTCTCTCTCTCTCTCTCTCTCTATCTATCTTTCTATCTATCTATCTATCTATCTATCTATCTGTCTATCTATATTTCTTCCTCTCTCTCCCTTCTCTCTCTCTCTCTTTCTTCCTCTCTCTCTTCCCTCTGCAATTCCCGATGGACAATATCTCTACATCAGGCTCTACTCACAGACACCTACTATGAAATGGGAATAATTTAAATTGACAACCTTACAACCACCTGCAGAAAAATGGCGGCCCCGAAAACATACTCACCCCTCAATACCTGCCTGTACAGTATGTGCTCTGACAGATTGGCCAGAAGAGTGTCATGTATGTAATTGGGCCTCATGTACCACAAGGGATATAAGTGTGTCACATTTGCCGATCGTTAAGATCCCTAGGTCCAGGAAATAGCCCTCAGTCAGGCATTTATCTCAGGCTGTAGACCCACTGTACACCCTTCGCCATGGAAGGTCTTTGTTCGCATCTCAGTGCTGGTGATGGAAGCCATCCATTCATCCATTCCTTTTCCTTCCATGTCATCTGGACTCAATGGAGAGATAGGAAAGAATAGTTCTGCCATCCCTCTCCATTCTCCAACCACATCGTCCTCCATCTTGGAATAACCATCAGGAGAAAGTCTGGGTCAAAAACAGCACCCTATTCCCTTTGTAGAAGTGCACTAGGGCTCTGGTCACTAGTAGTGCACTATATACTAATGAATCGGTGCCATTTGGGATGTTGACAGTGAAGAAAGAGAAATCACTAAGCATCACCTTGCCATGTTAGAGGACACATTATCTTTAAAACAAAGTCCACTCCTTAAGGGACCACTTGTCAAACTAGTACAACTTCATTTCCCTACCCATCAAATCATCTCCTCCTCTACCACCCTTCTAAACCTGTCTCCAATTAGCTCTGATATCAGTAGTCAGGGTCTTAACCTGCTACCTGACTGAGGTGAGCATGATTATACCATTACACTCAATTCTGGCATACATCCACTGCCTGAAAATGACAACAAGGTCTTATATATTCATTTATCCAGCACCTAAGTGTTAATAGATGTGTGAATGACAACTACACTTTTTCTATACATTTACTGCCTAACCATTAACATACAGTAACTGACATGAGACTTGTGGTATTTTGAGAAGTGATGCTATTATGTCTGTCCTTTGGGAAATAACACTCCTCTGCAATGGAAATGGCATTGCCTTATTAATATGGATACAGAGAAGGTCTGACATAGGTCTGACACAAATTCCCTAGGAATATTTCTGGTTGTTTTGAGCATAGGCAATGGAAGTCTCATCATCTTATAGAATATCTGCTATTGATCCGACAAGACCTCCCTAGGGTTGTGAACTGTACAGCAAACCTTCTGGGTCACAACACTTGTTGACCTCAGGGTTCAGAGTTCAGAGTAGTTCTTTATCTCTTTAGCTTAAGGAGAATGCATCATACACGTAACATGGCAACATGATGTGATACTAAGGCCAGCACAAGTGGGAGATATGCAATGCATCCAGACCCAGCACCAACATGAGATGTAACCCCCCCCACACACACACACGCACACACACGCACAGTAATGTGGCCTGAATTAAATGTTTTCTCTATGCAGATAGATTGCAGTATACCACAGCCACTGTCCACCTATTCTAGTCCCCTATATCCTCTGAGTGGGTGGGTTGGATCAGAGGCTGTATTATCATTAGATGGGGATTTGATTGCGGTGGGTTGACATAGAGGAGACCTATCTGGGAGATAACAGGCATGTAGGAGCGTGTGTGTGTACGTGTATGTGTGTGTGTGATTTCGGTTTGTGGGTGGTGTGGGTGGATGGGTTGGAAAGGTCAGGAGATGGAGTTGATTGCTTTGGATTGGTTGCTATGGTATGGTGGAGAGGACACTGCATGGAGACATAATGTGGTAATTTGCAGTTGGTTTTCCTCATGTTATGATACCGTGTATGGATGTATGAATGGATGGTTGGTTGGTTAGGAGCTCAGGGTGTGAATTAAATCAGAACACACTATCTATCTATCTATCTATCTATCTATCTATCTATCTATCTATCAATCTATCAATCTATCAATCTATCAATCTATCAATCTATCAATCTATCAATCTATCTATCTATCTATCTATCTATCTATCTATCTATCTATCTATATATCTATCTATCTATCTATCTATCTATCTATCTATCTATCTATCTATCTATCTATCTATCTATCTATCTATCTATCTATCTATCTATCTATCTATCTATCTATCTATCTATCTATCTATCTATCTATCTATCTATCTATCTATCTATCTATCTATCTATCTATCTATCTATCTATCTATCATCTATCTATCTATCTATCTATCTATCTATCTATCTATCTATCTATCTATCTATCTATCTATCTATCTGTCTGTCTATCACCTATATATATCTCTCCCCCTATCTATATATCTCTCTCACCTATATCTCTCTCTCTCCCCCTATCTATCTCTCTCTCACCTATATATCTCTCTGTCTCCTCTATATCTATCTCTCTCACCTTATATATATATATATATATATATATATATATATATATATATATATATATATATCTCCCCTATAACCATCTCTCTCATCTATATATCTGTCTCCCTCTATCTCTCTCTCTCTCTCCTCTATATCCATCTCTCTCACCTATATATCTCTCTCACCTTTATCTATCTCTCCCCTATATCTATCTCCCCTCCCCCCTCTGTGTTTACCTGTGGAGTAGTTTCTCTCTGATTGTATCCCCTCCTGTTTGATGAGTGGGTTGATTACCCTGCCGTATCCCCTGCCACTCACTGTCTCCTGGGAAGAGGGTCAGAAGGGTTGGCAGAAAGAGAGAAAGAGAGAGAGAACGAGAGAGAGTGAGAGATGGAGAAACAGTGAGAGAGAGAGAGAGAGAGAGAGAAGAGAGAGAGAGAGAGAGAGAGAGAGAGAGAGAGAGAGAGAGAGAGAGAGAGAGAGAGAGAGAGAGAGAGAGAGAGAGAGAGAGAGTGAGAGAGAGAGAGAGAGAGAGAGAGAGAGAGAGAGAGAGAGAGAGAGAGAGAGAGAGAGAGAGAGAGAGAGAGAGAGGATCAGAAGGGTTGGCACTGAGACATCCCCTCTCTCCATGTCACTGTGGCCCTTAATCAGACAGGAGCAGGATCACACTGTGGCTGGGTCTCCCCCCTCCTTGTCCAGGATAGCTAACCCCACAGACCCCACTCTCAGTCATTACTGCAGAACCACCCAGGAGAGGAATCAAATGGGTTGGTGCAGGGTGGAGGGAGAGTGAGAGTAAGAGAAGGAGAGCGAGGGAGACAGACAAACACAGAGGGAAAGAGAAAAACAAGAAGAGACATCAAGACCAAGGACGCACGACAGAGAAAGACCATGAGAGACTGAGGGAAACTGGAGAGAATTGGAGAGAAATAGAAAGGCAGATGGTAGAATGAAAATGTGAGAGTAAGGCTAGGAAAAATCTTAATATTTCATACATCTCTTGAATAATATCACATCGTATTGATGTCCACTATGATAGTACGTACAGACAACACACAATCTAAATTCAGTTGATTGCACTTCCCATCTCCACCAACATCCCTGCCCCCACTGGCATATGATAATGAAATTATATCCCAGACAGATATATTACTGATGACATCAAACACTGAGGCTTCCTTTCCCCCATGTGCAGTATGCATCAGCGGTGTCTGTTTGATTTCTTCTCTCTCTCTCTCTCTCTCTCTCTCTCTCTCTCTCTCTCTCTCTCTCTCTCTCTCTCTCTCTCTCTCTCTCTCTCTCTCTCTCTCTCTCTCTCTCTCTCTCTCTCTCTCTCTCTCTCTCTCTCTCTCTCTCTCTCTCTCTCTCTCTCTCTCTCTCTCTCTCTCTCTTGCTCTCTCTGATTTCCTTCCTCCTTTCCTCTCCTGACTGACTGACAAATAATCCTATCACAGTGGTTAGCGATAAAGCCCTTTATTAGCCAGCGGTGGGAGTAGCAGATAGCATTAGCATAAAAACAGGGCATCTTCATATCCCTCCTTGCAGTTAATTGATGTTAATCAGAGGCGAGGTTGCTGCTAGACAGGGCCATATAATTAAATAGATTAATTAATTAATATATGTATCTCAATGGACAGGGGGCTGGCTGGGCTGTTGAGAGGGTGAAGTGGTCTTTGTTAATCTAGATTCTAGAACACCTTTAAGCTTCGTAGGCCTTTCCTGCAGTCAAATGACAAATCACCCTCTAGTGGCCTCATGGGTGGAATCTTATTTTTCATAATTTCATAATTAATATACATTATTTCAAGAAACTCCAGTGTTTCTATGACAAACAGTTTTGTTATATGTCAGTCTTCTGTGATGTATATAAAGTATAATATTGGGATGCAATCTAAAAATTGAATACATTTCAACTCTATATTTGACATGGTACGGGTGTCTTCTTTTTTTAAGCCCACAAGCATGTGTGTGATGTGTATACTTTTGTTTCAAAGTAGATTTGTTTAAGACTACCAAGAAACACTCCGTGTGACCCTGATTTAGCCCACTGCAGTAAAAGGTTAATGAACCAGGCTGACACTCTGAGATTGGGTCTCTCCTATGGATCCTGTCTGACAGTTAATCACAGAGAGAGGGTCTGGGTGGTAGGGCTGCAGACACAGTGCCATGGAGCATTCAGTATAACCCATCCTTTTTATGGATGGAAATAATGCAGGCTACTGTATATACTCTCTGCTTGGGAATTGGATACTTTGTATCCTGTCTGCTGTTGGGTGTCTGTTCCGCAATGCGTAAGCTCTCTGTACTTTTACTCACATCTTAAAGAGCCTTTCAATGTTTGTTCTAGGGCTTCACCAACTGACTGGGGTCAAAGCCCACTTATTCAGACTTTCCTCGTGTACTGTATCCACACACGCTGCTCATTCAGGTTGTTGATGCGTGTTTATTGTACATTGGACGCTTGATAAACCACAAGAGGCATGTTTTATCACAGTGGAGGAGTTCTGCAGGTCAGCAGGCTTATGTGTAAATAGACCTAATGGTGCACAAAATCAAAATAAAGTAGGGACAATACAGTATGCAGGGTTCATCCTATAGGTAGCTGTTAATGGATGTTTAAAGGGCATGAGATACATGCAGTAAATCAGGTGATATAATCAGGACCATTGCCATGGTCTGTTTTGAGATTACTTATATCCCTCATATCACCCCAGCTGTGCACACACACACACACACACACACACACACACACACACACACACACACACACACACACACACACACACACACACACACACACACACACACATGTTTGTTTTACAATCCATGTGTGGACCAAACAATTGATTCCTATTTTCCCTAACCCCTAACCCTAAACCTAACCCCTAACCCTAACCCTAATTGTAACCCTAAGCCTAAACCTAACCCCTAAGCCTAAAATAGCCTTGTTTTACTATCCTTGGGAGGACTTCTGGTCCCCACAAGGATAGTAAAACCAGAAACACACACACACACACCGGGCCAGGCTAACAGTGGCGACCTTGCCACAGTCATATAGCAGCTCCAGGAAGATGTGATAGATACTCACTCCTCTCCATGGATGAGAACTTTCTGGAAAAAGAACAGCCATATTGATTCATGAACCAATAAATACAGACACAAGCGGTTTCTCCTCTCCTCCGCCTTTCCCGTCCTCTTCTCTCTCCTTCCTTCTCTATGGGGGTGTTAGTGTTTTGTATTTTTGTTCCTCCCCCCCAACTGTGTAAAATCCAGCAGTGCCAGCAAAGTCAATGTCCTTATCAGTCTACCGGTCCCTGTGCCAGGTTTGATGGGAGAAACAAAGGGGGTCAGCGGGAAGGTGGGGGAGGGAAGGAGGAAGGGAGGTAGCGAGACTAGAAAGAGAGAGCAGAGAAAGAGAGAGAGAGTAGAGAGAGCGAAAGAGAGAGAGAGAGCAGAGAGAGAGAAAGAAAGAGAGAGCAGAGAGAGAGAGAAAGAGAGAGAGAGCAGAGAGAGCAGAGAGCGAGAAAGAGAGAGAGAGCAGAGAGAGAAAGAGGAAGGGGGGTAGCGAGACTAGAGAGAGAAAGAGCAGAGAGAGAGAAGAGCTGTGAACGATCTGGGAGACAAGGCAAGAAGGACCTTCTACGCCATCAAAAGGAACATAAAATTCGACATACCAATTAGGATCTGGCTAAAGATACTTGAATCAGTTATAGAAACCATTGCCCTTTATGGTTGTGAGGTATGGGGTCCGCTCACCAACCAAGAATTCACAAAATGGCACAAACAGTAAATTGAGACTCTGCATGCAGAATTCTGCAAAAATATCCTCAGTGTACAACGTAAAACACCAAATAATGCATGCAGAGCAGAATTAGGCCGATACCCGCTAATGATCAAAATCCAGAAAAAAGCTGTTAAATTCTACAACCACCTAAAAGGAAACGATTCCCAAACCTCCAATAACAAAGCCATCACCTACAGAGAGATGAACCTGGAGAAGAGTCCCCTAAGCAAGCTGGTCCTGGGGCTCTGTTCACAAACACAAACAGACCCCACAGAGCCCCAGGACAGCAAAACAATTAGACCCACCCAAATCATGAGAAAACAAAAAGATAATTACTTGACACATTAATTAACAAAAAAACAGAGCTAATTAGAATGCTATTTGGCCCTTAACAGAGAGTACACAGTGGCAGAATACCTGACCACTGTGACTGACCCAAAATTAAGGACAGCTTTGACTATGTACAGATTCAGTGAGCATAGCCTTGCTATTGAGAGAAGGCAGGCAATGAGCACACTGCCCACAAAATCTAGGTCCAAAAGACTTCTCAACAGCTTCTACCCCCAAGCCATAAGACTCCTGAACAGCTAATCATGGCTACCCGGACTATTTGCACTGCCCCCCCACCCCATCCTTTTTACGCTGCTGCTACTCTGTTAAGTATTTATGCATAGTCACTTTAACTCTACCCACATGTACATATTACCTCAACTACCTCAACTAGCCGGTGCCCCCGCACATTGACTCTGCAACGGTACCCCCCTGTATATATAGCCTCCCTACTGTCACTTTATTTTACTGTATATATAGCCTCCCCACTGTCACTTTATTTTACTTCTGCTCTTTTTTTTCTCAACACTTTTTTTGTTGTTGTTTTATTCTTACTTTTTTTGTTTAAAATAAATGCACTGTTGGTTAAGGGCTGTAAGTAAGCATTTCACTGTAATGTCTGCACCTGTTGTATTCGGCGCATGTGACCAATAACATTTGATTTGATTTGAAAATGAGGTGGAAACTGAGCTGCACTTCCTAACCTCCTGCCAAATGTATGACCATATTAGAGACACATATTTCCCTCAGATTACACAGGCCCACAAAGAATTTGAAAACAAATCCAATTTTGATAAACTCCCTTATCTACTGGGTGAAATACCACAGTGTGCCATCACAGCAGCCCAACCCGCGTCCTTATCAGCACATGAAACCATCAGCCGCCCCCTGCCAATCAGGCACCCGTAAAGTCAATGGCCCTGGCCTTGTGCTCTGGAGATAACCAGGCGTCCTGCTAAAGGCCCCCCACCACACACACACACACATACACACATACCCCATAGCACACTCAAGGCATGTAAGTATCGATTACAACCATCCTGAAATGTAGTTATTTTCTCCTTGTGCCATTATTGAAGCTCCTCCTGCTTCCCCGGTGTAAGAGCTGGGAGAACGAGAGGAGTTATCGGTTGATAATAACCTTGACACTATGACTATAGTGTCAAGGTTTATATATGTTCTGCTTGGTTCCCTGTGCTGTGTTGCTTATGCTTACTGTGTGGAGCTCCCTTGAGAGGGTAAGTGTTCTTTTCAAGATAGTAGCCAGCTAGCACAAAAAGAATGCCTCTTCAGTTCTGTGTAATAGGCTCAAATCCGAACTCTCTATTATGCATCTTCATGAGCAAGAACATCTTGTGCCCAAATTACCCGATACCCATACTTACTGTATAATACCTCAAGCTAATGGAGCCTGCAGGACAAAGCAGTGTGAGAGCAAAAAAATAAATAAGGATGCACAAATTGTTCATGTTTATTATGATAACCCAGAATCCGAAACATCTCTCAGCACTAGCATCCAGTCCTTCTCTAAATTGCCTGGCAGGCAGAGTAGCTGAGAGATTTAATAAAACCTTGGCCCCTGGATATAATATATTAATTTCTAGCATTGCAATTTGCCATTGTAATGGAATAAGCCCTCCACATGTCATACATCAGAATGTATATGTCATGGTGGCCTTTGAACCTGCTCTAACAGGCTAGGATATGTGTTATGCGCAGTACCTGTCACATTGATTATCAGGGGATACTAGAGCGTGTGTGCTTGTGTGTGTCTGTGTGTCTGTGTGTCTGTGTGTCTGTGTGTCTGTGTGTGTGTCGCCCAATGCTCCTTGACGGTTGAAATAAGGGGCCTTCATAGGCAAGGTCTCCCTTCTGTCATGATCACGGTGCTGTAGTGTCCTTATGCTACCCCCCTTACACTGGCACCCCAACACACACACACACACACACACACACACATACATACACACAAACACACACACACTCGCACACACACACACACACATAGCCACAGCCTCAACCCAGGTCTTCTGTACTGTATACAAGGTGGATAGGATGAGATGAATCATGTGTGTCTTAAGTGTGTGCTCCACCAACCTTGATGTGTCCATTTGCTCCAGAACTCATTTTGGAATGTAAGTGTGATGGACCTGATGGGTACTACAGCGTATTCTTCCTATTGATTTACCTGACGTTTATCTGACTGGGGATGGTTTGAGAAAAGTGTGTGTGTGAGTGTGTGTTTGTGTGTGTGTGTGTGTTTGTGTGTGTGTGTGTGTGTGTGTGTGTGTGTGTAAAGCATTGATATTTTTGTCGTAATAAGAGGAGATAGAACATGTTGTTGTATGTCACCTTTTTAACTCTCACTGACTGCAGCTGATGTGATGAATTATACAACAATTGGGTCTAATCCTGAATGCTGATTGGTTAAAACCTCATTCCAGCCGGTATCTATTCCACAAGTTACCACCGACTGAATCTATGACGTTAAAATTCCTATTTACTCTGTTCCATCTGAATGCGCAATCCACTGTCTCATCAGCCCAGCCAGGCACTTTAAACTTGATCTCCACTATAAAAAGCATCTAGACATTATATCACATTTCTTTTAGACTACCATTTCGTTTTCAACAGTGGAGATTTGTATAAACCTTGCTGTCTGTCTCTCCGACATTTGCAACATTGTTTCAAAATTCAAATTTGATCTCCAGCTGTCCCATAGTAAGGAGTCAGGTAGCGTTTCTCAGCCAGTCGAAATCATGAATCAGCTGGCATCATTTTTATGGATATATACAAAGAAATGTCAATTGAAAAAGGTAAAATGAATCAAAGTGCAGCTAGTTTGTAGTCTTTCCAGCTTCAGTTTGAAGTGATTGTGTTGGCTGTGTAGCTCCTCTGAACAACAGTGTCCTGACAAGTGAGCACATTTTCTATGCCAGGCGATATCGCGCCTCCTTAGCTCATTGTTATGGATGTATCCAAATAAATGTCACTAGAAAACAGCTTAAACAAATGCAAATGCAGCTACTTTGCTGTTATTCTGGCTGCACTTTTTGACATGACTGTAAGTTAGCCGTAGTTGGCTAGCTAGCAAGCAAGCGATAAGAACGTTGCCAGCCAGTATGGCAATGGAACATTTAGAACGAACGACTGGGTTGCATTCATAGGTACAGAACAAAAAGACTGAACGACTGGGTCGCGTCTCTAGCAACCGAACCAATAGAACGAATGACCAGCCGGCTTGGGTAGCAACCCTAGATTTGTGTCGGGACTATATCTTGTGGAAGGATGAAATAGTATGAATAAATTCTTCAAACAAATAAACGTTTTTAATAAAAAATGTCAATCATTATTTGAATATGTTGGTAACCCGTTGTATAAAAGTGATAATGCCCTCGAAGCCGGTATTTGGAGGATATATCGTCTTGGGCCTAACAACACCCGTGCCAATTCCTCCAAACACCGGCTTCTCTGACATTATCACGTAAATGTATGCTGTGTTGAAAATGTTTGCTGAAATGGTCTTCTCTTTACACTGATGTTGTTTTAGTCTGGTGATGCTTTCTATAACGACTCATTACACTTTAAACCAGCCATCCTAGTCGAACGCCAAACATTTCTGGAAAAAACAACAACAATAAAGCCTTGCGTTCCTATTTCTTGTATTTGTCTCATACTGTTGGTGGTAGGTGCACCTGATTCAGCTGCCCTGAGCGCCGGGTAGGCAAACTGTTGGTATTTTGAACCATTTGATGTGTCTGAAGATACAAACTCTGTCTTCCCGTCGGGCCCAGAGAGCAAATCAAGTGCACTATAGGCCTACCGCTGGCCAATCGGATGGTTCAGATTACATTTTACATTTACATTTACGTCATTTAGCAGACGCTCTTATCCAGAGTGACTTATAAATTGGTGCATTCACCTTATAGCCAGTGGGATAACCACTTTACAATATGTTTTTTGGGGGTGGGGTGGGGTAAGGGGGGGTAGAAGGATTACTTTATCCTATCCCAGGTATTCCTTAAAGAGGTGGGGTTACCGTGTCTGCAGTAACGTAGCAGGCATAAAAGAAAGCTACAGCAAAGTTGATACTGTGAGATTTCAAAATGTATAAAACCATGACTAGAGAGAGACTGTCAATGAATACAGCAAAGAGCTGCTGTTTTTATGAGTGAGTTCAAGTTTAAGTTGTTACTCAGTACTGTCAACACTTTGTATTCAACACTTTTATAAGCCTTAAAATGTACTTTCTTCCTACTTCCACTCAGTGCTACAACAAGCACTGCAGCAGTAATGAATGAGTAGGAAAGTGTATCGATAGGCTTGCTTTGCTATTATTAGCAGCTTGGGTCTTTTTTAATATCGATTAATGTTTAACTTTCTCTGCTCATAGGAGTAACAACATGAATTTGTGCATAATGAAGACATAATGCGGTGCAACTCGAGTTTCGCCATCAGCTGGAAGATGGTGTCCCTTTTTGGTCAGTGTCAGTGGAGGAAAGGGAGAGCGGCTGGATGTTGAGAGGCGGACCCTCAGTCTGTTGCTCTTACCCTCTACTGAGACTGACCATCAGATGCAGGCACCATCAGCCCAGTAAAATAAAAATAAAAAGCAAATGATTTAAATGTATGCTCACTCAGCTGTGCCTCACAAGTAATACAACAACTGATCTATTACTGGTGTGATCATATAGCCTACCTCAAAAAAAAATTAAATGGTCCGAACAGCAATACATTGGCAGGAAAATTCAAGTAAAGCCAATATGGGGTGATAAGGTATTTTTTAAGTCTTGTTAAAAAAAAAATCTGAGCGGTAGATCTCGGCTTGCATTTTGACTCAGAAAGTGATCTTGACTCAGAAAAGGTTGGTGACCATTGCTTTAAACATAGACTTACATACGACCTCCCGAGTGGCGCAGTGGTCTAAGGCACTGCATCGCAGTGCTAGCTGTGCCACTAGAGATCCTGGTTCAAATCCAGGCTCTGCTGCGACTGGGAGGCCCAGGGTAGGGGAGGGAATGGCCGGCAGTGATGTAGCTCAGTTGGTAGAGCTTGGCGTTTGCAGAGCCAGGGTTGTGGGTTTGATTCCCACGGGGGGCCAGTATTAAAAAATAATGAATTCACAAACTGTAAGTCGCTCTGGATAAGAGCATCTGCTAAAATATAAAAATAGACTTACAAAATGTAAATCTTGTTCTTCTATGATATCACTTGACATTTTCTCTAACTAGGTCCCTGTAAAATTCCATGACTTTGGTTCTACTTTGGAAATCCAATCAGCGATTAAAGAGCCACTGCCCCTAAAAACCAACTTCTCATTTAGAAAACAGCCTAAGAGTCAGAAACAGTTATTCTACTGTCAAAATTGACTACAAAGTATAAATAGGATAATTTTTGTCATGAAGTCAGTCTCGTCCTAAACAGAGTTTTGTGAGACTTGTGGTCGTGACTGCATCACAACGTAGATTAAGTTTGGGTTTGTTTTAATCCTGCCCACATGCCCACAGCTGGCAACACACAAGTAATCATCAATTCGGAGTGCAGCTGCACGCGACCTGATCGTAATGCCCATGGTCAATTTGGGTTGACTTTGGATATCCCTATGGGGATAATTTGGGACCATCTGTAAATTACACAATGTACATGGGACAATATGTAAAAATTCCAATAGCTCAAAATGTCAATGACTTAAGAACCTCAAAGCAACTATAAATTGGAGAAATTAATATGCAAATATTGAAAGCATTTAATGAGAAAACTAAAAGGTATGCATCATGACAATATTGTCTCATTTACATTGTGTAATTTATTGACGATGATAGGCTATCCAAAGTCAAACCAATTTTGCCACGGTCACACACCAGCCAACTGAAGCTAATTGGTGAAATAATTTGGCTAACTCTTCCCACCTGCGAACACACACAAGAGACACCCACATCAAACCACACCGCAAAACCAACCACGTTTGAATTCAGTCATGGCCGCTAGCATTTCTTAATGAATCAAATCTAAAATGCAGACAAATCAGGAAGTTCAGCCTTTCACTCCTCTAACCACACTGAGAAATAGCAACAGGAAGAGAAGGAAAGGAAGGCAGCACCAATGTATCAAATCACATTTGCCTGTGTGTGGATAATGAGATGTGCCATCTTTTTCAATCACATTTCAGCATAAAGGGATCTCTAATCTGTCCTCCCTCACCAGCCTAAAGCAGATAATGAATTTGCTTATCCTCTAAGATACTGATGTGACCTGTTTCCTTCCACTAGAAAAACATCCCATCTTTTTTTCTTTGTGTCCTTCCCACACAATAATATTTGCTGTAATTGATGCATTTAGTTTGTTTTTGTTGAAACTCCCACTGTTTATGTAGAAAGTTGAAGGCAGTGTTTGTGTACCAAATGGCACCCTATTCCCTATGTTGTGCACTATTTTTGACCAGGGCCCATAGGGTTCTGGTCAAATGTAGTGCACTATATAGGAAATAGGGTGCCATTTGGGATGCAGTAAGTATTATCGGGAGATGAGATGATGAAGGGCCCTGTTCAGATGAGTGAGTTCAGCTGTATTCACAGCCTGCCAGGGTGGGCCGAGCCCTGTGTAGGTGTGTTTGTTTGTGTGTGTGTGTGTGTGTGTGTGTGAGGCTGAACCCAGACTTATTCCCATTAGGTCTTATTGAACAGTTAGCTCCATGACGGATGGTTAATGCATTGTGTGAGCCCCTTTTCTTTTGTCACTTTGCATTACCAAAATTAGGCTTTACAAATGTCCCCAAACATCCACCCACCCACCCACTAGTCATATACTGGGCCAATGGATGGTTGGGCGGATACGCCTGGCTAAAAGCCTTTATTTGAGGGTGTGTAGTCGTGTGTGTGTGTGTGTGTATCTATGTGTGTGTGTATGTGTGTGTGTCTGCGTGTGTGTGTGCGTCTATGTGTGTGTGTGTGTGTGTGTGTGTGTGTGTGTGTTAAAATAAGGGGTTTATTCACAGGAAGCTACATGACATCACTGCTACTGGACTTTGTCATCAGCTTTCCTTAATGACAAATTGGCTTACCATTACCCTTCCTTTCTATTCCTTCCTTCCTCTCTCTCTCTCTCTCTCTCTCTCTCTCTCTCTCTCTCTCTCTCTCTCTCTCTCTCTCTCTCTCTCTCTCTCTCTCTCTCTCTCCTCCTCTCTCTCTCATTGTTCTTTTCTGATTTCCATAAGACCTCTCCTATATTAATTTGAAGGTCTGTTGAATCAATGTATCTAATGGTTCATTCTGTGGTACATCTGGAGTGTGTGGGTGTTAGTCTGCCTAACCCTGGGTCTGGGTGTGTAGGCGAGTGTGGGATGTCTGTCTAGGTCGTGTGTCTCACACACACACACACACACACACACACACACACACACACACACACACACACACACACACACACACACACACACACACACACACACTAGGTCACCGTCATTAGACCTTCACAGGCATCTGCTGCTGGCGGAAAAGTGATGTGATCCTTCACCTTCTACATGACAGGCGCCCATTTAGCCGTAAATTTATGCCACCCATGCCCTTTATCAATGCATGCTGGGAATGGGAGGAGATGGAGAGAGGGCGTCTCGCGGCCTCCTTTCTTTGATTTGTGTTACTGCTTTTGACTCACCCAGACATGGTAATGACACGTTGTGCTTTTCAAATGACCTGATGGATGGCAGAATGATGCAGATCGTATGTGTACATTGCATTACATTAGAATACATTTGGCTAAGGTTCCCTGCTCTATCAACAATGAGCAACAATGAGCCAGCTGAATATTCTAGATTAATCCAATACCCAGTTCAACAAAGCAATCATCTTGATATCTGACTGCAGTCAATATTCTCAGATCATCCTTTTGGCTTATTGCATATGCTCCTGGGCCTCTCCTTCTGATGGAATGTCCCATTGCTGGTGGTTGGTGGTTTGAGATGAGAAGTGAGAGATCAGAGAGGCTGTGACCCCAGAGGTGTGGGGGAATGTCCTCAGAGAGGTTAGGGGTCAGGGTTCAGTCCAGTGCCTGGAGGGTCAAGAGAGAGTTACAATGTATCTCAATAACTCTAGTCGTAACTTAAACACAACACTCAGAGAGGTTCTGATTTGAATATCACTCTTGCCAGGTATCACTCCCATTCACACAAACATAAATAGTGTGAAATTATTCACCAGACGAGTGGTTAAATGGGTTAATAATAAGGTAAAAATGTCTGGTTCAACACACACACACACACACACACACCTGCTGAAGAGACATCTTTACCTGTTCACTGTGGGGCGTATAGTCAGATAGAGGATGTGACCATCGCTGCAGCCCAAAGCTGCCATTACCTGACACCCAGATAAATGAAGCTATTTGAGGGGATTTTCAGAGCCAACTGTGAGGGCTGGAGTACTACATGCATTATACATGGGATGGGACAGTGTCAGGGAGGAGAGGGGAAGATCACGCGTACTCACGCACTCGCACTCACACACGCACGCGCGTGCGCCAACACATACACACATCTAAACACATTTATGAGTAAACAACAGTTAGGGTTTGTTTATAGTTTGCCTGACAGGTGTTCATTTTCAGCTTTTATGGATTAAGTACTCATTGTCCTTTGTATGTTAATGCTTTATGCATTGTTCTTCATAGTTAACTGTAGTCCTTTAATATGTTCATATAAAAGCTTTGCTCATATGAAAGCCTTTTACTATGGTACCATAATGTTTATTTCACTATGAAACAGAACACATTTCAGAGGTGCTGCTGTTTGAGTCTACCAGTTATTTTTCTAAGAAAACAGCGTTTCCAGAACGTGTTATAAATTGACACATTCTGCTCTCCAACTCCCCAGTCTGAGTGGCTCACGCTGAGAGCTCTCAACCTACAGTGCTGTTACTAAACTATGGAGTGGAAACCAAGCAAGAGTGATATTCAAATCAGAACCTCTCTGAGTGCTGTGTTTAAATTAAGACTGAGAGACATTATAACTTGTAACGCTAGTCATTCAAATTCAAGTATCTTATGTAGGTAGTGGCCAGGTTATCAGATAATGTACAAGGTATAATGAATGATTATGAACAGTCACTCCTCACAGGTTTATTAATGTGAGAGTATTAATTTGCCATTGTGCCATCTGCAATAGTGCACCATTCACATTTGATTCTGTACTTCACAGGTATGCAGATTACTGTATGCACTGAATGATTGAAATCACTGAGTTTACCAGTAATAATACATACATTGATACCAGTCATTAGAAATATCTTATCATTGATGTTTTGCATTAAAGGCACTAATAGTCTGCCTAATATAATTGTTCATTTCAGCAATATTTATCACACTTGCAGTACTCAAGCATGTTGGTAACTAATTACATTTTCGGTTTGAAGTATAGCCTATTATATTTTATCGTTTTCTGTCAAATGTCTCTACCTCTATTTTAGCCTTTACATGGTCCTTTGTTCCTTGACACATGTGGGTTAACAGGCTTTAAATAAGCCAAATGACCAGCAATAAAACCATGAAATTCCTTGAAAAAAGATGGATGGCAATCCAATGGTAATGTGTTACCTTTAGGCTTTTACATGCCTCAATGGGTGGGGTGGCTGGCAATTGAGAGCCTATTGTACGAATGAAGTTTCTCAGTATTGCCCCACCAAAATACATAGTTGAATTCAATAGGTCCATTCAAGTCCATTCAAGTTTTAAAGCAAGCAGTGCAGCAAACTGAAGAAAAAAATCTCCTTTAGAGTAAAATGTCAGCTGAAAAGTGGGAACGACAGAAGAAAAGGAGGAGAAGACAGACAGTGAGATAGAGAGCATGGTTTAAATGTTCTCTATGAATACTGCATGTGCCATTTGAGTCGTTTACGTCTGTGTGGCCGGGGTCATGTGACACGCACACAGGCACGCACACAGCGTGGACGGGTTAAGTGTCACTAGCCTGACGGGGTCATGTGTAGTTTAAGGTAGGGCAGTGGCGGTCACGAAATGTATTCAGCCGGTGATTGTCAAGCAAATAACTGTCGGTCTCAAGGTAATTGACCGTTAATTAACATAAACACATTTAGCATTGCCTGGCATCCACACATAGCCTACAAGCCATTTAAAAAAGTCTAATAAATCCATGTAATATAGCCTACACCTTCACAATAAATCCATTATTTATTTTAGACAGGTCTAAAGAAGCATGATATGAAGAAAATGTAGTCTATTTCAGAAGAAAATAATAGCATACTCTGAGTTGTCCTTATGTTAGGTTCTGATGTCGCTATGCCAAATGGCTGTGGGTTACGCTAGTTCATTTAGCAGACAAGATTTGCTTATCATTCCGTGGCATTATTTCATATTATTTTATAGTGCTGCGTTGTGTCCTTCTCCCTGAGTGTGCTGCGCAATCCGAAGCGTCTCTCACTCGCGTCACGTGATCGGGTCTTTCTAACAGGCTACAAGTTAAGACAGACACATCGGGGACGCAACTGCGAGTTTCCTTATCCAATTCCGAGGTGCATATTGAAGATATTGGAAAAACTGTCCACATTCACCTTTCATCAGCCAACAAGATGAGTAGGCCTAACGAACAGCAGAAGTGTCACGCCCTGACTCAGGGGACTCGTATATGTTGAGTCAGGGTGTGTATATTCTTTGTTATGTAGTATTTTCTATGTGGGATCTAGTATGATTAGTTCTATGTTGGCCGAGCTGTCGCTCGTTGTCTCTGATTGGGGACCATACTTAGGCAGCCTATTGGCACTATTGTGTTGTGTGTGCTACCTTGGACTTCACGTTTCGTATCGTTTATTGTTTTGTCGAGTGTTTATTACGTTAATAAACATGTACGTATATCACACTGCGCCTTGGTCTGTCCCGTCATTAAACGAACGTGACAGATGATCCCACCAAACGAGGACCAAGCAGAGTGCCCAGGTGGAGCTGATGGCCATGTCACAGGTGGCCAAATTGTGGTCATGGGAGGAGATATTTGCGGGGAAAGGACCATGGGCTAAGTTAGATGCCCAGGCAGGAGAGGAGCAACGGCAACACGGAGGAGGCCGGTCGAGGAAGCCCGAGAAGCAGCCCCAATAAAAAAATTTGGGGGGGGCACACGGGGTGGTTGGCGGAGCCTAGGGTTAGAGCAGAGCCAACTCCCCATACTCACGCGAAGAGGCGTATGACTGGGCAAGCTCCGTGTTATGCGGAGCTATGTACTGTGTCGCCAGTGTGCCGGCACAGTCCTGTACGTCCTGTGCTTGCAACACGCACGTGCCGTGCGAAGATGGGCATCCAGCCAGGACGGGGTGTGCCGGCTCAACGCTCCTGGTCTCCAGTATGCCTCCTCGGTCCCGCATATCCTGCGCCAGTTCCACGAACTGTATCGCCAGTGCGCGTGCACAGCCCAGTGCGTCCTGTGCCAGCACCCCGCACGTGTAGTGCGAAAGTGGGCAGCCAGCCAGGACAGGTTGTGCCAGCTCTCCGCTCTAGACCTCCAGTCCGCCTCCATAGTCCGGCCCGGCCTGTTCCTGCTCCTCGCACCAAGCCAGTGGTGCGCGTCGCCAGTCCGGCCCGGCCTGTTCCTGCTCCTCGCACCAAGCCAGTGGTGTGCGTCGCCAGTCCGGCCCGGCCCGTTCCTGCCCCTCGCACCATGCCAGTGGTGCGTGTTCCTAGTCAGGTCCGGCCCGTGCCTGCTCCTCGCACCAGACCAGTGGTGCGTTTGTCCAGTCCGGCACGGCCCGTGCCCGTTCCACCGGTGCCTGGTCCGGCTCCGGTCGGCTGCTCCACTCCGGAGCCAGAGCAGTCCGCTCCACCAGTGCCTGATCCAGCTCCGGTCAGCGGCTCCACTCCGGAGCCAGAGCAGTCCGTTCCACCGGGGTCTAGTCCAGTTCCGGTCAGCGGCTCCACTCCGGAGCCAGAGCAGTCCGCTCCACCGGTGCCTGATCCAGCCAGCTCCAGCTCCAGTCCAGACCATGACGTCAGCCCCTCTCCAGGTTCGGGGTCTCCCACACCAGGGTCCAGACAGGGCCTGGCGTATCGTGGGAGGAAGGAGAGGGGAAGCAGCGCGCCGAGGTCCAGACCAGACCAGGGGCGCAACAGGGAGGCGGAGAGTGAGAGGTCGTCACACCCCGAGCCGGATCCGCCTCCGAGGCGGAATGCCCACCCGGCCCCTACTCTGTTATGTTTATGTAGTGCGGTCGGAGTCCGCACCTTTGAGGGGGGTACTGTCACGCCCTGACTCAGGGGACCCGTATATGTTGAGTCAGGATGTGTATATTCTTTGTTATGTAGTATTTTCTATGTGGGATCTAGTATGTTTAGTTCTATGTTGGCCGGTGTGGTTCCCAGAGGTAGCTGTCGCTCGTTGTCTCTGATTGGGGACCATACTTAGGCAGCCTATTGGCACTATTGAGTTGTGGGATCTTGTTCCTTGTAAGGTATGTTGTGTGTGCTACCTTGGACTTCACGTTTCGTATCGTTTATTGTTTTGTCGAGTGTTTATTACGTTAATAAACATGTACGTATATCACGCTGCGCCTTGGTCTGTCCCGTCATTAAACGAACGTGACAAGAAGCACTAGCCTATGTCAATCTACTATCCCCCATAGTAAAAAAGTCAACCTATTCTATTCTGTGCGAGAAATAAATATTCCAAACATAGTCTGGGACAGTTGTGGGATACGATAGATCCCAAATTAATACAACCACTAGCATCAAAAAACCTTTTTTATGCAATGTGGCTGACACAACAGATCAGAATGTTTAGCTTAAAATGTTGATAAACTATTAGGCTATTTCTTCACATTATAAGCGCAGCAATGCGCACACAGTAGTAGGCTATAAGCGCAAATGTTCCATTAGCGGAAAACACCACTATCGAAAGTGACCGCAAATGCAATTATGCATGTGATGCTTTTATTATCAAGGTGCATTTTAATGGTGAAAATTATCTTCCCCAAACTTGAAACTCACGCACTGCTTATGTATGCCAGTTAGGCTCTACACCCCTTGTAAAGTGGAATAATATGCTTAATTTTAAGAAGTTATTTGGCCACTTTAGTTGTGATACAAACCTTATTAAAACATATAGGCCAATGGGCTAGGCTACATGAGGTGTGCGACTATGATTCGAACAAGTCATAATCACAAACCTACACGGAACAAGATCCCACAAATGACAAGTGCACAACAGGCTGCCTAAGTATGGTTCCCAATCAGAGACAACAAGACACAGCTGCCTCCGATTGGGAACCACCCCGGCCAACACAGAAATACACGATCTAGAAAATAACACATAGAAAACAAAACATAGACACTACACATAGAAACTAACACCCTGGCTCAACATATAAGAGTCCCCAGAGCCAGGGCGTGACAGTACCCCCCCCAAAGGCGCGGACTGCGACCGCGCCAACTAAACCCAACAGGGGAGGGGCCGGGTGGGCAATCCGCCTCGGAGGCGGATCCGGCTCCGGGCGTGACCACCACTCTCTAACTACCCCCCCGTAGCGCCCCTGGTCTGGTCCCGCTGGCTGGAGCAGGACTGGACATCGGTGGAGCGGATTGCTTAGGCTCCGGTGTGGAGCAACTGACCGGTACATGACCAGGCACCGGTGAAACAGGCACGGGCTGTGCCGGACTGACGACGCGCACCACTGGCTTGGTGCGGGGAGCAGGAATGGGCCGGACCGGGCTGACGACGCGCACCACTGGCTTGGTGCAGAAAGCAGGAACGGGCCGGACCGGGCTGACGACGCGCACCACTGGCTTGGTGCGGGGAGCAGGAACGGGCCGGACCGGGCTGACGACGCGCACCACTGGCTTGGTGCGGGGAGCAGGAACGGGCCGGACCGGGCTGACGGCGCGCACCACTGGCTTGGTGCGGGGAGCAGGAACAGGCCGGACCCGGCTGACGCACGCGCACCACTGGCTTGGTGCGGGGAGCAGAACAGGCCGGACCGGGCTGGCGATGCGCACCACTGGCTTGGTGCGGGGAGCAGGAATAGGCCGGACCGGGCTGGCGACGCGCACCACTGGCTTGGTGCGAGAGGCAGGAACAGGCCGGGCCGGGCTGGCGACGCGCACCACAGGCTTGGTGCGAGGGGCAGGAACAGGCCGGGCCGGACTGGGAACACGCACCACAGGCTTGGTGCGAGGGGCAGGAACAGGCCGGGCCGCCTGGCGACGCGCACCACATGCTTGGTGCGAGGGGCAGGAACAGGCCGGGCCGGGCTGGCGACGCGCACCACAGGCTTGGTGCGAGGGGCAGGAACAGGCCGGGCCGGACTGGGAACACGCACCACTAACTTAGTGCGGGGAGCAGGAACGGGTTGGGCCGTACTGGGAACACGCCCCACTAACTTAGTGCGGGGAGCAGGAACGGGTTGGGCCGTACTGGGAACACGCACCACTAACTTAGTGCGGGGAGCGGGAACGGGTCGGGCCGGACAGGGAAAACGCACCAATAACTTAGTGCGGGGAGCAGGAACGGGTTGGGCCGTACTGGGAACACGCACCACTAACTTAGTGCGGGGAGCAGGAATGGGCCTGACAGTACTGGGAACACACACCACTGGCCTTGTGCGGGAATCAGGAACGGGCCGGACCGGACTGGTGACACACACCACTTGCTTGGTGCGAGGAGCGGGACTGGGTTTCCTCATAAACTTCCGCTCCCTCTGCTGCCTACTCAGTTCCTCTCGCCGTGCCTCCACACTCTCCTTCTCCCTCCTGACCAATGGCCCCCGTAACCTGGTGGCCTCCTAGTCCACAAACTCGCCCTGTAGCTGCCTCCAGCAGCCCCGTCGTCCATGCCGTGTGCCCCCCAAAAAACATTTATTGGTGTTGCCTCTCGCCTGTCCGACGACGACACTGTTGGCGCCGTTCCTCCTCTCTCGCCAGGGCTTTAACTTTAGCCCATGGCCCTTTGCCCGCGAACATGTCCTCCCAGGACCACCATTGGCCCACCTGGGCCATCGCCAACCTCTCCAGCTCCTTACCCGGTGTTTGCTCCTGCACACGCTGCTTGGTCCTTGTATGGTGGGATCTTCTGTCAAGATCGTCGTAATGAGTGGACCAAGGCGCAGCGTGAAATGCGTACATCTTTTATTGAGTACTATAACAATAACAAAACAATAAAACGAAACGTGAAGTCCTCGGTCATAATCACAAACCTACACGGAACAAGATCCCACAAATGACAAGTGCACAACAGGCTGCCTAAGTATGGTTCCCAATCAGAGACAACAAGACACAGCTGCCTCCGATTGGGAACCACCCCGGCCAACACAGAAATACACGATCTAGAAAAGAACACATAGAAAACAAAACATAGACACTACACATAGAAACTAACACCCTGGCTCAACATATAAGAGTCCCCAGAGCCAGGGCATGACACAGACAAATTGAGAAAACAAAATCCAGAAAATCACATTGTAGGATTTTTTATGAATTTATTTGCAAATTATGGTGGAAAATAAGTATTTGGTCACCTACAAACAAGCAAGATTTCTGGCTCTCACAGACCTGTAACTTATTCTTGTAGAGGCTCCTCTGTCCTCCACTCGTTACCTGTATTAATGGCACCTGTTTGAACTTGTTATCAGTATAAAAGACACCTGTCCACAACCTCAAACAGTCACACTCCAAACTCCACTATGGCCAAGACCAAAGAGCTGTCAAAGGACACCAGAAACAAAATTGTAGACCTGCACCAGGCTGGGAAGACTGAATCTGCAATAGGTAAGCAGCTTGGTTTGAAGAAATCAACTGTGGGAGCAATTATTAGGAAATGGAAGACATACAAGACTACTGATAATCTCCCTCGATCTGGGGCTCCACGCAAGATCTCACCCCGTGGGGGTCAAAATGATCACAAGAACGGTGAGCAAAAATCCCAGAACCACACGGGGGGACCTAGTGAATGACCTGCAGAGAGCTGGGACCAAAGTAACAAAGCCTACCATCAGTAACACACTACGCCACCAGGGACTCAAATCCTGCAGTGCCAGATGTGTCCCCCTGCTTAAGCCAATACATGTCCAGGCCCGTCTGAAGTTTGCTAGAGTGCATTTGGATGATCCAGAAGAGGATTGGGAGAATGTCATATGGTCAGATGAAACCAAAATAGAACTTTTTGGTAAAAACTCAACTCGTTGTGTTTGGAGGACAAAGAATGCTGAGTTCCATCCAAAGAACACCATACCTACTGTGAAGCATGGGGGTGAAAACATCATGCTTTGGGGCTGTTTTTCTGCAAAGGGACCAGGATGACTGATCCGTGTAAAGGAAAGAATGAATGGGGCCATGTATCGTGAGATTTTGAGTGAAAACCTCCTTCCATCAGCAAGGGCATTGAAGATGAAACGTGGCTGGGTCTTTCAGCATGACAATGATCCCAAACACACTGCCCGGGCAACGAAGGAGTGGCTTCGTAGAAGCATTTCAAGGTCCTGGAGTGGCCTAGCCAGTCTCCAGATCTCAACCCGATAGAAAATCTTTGGAGGGGAGTTGAAAGTCTGTGTTGCCCAGCGACAGCCCCAAAACATCACTGCTCTAGAGGAGATCTGCATGGAGGAATGGGCCAAAATACCAGCAACAGTGTGTGAAAACCTTGTGAAGACTTACAGAAAACGTTTGACCTGTGTCATTGCCAACAAAGGGTATATAACAAAGTATTGAGAAACTTTTGTTATTGACCAAATACTTATTTTCCACCATAATTTGCAAATAAAATCATTAAAAATCCTACAATGTGATTTTCTGGAAAAAAAATTCTCATTTTGTCTGTCATAGTTGACGTGTACCTATGATGAAAATTACAGGCCTCTCTCGTCTTTTTAAGTGGGAGAACTTGCACAATTGTTGGCTGACTAAATACTTTTTTCCCCCACTGTATACTAAATAATATATGTGACATTTGTATTTGATTTAGAACGGACCATCATCATGCACCAGCGGGAAAAATACATGTAATCTATACACTTAAATAGCAAATGGAGGATGCTTTTCCCAGTGGTTTATTTTCATGCTAGCCAGATAGCCACATTGCTTATATTTACTCCTGCTGTAAGTATAAGCAATGTGCTTAATATTAGGAAAGTGGAGAAATAAATATAGTAGGCCTAGCCTATAGAAAGCTGATGGGATCCTCCTCTTTTTATTAGCCGCCATCACTCTGTTTTCTCCCGCAATTGCATAGCCTATAGAAATGTTGCGCAACATGAGCTCATGGGCTCTCATGAACTGTTTGATTAGATTTTTTCGAACACATTTGCACTGATGTCAGAGTGATTATAGGGACAATGGAATGCTGAGTACCAGGCAGTTAGCAAGTTTGGTAGGCTACTAATGACCAGCAGCAGCATCAGAGCTTGGAGAAGCCTAATTACCGTGACTAAACGGTCATGTGGAATTTGACTGCCTTCATGACTCATGACAACCGGTGTGGCGGTAATACGGTCACTGCAACAGCCCTAGTTTAAGGTAACCCTGTGGAGAGTGTTCCCTATGGAATGTTCCACTTCCAATATTCAGCCCCCGCCCTGTGTCAATTAGTTGTTATTAACAGTCCAACGACCGGACCAATCAGGATAAGGAACCAATGAGGGATGCTTGGCGTTAATGTCCTTCATGGTTCCTCACGGCAAGACCTCCATCCTCTCTAGTCACATGCACAGAAATAGAATTACCCAACATGGAACATGGACTTGAATGCAGATGTCCACTCTAGAATTGATGTCTCTATGGTCACATGTTCACTCTTTACGCATGAGGTAATCTGCTGCATGTTTCCTCCTCAACAAAGACTTGGAGAGGATGTCTTTATGTAAAGATGCTGAAGATATTTTGATTCTTGAGAAGATGTGAAGTGTGGTTTATTCAAACCCCCATAGTGAAGGTTGAATCACACAGCACATTTGAACACCGGGCATATCCTTTGTGTCTGGAATTGTTTACTCACTCCCACCTCTTATGGCCATCCCAAAGAGACAGTAGTCATGCAATACATTTGCAGTTATTGCATGGTAAATGTATAATAAGGGCTATTGCTTTTCAGTGACGGTGGCAGCACAAATATCAATCCCACAAGCACAGACGTCATCTGTAGTAAAAAAGGCACTTCAAGCCACCTACACGTACCCACCTTATGACCCGAACATCTTTATTGAGTCTACAAATATTATTTACAGTGACAATACACAGCTACACAGCGCTGGCTTTAAACAATATTGATCGTGGACATGACAGAAAGGGCCTAGAAAATGACCATCAAGAGAGGACCCAATCACTGGTAGAAGTTGACCAGGTGAAGGAAAATGGCTTTGGCTGCATCCCAAAATGTCACCTTATTCCCTACATAGTGCACTACTTTTGACCAGGGCCCATGAGAATAAGGTGCCATTTGGGACACAACCTCAGAATGGGCAGACCACTGTAATCATCTATATTAATCCCTCATAGCTGTGGCTGTTACCAGAGAAAACACATCCGTCCATGTTGACTTATTGATCTCATAACACCACCACCGCCAGTATAGCAGGAGCTAGTGGAAGCTAGGAGCATTGAGCATGGCTGTAAAAGATCAACCAGGAGCACCCAGTCTGGTAGGGTGCGTCTCAAATGGCACCCCATTCCCTATATAGTGCACTACTCTTGACCAGGGCCCATAGGGCTCTGGTCATGGTCCCTGGTCAAAAGTAATGCATTATAAGTGGTGACCCGTCATTCAGGGCAGGTGGGCTTGCCTGTTTTGCATGTTATTTTGGCATTAATACGTGTCACATATCAGTTTGCAAACAATGTAAAAAAAATGTAGATATATATATCAATGAGTTAATAAAGCCGCATACAAACATGGTCTCTTTTTTGTTTTCTTGAGTAAGGCAGCTCCAAAATGCAGGTGTTTCAGCCTAGCTCAGTGCTTTCTGTTGTGGTGGGGCAACCAGCAGAAAATAGGGGCGTTGCGCCGTGATTGGCTCAGTGTTCTGTCACTCAAGGGGACACTACGTCACCGCTAAGTCTAAGTCCTTAGTAAGGGTAGACATCGAAGATTCAAGCCCTTTGGGTCTTGCCATAGATTTACATTACAAGTGCCCTTCCAAGAAGGCTCAAGGTCATTGACCACAGATAAAATTACGTCAAATCACATTATGTGTACAGTAGCTTTGATTGGACTGATCATGTCAACATCTTTCTTTCAAAATCTTAGCTAGCAGTCATAATCATGAATCAAGTCGACAATCTACTGGCAAATCCTTTTTAATCCTTGTCATATGAAGATAAATAATGAAGATAATTTATAGATAAAACGTATCGGTGCTCATCGGCCATTGGACATAAACATTACACAACAAGTTGGAAATCGCAAATTCAACAATGAGTGGTTTGGAAGGAATCAATGGCTAACTGCAAGCATTGCAAATCAATCACTAGCCTGCTATTCAGTGGAGTGTCTGTGTTTTTTTTCCGAGTTCCCACCATAAATACAGAGAATGCCAGACTTTGATGACAAAGTTTGATGACAAAATTTGCCCACGAAGGAACGTCGCGCCACCTTGCTGTTTAAGTGAGCACAGCACAACAAGGTGAGTCCAAAAATGTCGTATATGCTGCTGCGTAAATGATGTAATATGTAAGGGAGATATGTATACTGTAGCTAAGAAAGTAATACTAAGTGTACAGTATGTTGTGTAGTAAGCTGTTAGTAGCCCATGTGCATCACCCTAATAATTTTGTCTATTTTCACCAATGTGGTATTGTAAACACATCATTCGTGGCCGGTGTGTGCTTGTTTGCAGACTTTTTTTTTAAGTGGTGGCGCTTGGCTTGCATGTGCAAATTCAGCACACACAACATTCTATAATTGAATTGTGTTAAATAAAAGCTTATTTAACACATCAAACAGTGCTCAGTTGGTAGAGCATGGCATTTGTAACGCCAGGGTTGTGGGTTCGATTCCCACGGGGGGCCAGTATGAAAAAAATAATGTATGCACTCACTAACTGTAAGTCACTCTGGATAAGAGCGTCTGCTAAATGACTAAAATGTAAAATGTGGATCTTTTTTGACACGCAAAGGCCCAAACCGTGTTCAATGTGCCTCACCCCAATAATTTGGTCTATTTTCACCTCTTAATTTCGCCTACTGTTCTGACTTGGTGGTGCACATGTAGCCTATAACCTGTTTTAGAGAAATGTAATCATCAAATATTGTAAGAGTTTTCATTGTCTGCTAATATGCCCCCTTTATTTATCCTACGGTTCTGACTTGGTGTACAGGGAGAACACTTTAAGAACGGCCCATGTTCTGAATTCTGTCGCTGTACATTTCAAAAGTGCTGAACAAATAGTTATATTGACTACGTCCGTCCTAGCTCGCTCATTAATGTCTTAAACAAAATTATGGATTGCCTCTTATCCGCTTGTCGTCCCCTTATGCCATAGTTTGTACATCTCAATTGTCAGTAGAAACCACATTTGTTTAAGCAAGTCAGCCATATCAGCTATGTTTTTTTAAAAGGCAGTAAATGAGGCTGAATGAACTGTTTTGCTGCCAGACAAGGCTCCGCTGATAGCCAGGTGTAACAGTGGTAAGGTGTTGGGACTGCTGTTGGGACTCTGCTGTTGGGACATCTTTATGTAGGCCCTAACAGTTTGTGGTCACTGTATAGTGCAATTAATGTATTGTTTAGTGTTGTGTTGTGTAGTGCATGCATCCTACTTTTTTTTTTTTGCCCCACCAAGATTTACATGCTAAAATCGCCACTGTGCATTATACTGGGAATAGGGTGCCATTTGGGACTCAGGTCTCTGTCTTGTGAACAAGGCAGTGCATCAAGAAGGATGTAACCTAGGGAGGGAGCGTGAAACATCTCAACGATTCTCAATCCCCTAATGCGCCCGGGAAATCCAATTTCACTTGGACGTAATTGAAATGTAAGTCGGCATAATTTATCTAGCTCTCTCTTTCCTATTCTTGAGGATGTGAAGATATGCCTCACACCTTTGCGGCTGCGGTCTTAACTGCAGTCGAGCTATGGATATTTGTAACTGTAGTCACTGTATGTCTAGTATTTTTCATGCAAAAACTTTGAGTATGATGCAAATGAGTTTCAATTTCAATGAGATGGAATCAGCATTAGGGGAAACAGCGCCACTGTCTGCCCCCGCACCTTTGTTTCTTGTTTTTGTTTTGTGGACGAAACGGAGGTGAGGTTCGTCGAGCAGTGTGTAAAAAAAAACAGTGCAGTACATATTCTGCTGTTCTAACGTGCGTGCAATGATGTCTGAGGGAAAAAAACAGTGTTCGTTGTTTGCAGTAACTTCTTTGTTGTTGTGATATCCCAAACAAACGTTTCACCATTATGGATTCCAGCTTTAATTACATCCAACATTTGTGGTTTATGTATTTTTGCCAATTGATATGATATGAATGTTATCATATACAGTGCCTTCAGAAAGAATCCATACACCTTGACTTATTCTACATTTTGCTGTCTTACAGCCTGAATTCTAAATGGATTAAAATAAGGAAATCCTCAACCATCTAAGCACAATACCCCATAATGACAAAGTGAAAACATGTTTTTAGAATTTTTTGCAAATGTATTGAAAATAAAATACAGAAATATCTAATTTACATAAGTATTTAAACCAATACTTTGTCAGTACTTTGTAGAAGCGCCTTTGGCGGTGATTACAGCTGTGATTATTTCTGGGTAAGTCTCTAAGAGCTTTCCACACCTGGATTGTGCAACATTTGCCCATTATCTCTTTTCAAAATTCTTCAAGCTCTGTCAAATTGATTGTTGATCATTGCTAGACAACCATTTGCAGGTCTTGCCATAGATTTTCAAGTATAGATTTAAGTCAAAACTGCAACTCAGCCACTCAGGAACATTCACTGTCTTGTCGGTAAGCAACTCCTGTGTACATTTGGTCTTGTGTTTTTGGTTATTGTCCTGCTGAAATTGAATTAATCTACCAGTGTATGGTGGAAAGCAGACTGAATCAGGTTTTCCTCTAGAATTTTGCTTGTGCTTAGCTCCATTCCGTACATTTTTTATCCTGAAAAACTCCCCAGTCCTTAGCGATTACAAGCATACCCATAACATGATGTAGCCACCACTATTGTTTAAAATATGGAGAGTGGTAATGTGTTGTATTGGATTTGCCCCAAACATAACACTTTGTATTCAGGACAAAAAGTGAATTGCTTTGCCAATTTTTTGCAGTAATACTTTAGTGCCTTGTTGCAAACAGAATGCATGTTTTGGAATATTTTTTATTCTGTACAGGCTTCCTTCTTTTCACTCTGTCATTTAGGTTAGTATTGTGGAGTAACGACAATGTTGTTAATCCATCCTCAGTTTTCTCCTATCACAGCCATTAAACTCTGTAACTGTATTAAAGTCACCATTGGCCTCATGGTGAAATCCCTGAGTAGTTTCCTTGCTCTCCGGCAACTGAGTTAAGAAGGAAGCCTGTATCTTTGTAGTAACTGGGTGTATTGATACACCATCCAAGGTGTAATGAATAACTTCACCATGCTCAAAGGGATATTCAATGCTTTTTTTTCTACCAATAGGTGCCCTTCTTTGCGAAGCATTGGAAAACCTCCATGGTCTTTGAGGTTGAATCTGTGTTTGAAATTCACTGCTCGACTGAGGGACCTTACAGAAAATTGTATGTGTGGGGTAAACACTATTATTGCAGACAGAGTGAGCCCATGCAACTTATTTTGTGACTTGTTAAGCACATTTTCACTCCTGAACTTGTTTAGGCTTGATATAACAAAAGAGTTGAATACTTATTGACTCAAGGCATTTCAGCTTTTCATTTTTAATTAATTTGTAAACATTTCTGAAAACATTTTCCCACTTTGACATTATGGGGTATTGTGTGTAGGCCAGTGACAAAAAATATAAATGTAATACATTTTAAATTCAGGCTGTAAGACAACAAAATGTGGAAAAGGTCAAGGGGTGTGAATAGTTTCTGAAGGTACTGTATATGTCTCCTTGCTGATCATCACATAGCATACATTATTCTATCCACCATTCCCAAGATACCCTAGATCGGCGGGCTCATGTAGGGTAGTGTAAATGGCATAGCCTACATCGATCATCCTGATATATCAAGATTATCATTAGCACATCTGGTGAGCTGAATCTCCATGGATCATGAGTTAAATGTAAAGGCAGCCATAGGATCACCATTCACTCCTCTCAACCATGGTATACATGCAATAGGAGCATATATAGAGCATGAAGGGGTCCATTACATCCCCAATCCCCTCACTACAGCCCACTGACACGGTTCAGATTTACAGCTGCAGAAATAATATGGATTTTGGGAAACTACTGCTCCATGACGGCCTTGGTTTGATTCCATTTGTAACAGGGTGGAACAGTACAGTACACTACTGCAACACTCCTTTCTGGATCCTACTAGATTAACAAGTAAATTTAACATATTCCAAGAGCATGGTTGTTAAACTGTGATCAATCAAATTAGAGGTTGAGAGGTTTCAACAGGGTTATTATATATTCTAAGATGACCATTTCCACCGCATAATTGGACAGCTTAGTTAAGAAACATAGCACGACGGAAACCACTTAAAAAAACACTTGGTGTGTGTGTAAGCTTGTGTGTGCTTGTGTTTGTGCTTGTGTGTGTGTGTGTTCGCGAAGACATTTGCCTATGATGTGTGTGACGGCGTTATTCCAACACTTACCCACTGAACCTCATATGTTTTCACATTTTAACATATGAATGTCTGATCCATTCACATCCTTGTGATTAACAGAATCTCCCCTTCTTCCTCAAACTAACTGAGAACCACCAACCCTGTGTGTGTTTATTGAGGAAAGAGGAACGGGACAGTCTAACAGGCTGGTCCACTATGATGATTAATCCTTATGGTATGAAGGACCGAAGGAGGTTGGTGCTGTATTTACACAGTCCGTGAGCTGGCCATCCCTGTCTGTGATGCCAAACCCTGAGGGTATACAGGACCAGAGGAGGTGGTGCTGTATTTACTCATGCAGTGAGCTGGCCACCCATGTTGCCTGCTCTCAGGGTCCTCAAGACAGAGGGGAGCAGGAACTATTGTGTCTACAGTCGTGGTCAAAAGTTTTGAGAATGACACAAGTATTGTTCTTCACAAAGTTTGCTGCTTCAGTGTTTTTAGATATTTTTGTCAGATGTTACTATGGTATACTGAAGTATAATTACAAGCATTCCATAAGTATCAAAGGCATTTATTGACAATTACATTAAGTTTATGCAAAGAGTCAATATTTGCAGTGTTGACCCTTCTTTTTCAAGACCTCTGCAATCCGCCCTGGCATGCTGTCAATTAACTTCTGGGGCACATCCTGATTGATGGCAGCCCATTCTTGCATAATCAATGCTTGGAGTTTGTCAGAATTTGTGGGTTTTTGTTTGTCCACCCGCCTCTTGAGGATTGACCACAAGTTCTCAATGGGATAAAGGAGTTTCCTGGCCATGAACCCAAAATGTCGATGTTTTGTTCCCCGAGCTACTTAGTTACCACTTTTGCCTTATGGCAAGGTGCTCCATCATGCTGGAAAAGGCATTGTTCGTCACCAAACTGTTCTTGGATGGTTGGGAGAAATTGCTCTCGGAGGATGTGTTGGTACCATTCTCTATTCATGGCTGTTTTCTTAGGCAAAATTGTGAGTGAGCCCACTCCCTTGGCTGAGAAGCAACCCCACACATGAATGGTCTCAGGATGCTTTACTGTTGGCATGACACAGGACTGATGGTAGCGCTCACCTTGTCTTCTCCAGACAAGCTTTTTTCCGGATGCCCCAAACAATCGGAAAGGGGATTCATCAGAGAAAATGACTTTACCCCAGTCCTCAGCAGTCCAATCCTTGTACCTTTTGCAGAATATCAGTCTGTCCCTGATGTTTTTCCTTGAGAGAAGTGGCTTCCTCGCTGCCCTTCTTGACACCAGGCCATCCTGGCAGCAGGCAGATGCACTCACACCTGCCTGCTGCCATTCCTGAGCAAGCACTGCACTGGTGATGCCATGATCCTGCAGCTGAATCAACTTTAGGAGATGGTCCTGGCACTTGCTGGACTTTCTTGGGCGCCCTGAAGCCTTCTTCACAACAATTGAACCTCTCTCCTTGAAGTTCTTGATGATCCGATAAATGGTTGATTTAGGTGCAATCTTACTAGCAGCAATATCCTTGCCTGTGAAGCCCTTTTTGTGCAAAGCAATGATGACGGCACGTGTTTCCTTGCAGGTAACCATGGTTAACAGAGGAAGAACAATGATTTCAAGCACCACCCTCCTTTTAAAGCTTCAAGACTGTTATTCTAACTCAATCAGCATGACAGAGTGATCTCCAGCCTTGTCCTCGTCAACACTCTCACCTGTGTTAACGAGAGAATCACTGACATGATGGCAGCTGGTCCTTTTGTGGCAGGGCTGAAATGCAGTGGAAATGTTTTTTTGGGATTAAGTTCATTTTCATGGCAAAGAGGGACTTCATCTGATCACTCTTTATAATATTCTGGAGTACATGCAAATTGCCATTATAAAAACTGAGGCAGCAGACTTTGTGAAAATTAATATTTGTGTCATTCTCAAAACTTTTGACCATGACTGTATATCGTTAACCTGATGATGAGGTCATTCCATTGTGTGTGATGTGATGGTACGTTGCCTTGCTTTATTGGGTGGGGTGAGGTCACTGTACTGGGCTGGACATTTGTGTTTAAGGACAATAGCTTGCTTTGGTGTGTGCCTGTGTGTGTGCCTGTGGATATCCACATATGTGTGTAGGTGAGTGCACATGAAGGAGAACAATGGCACACAGCAGACCTGGGCAGAAAATAGTTGTATTTTGTAGTTTATTTCACAATGGCAACTTTTGAAATACTTAAGGTAGTCAGATACATTTTTTATAGAGTTTCAATTAAAAGGCAACTATTTTCATTGATTTTCAAACACAGGTTTCAGAAAACCAAATAATATTTGAAGGTATTTGAATATATGCAAGTTCTTTGAAACAAAACTAAAATAGTTATTTGATGGCTGCCAAATATTTGATGAAGAACAAAAAACTACAACAGTTAGTTGAATTAGTCTAAATATATGACCATTAGTATATTGTTTGGAGGGCTCTCAGATATCAATCTTAATATAGCCCATAGCCAAGAATTAAATACATGAGGGGCATGGACTCGCCTCAGCATAAGAGTAAACCACTTTTGCAGCTTGACATGAAGTTCTTATACATGTGTAGTGACTGTGTGATTATTACAATAGCAATATTGTTGTTACATAAGACTTTGGAAATTGCTTTATAATTGCATAATAATGGAGTTATTACATACGTGATATAAGGAACAGTCACTATTCTTCTTGTGTACAGTAGTTACACAGTGATATGCAATTCAAATGCAATTACCAAAGTATTTTGGAACAACATGTTAATAAAATGTTGCTCCAAAAGTAATACAGTTTTATTACATAGGCACAAGAACAATTTAATGTTAAGTGTTACTGAGAATGCTAACAATAACAAAATATGGCTATTAATTCTTGAAAGGAAACTAATATCCCCAAATATACCTTGAATAAACTACAGCCAAGGTAGGTGGAAAATCATGTTAGTTTGTATTCTGAGTGTGTTGGAAACAAGACTATTTACCCTCAGAAGAGCTACTACACAAATATGATTTTCTACTTTGTTTTCAGCCCACAGCAAGAAGGCACCAGAGCCTCGTGGATTGTATCTCACCACCGTCAACACTTGGTCTGGAATGTAATTACTTGCTAGCATGGCTAGTGGCTAACGTTAGCCAACTTGAGCTAGCTACCGAGCGAACATACGAACTTGGTATCACAGAGTACATTCTCCATATGACGTTGAGAAATAGTGCATTGTGGGTATTTAGAAGATATCCGGAAATAAGTTAATACAATTTTTACAAAAAAACATAACTATGTTACTAAGTCTTTGACCACACTCTGTTGTTACTTTGGTGAGTAAAAACTCATGCTTCCTACCCTTTAATCGTGGTTAACTATTTTCCATTAACTCAATTAATTATGTAAATAGTTTGACAGCCCTAAATAAAATACAATACATTAAAAACAATTACAATAGTCAGTGACATTTTCTTTGATCAGAGCTTTAAACTCAGACAGCCATACACTCTCCTCCAGTTTGACAGTGTTTTGTAGTTCGTTCCAGGAACAAAGAGCATTACAGGAGAAGGATTGTTTCCCCATTTCAGTCCTTGCCCTAGGAACTGTGAAAGAGAGCACTGACTGAGAGCGGAGGCTGCAGGATTGTGAAGTTGTTGTTAGTTGAGAGCAAAGATACAGTATGTAAGGAGGAGTCCAAGCACTGGCTTGTACACAAATATTTACAAATGCTTAAACCTTCTGGTGGAAAAGGAGGACCACTTCACCATGCTGTATACTGTAGTTCACAGTGATGGGTATAGTGATGGGTATGTGTGTGTGCACACGTGTGCGTGCATGCATCCGAGTGTGCATGCACGTGTATGTGCGCGTCTGTGTGTGTGTGTGTGTGTGTGTTGCTGCGAAGGTAACATATGGCGCTGATGCTGGTGGTGTGGTGAGCCCTCAGGCCGGTTTCAGGTGATAGATGGCACCTCTCTCTACCTACCTGTCAGCAGAGGCCCAGCCAGCCAACCAGCACAGACCTGCTGTACACCTTTATAAAGACTACCAAACTTTTACTGGAGATAGGGAGGGGGGCGGGGGGAGAGAGAGGGAGAGCTAGAGGGAGGGAGCAGAGATGGACTCACTCACTCCCTTTTCATATGTATAAACATGTATACCTATCCCTCATGTGTTGATATGAAGGTATCATATCTCTGCTGTACTGAATGGACATTGATTTATGTGACGTTGTCAAATATAATACTGAATATGGGTATAAGACTCACTTAAAGGAAAACTCCACCCAAAAACTATCTTTTGGTATTAGTTTCATTAGTCCATTGTTGACATAGTCCCAAAATGTTTAGCTTTTCAGCACTCAAGTTTTCAAGATATGTAACTTTCAAAATACAGCAATCATCCCTGTATCATGCATTTTGCATCATATCACGCAAAACGTAGCATCATATGATGTTACATATCTTGAAAACTTGAGCGCTGACAAGCTAAACATTTTGGGACTATGTCAACAAATACCAAAATATAGTTTTGGGGTGGAATTCTCCTTTAAATGGCAGTATATGGGTGAACTAAAGCATCAAACGGTTGCTGCCTTTCAAATGGTGTCCATGTAGTACTGGGCGCCTTTTCCAGACAATAATCAACAACAATGTGCATGTGAATGAGGGCTCTAGATAAACAACCATCACTCATTGCCAGATGAGTCACTTTATTTGTGTACAGAAACAAGGCTGTGTTTTAGCAGACCGTTTTAGAAGGCTGCCAACAAGCTTATCGGCTGATTGATTCTATCGCTTTCAGATTCAGAACAACACAAACGCAACAATAATCATAGAGACAACGGAGGAAAAGTAGTCCCTGAGTCCGAAGAATAGAATACGTTATTTTTGTGTTCCACACACACACACACACACACATTTTAATGGATGAAGCAGGATACTGGGAGGGTGGGATGGGGCTTGACAGAGTGCCTTGCTCAGGGCCGTGGTCGCTCTCCCAGTGCCTGATCATAATTGATGGATGACTGTTGGACCCGACACTGACAGGCTGGTTGCCTGGCCTTTACCCTCTGCCAGCTCAACCCTTACATGTGTGAAATAGCCAATTACTGACACGCCTATTGAAAGTAATAGGCCAATGTTCAAATGGCTACTGTGGGACATTGGTTGTAGTGGTTGTAGCTATATGGAGGAGGCCTAAGATAAAGTTCTGCTTGAAACAGCTGCTGCCCTACCCACCCATCCCGACCTGGCTGAATACTATTGGGGAGGAAGAGAGAAAAGGCCTGCGTCCCAAATGGCACCCTATTCCCTTTATAGCGCACTACTTTTGACGAGAGCCTTATGGACCCTGGTCAAAAGTAGTGCACTATATAGGGAATAGGGTGCCATTTGGGATACAGAGTCAGGTTTTTCTCTTTTACTGTAACCACAATGTCCCTCCTATCCGCCCGTCCTGTATTGACTTAAAGTTTATGATCCATGATACAATCATGTTATACAGGAGCTAATTTACAGGAATAAATCCTCCTTTTAGAGCCTGCTAAATGGATAATGGAAACAGCAGCGCTCGTAGATTCTTGGGGAAGCATTAAATACTTATTTCTGCCAGGAATGGAGAGTCATACAGCCGGGCGCGCCAAGGAGAGCGGATCTGCTTTCCAAATGGCACCCTATTCACTATATATTGCATTACTTTTGACCAGAGCCCCTATGGGCCCTGATCAAAAGTAGTGCACTATACAGGGAATAGGGTGCCATTTGGCACATGGCTGGGAGAGCTCACGCTAGCCAGCCCATAGGATATTGACAGAACGATCCATCTTTATAAGGGACAGTAGGGATGGGAATTGCCAGGGACCTCAAGATACGATATTATCATGATACTTAGGTGCCGATACGATATGTATTGCAATTCTCACGATTCTAAATGTATTGCGATTCGATACTGCAATTTTATTGCGATTTGATGTTCCACTTTGATGTTTCACTATATGTCTGCTGCAGAGAGACGAGAGAATGAGAACATTTGTTTTAATCAGTCAGGGAAAGAAAAGTGCTGAAAACATGTTGGCTAACTATTTAAAAAGAAGATGAAGAACAAGCTATAGGATAAAAAATACTGGAGTTTTGGCACAGGTTAGCTAACACTACCTACAGTTTATTTTATGTTTTTCAGGAGGGGTAATCGGAGAAGGAGAGAGAGATGGGGGAGAAAGCTGATGGGGGAGTGAGTGAGAGAGGGGGGTAGAGCAAAAGGGAGAGAGAGAGAGAGAGAGAGGGAGAGAGAAACAAACACCTACCTGGAGGTGACAGCATTCCCTCCCCCATATGCCCCCCTAGACACAACTACGACACATAACCAACAAAAACGGGTCACAACTCCTACAGCTCTATCGGACGCTGGGTATGCACATAGTCAATGGTAGGCTTCAATGGGACTCCTATGGTAGGTACACCTATAGCTCATCTCTTGGCAGTAGTACTGTAGGCTACTTTATCACTGACCTCAACCCAGAGTCTCTTAGAGCGTTCACGGTCAGTCCACTGACACCCCTATCAGATCACAGCAAAATCACACTCTACTTGAACAGAGCTATGCTCAATCATGAGGCATCCAAGCCAAAGGAAATGAATAATATTAAACAATTGTATAGATGGAAGGAAAGTAGTGTGGAAATCTACCAAAAAACTATTAGGCAACAACAAATGCAATCCCTTCTAGATAATTTCCTGGACAAAATGTTTCACTGCAATAGTGAATGCGTAAACTTGGCAGTAGAAAACCTAAACAGTATACAGTGGGGAAAAAAAGTATTTAGTCAGCCACCAATTGTGCAAGTTCTCCCACTTAAAAAGATGAGAGAGGCCTGTAATTTTCATCATAGGTACACGTCAACTATGACAGACAAAATGAGGAAAAAAAATCCAGAAAATCACATTGTAGGATTTTTTATGAATTTATTTGCAAATTATGGTGGAAAATAAGTATTTGGTCACCTACAAACAAGCAAGATTTCTGGCTCTCACAGACCTGTAACTTCTTCTTTAAGAGGCTCCTCTGTCCTCCACTCGTTACCTGTATTAATGGCACCTGTTTGAACTTGTTATCAGTATAAAAGCCACAATTGGTGGCTGACTAAATACTTTTTTTCCCCACTGTATTTGACCTCTCAGCTTCCCTATCAAATCAAAAAATGTCAAGCAGACAACCTAAGAAAATGAACAACAATGACAAACGGTTTGATGAAGAATGCAAAAATCTAAGAAAGAAATTGACAAACCTATTCAACCAAAAACATAGAGACCCAGAAAACATGAGCCTACGCCTTCACTATGGTCAATCACTTAAAAAATACAGAAATACACTACAGTAAAAATAAGGAACAGCATGTCAGAAATCAGCTCAATGTAATTGAAGAATCCATAGAATCTAACCACTTCTGGGAAAATCGGAAGACTCTAAACAAACAACACGAAGAGTTATCTTTCCAAAACGGAGATGTATGGATAAACCACTTCTCCAATCTTTTTGGCTCTATAACAAAGAACAAACAGCAAAAACATATACATGATCAAATACAAATCTTAGAATCAACTATGAAAGACTGCCAGAACCCACTGGATCCTCCAATTACATTAAATGAACTACAGGACAAAATACAAACCCTCCAACCCAAAAAGGCCTGTGGGTTTGATGGTATCCTAAATGAAATGATAAAATATGCAGACCACAAATTCCAATTGCTATACTTAAACTCTTTAACAACATCCTCAGCTCTGGCATATTCCCCAATATTTGGAACCAAGGACTGATCACCCCAATCCACAAAAGTGGAGACAGATTTTACCCCAATAACTACCATGGGATATGCGTCAACAGCAACCTTGGGAAAGTCCTCTGCATTATAATTAACAGCAGGCTCGTACATTTCCTCAGCAAAAACAATGTACTGAGCAAATGTCAAATTGGCTTTTTTACCAAATTACCGTATGACAGACCACCACCCTACACACCCTAATTGACAAACAAACAAACCAAAACAAAGGCAAAGCCTTCTCATGCTTTGTTGATTTCAAAAAAGCTTTAGACTCATTTTGGAATGAGGATCTGCTATACAAATTGATGGAAAGTGGGGTTGGGGAAAAAAACATACGACATTATATAAAATCCATGTACACAAACAACAAAAATCCAGAAAATCACATTGTATGATTTTTAAGTAATTAATTTGCATTTTATTGCATGACATAAGTATTTGATCACCTACCAACCAGTAAGAATTCCAGCTCTCACAGACCTGTTAGTTTTTCTTTAAGAAGCCCTCCTGTTCTCCACTCATTACCTGTATTAACTGCACCTGTTTGAACTCGTTACCTGTATAAAAGACACCTGTCCACACACGCAATCAAACAGACTCCAACCTCTCCACAATGGCCAAGACCAGAGAGCTGTGTAAGGACATCAGGGATAAAATTGTAGACCTGCACAAGGCTGGGATGGGCTACAGGACAATAGGCAAGCAGCTTGGTGAGATGGCAACAACTGTTGGCGCAATTATTAGAAAATGGAAGAAGTTCAAGATGACGGTCAATCACCCTCGGTCTGGGGCTCCATGCAAGATCTCACCTCGTGGGGCATCAATGATCATGAGGAAGGTGAGGGATCAGCCCAGAACTACACAGCAGGACCTGGTCAATGACCTGATGAGAGCTGGGACCACAGTCTCAAAGAAAACCATTTGTAACACACTACGCTGTCATGGATTAAAATCCTGCAGCGCACGCAAGGTCCCTCTGCTCAAGCCAGCGCATTTCCAGGCCCATCTGAAGTTTGCCAATGACCATCTGGATGATCCAGAGGAGGAATGGGAGAAGGTCATGTGGTCTGATGAGACAAAAATATAGCTTTTTGGTCAAAACTCCACTCGCCTTGTTTGGAGGAAGAAGAAGGATGAGTACAACCCCAAGAACACCATCCCAACCGTGAAGCATGGAGGTGGAAACATCATTCTTTGGGGATGTTTCCACCTCCATGGATGGGGCCATGTATCGCGAGATCTTGGCCAACAACCTCCTTCCCTCAGTAAGAGCATTGAAGATGGGTCATGGCTGGGTCTTCCAGCATGACAACGACCCGAAACACACAGCCAGGGCAACTAAGGAGAGGCATCTCAAGGTCCTGGAGTGGCCTAGCCAGTCTCCAGACCTGAACCCAATAGAAAATCTTTGGAGGGAGCTGAATGTCCGTATTGCCCAGCGACAGCCCCGAAAACTGAAGGATCTGGAGAAGGTCTGTATGGAGGAGTGGGCCAAAATCCCTGCTGCAGTGTGTGCAAACCTGGTCAACACCTACAGGAAACGTATGATCTCTGTAATTGTAAACAAAGGTTTCTGTACCAAATATTAAGTTCTGCTTTTCTGATGTATCAAATACTTATGTCATGCAATAAAATGCAAATTAATTACTTAAAAATCCTACAATGTGATTTTCTGGATTTTTGTTTTAGATTCTGTCCCTCACAGTTGAAGTGTACCTATGATAAAAATTACAGACCTCTACATGCTTTGTAAGTAGGAAAACCTGCAAAATCGGCAGTGTATCAAATACTTGTACTCCCCACTGTATATACAAATTGGCAAGGGCACTAGAACAGTCTGCAGCACCCGTCCTCACCCTACTAGAATCTGAAGTCAAATGTCTACTGTTTGCTGATGATCTGGTGCTTCTGCCCCAACCAAGTAGGGCCTACAGCAGTACCTAGATCTTCTGCACAGATTCTGTCAGACCTGGGCCCTGACAGTAAATCTTATTAAGACAAAAATAATGGTGTTCCAAAAAAGGTCCAGTTGCCAGGACCACAAATAAAAATTCCATCTAGACACCGTTGCCCTAGAGAACACACAAAATGATACATACCTCAGCCTAAACATCAGCACTACAGTTAACTTCCACAAAGATGTGAACGATCTGAGAGACAATGCAAGAAGGGCCTTCTATGCCATCAAAAATGACCTCAAATTTGACATATCAATTAGGATCTGGCTAAAAATAATTGAATCAGTTATAGAACCCATTGCCCTTTAGGGTTGTGGTCTGGTGTCTGCTCACCAACCAAGAATTCACAAAATGGGACAGACACCAAATTGAGACTCTGCATGCAGAATTCTGCAAAAATATTCTTTGTGTACAATGTAAAACACCAAATAATACATGCAGAGCAGAATTAGGCCGATACCCGCTAATTATCACAATCCAGAAAAGAGCCATTCAATTCTACAACCACCTAAAAGGAAATGGTTCCCAAACCTTCCATAACAAAGGCATCACCTACAGAGAAATGAACCTGGAGATTAGCCACCAAAGCAAGCTGGTCCTGGGGCTCTGTTCACAAACAGACCCCACAGAGCCCCAGGACAGCAACACAATTAGACCCAACCAAATTATGAGAAAACAAAAAGAGATTTACTTGACACATTGGAAAGAATTAACACAAAAAACTGAGCAAACTAGAATGCAATTTGGCCCTAAACAGAGAGTACACAGTGGCAGAACACCTGACCACTGTGACTGACCCAAAATTAATGTACAGACTCAGTGAGCATAGCCTTGCTATTGAGAAAGGCCGCCGAAGGCAGACCTGGATCTCAAGAGAAGACAGGCTATGTGCACACTGCCCACAAAATGAGGTGGAAACTAACCTCCTGCCAAATGTATGACCATATTAGAGACACATAGTTCCCACAGATTACACAGACCCACTGTTACAGATAAAGGTATCCTGTATGTGTATTTGTGTTTTTCCTCTCCTTCTGCTGATTGCTGAGGTGGACCAATCAGTGGACACTCCTCCTAATTGCACCACCTATTTCTGGTTTTCAAAACCCAATCACATCACACATCCCCTGGTTTAAAAACCAAGTCAGTTGCGTTCTCACACATTAGGCTACACAGATACAAACTTCTTGTCACAGACCTTTTTGATAGACAGACTACCTTTGTTCCTTCATACACCACATAGTCATAGCCCATACATCTCACTTTGGCCTGTTCCATATGAGTATGTATTACTGTGGTGTCTTGTTTGCTGTTGTCTAGTCACTTGTTTGCTGTTTAGTCCCTATGTTACCTATGTTGTTTGTGCCTGGGAAAAGGGGATTTTTAGCAAGCCTCCCTTGGATACACTACCCGTAGGAAAACTTTGTCTAAAAACACTAGTTAGACCTGAGCGGACCACACACTGTATTTTTGTATAGTTAGTAGCAAGCTAAGTGGTTCTTGAGGCAGGCAGGATCAATTTAGTTTTTTAAATTTTATTATTTCATTCCTTGGGTCCAACTCAGCCCCTTTCCCCAAACCGTTTACCGTGTGTTTAAAATACATGCTTGATGGTAGGATTGGTTGTCTGTGTATTTTGTTCTCAATGTTCCTTTTCACTATTCTAATTTGCATGAGTTATGTTACAGGTCTCTTTACCATCCACCCTATACTTTTAAAGCCACGGGGTTTGTAACATAACATGGGGGTTCATCCGGGATACTCTCATTGATACCCATGCCACTCATACAAATTGGTTTAGTGGCAGCTGTGATTGGCTGGTTTAGTGTTCAGTATTCGTCGGCTCGTGTCGCTAGCTTAAGATGGCTACTTTTGACCCTACGTGTTTTTTTTTTGTTAATTGCCGTAAAGTGGATCTACAGGCTTTCGGTGACCACTTTTCTATACCCATACCGAGGGGTTTAGTGAAAGCGGAAGATATGAAAGTGGTGTTAGAGTTATTATTGAACGAGCGAGTGCTTGAGTTACCGCCGCCTGAGCCTGTTGCTCCTGTAGGGGATGTGGCTGCTGCTCCGGTAAGGCCATTGGTGTCTGAGGACGAGGGCGAGGCTAAGGCTCCAGCCACAGTGCCCCGTTTTGACCCACTCTCCCCACTGTCAGACAATGATGCCAGGATGGATGTCCGCTCGACACGGCTCCAAATGGAGGCGTAAGAGAGGGCACAAATCAGTCGAGAAAAGTTGGAGCTGCGTAAACTCAAGGTAGAACAGGAGACGCGTAGACTTGTTGAAGAACTGGAGATGCGTAAACTGGAACTGGACCAGGAGTTGCGTAAGATGGAACTGGAGGCAGAGACAGTGAGGTTAGTCTCTGCTCATGCTGTGCCTGCTAGTGAGCCGTACTCACCAGCGGTGTCGTCTGCTACTTGATATTAATAGACAGATCACCTTAGTACCTGTGTTTAAGGAGTCAGAGGTTGACTCCTATTTTAGTCTTTTTGAGCATATAGCGGTAGCATTGAAATGGCCCGAAGAGGTATGGTGCCTATTACTTCAGTGTAAATTAACAGGTAAAGCCCAAGAGGTTTTGATAGCGCTACCTCATGAAGACAGCTTGAATTATGACGTGGTCAAAGCTATTGAAAGATGCGCGCCACTGTTTCTATTGTCATAAGGTGGGACATATGGTTAATGATTGCTTCCTGCTAAAACGCAAACAGGGGATGCCTCTGCACGCCAAGCCGCCAACGGGTGTTGGGCTGATTCATACGGTCGTAAGGCCAGAATCAAAACCGATGCCTAATAGTACATGTGATTTGAAAGTCCCAGTCCCAGATCGCGGTTATGAACCGTTCATTTTTGAGGGGTTTGTTTCCATATCAGCTGACGAAGCGTCTCAGCGTCCGGTTAGAATCCTTAGATACTGGTGCGGCGCAGTCGTTCATACTATCTGATGTGTTGCCCTTGTCCGATAATACATATTGTGGTTCCGGTGTGTTAGTCCTGGGAATTGAAATGGGATTCGTGCCATTGCACTTTGTGAGCGTACACTCTGAGTAAGTCAGTGGATTGTTCAGAGTTGGGGTACGTCCAATGTTGCCATTAAAAGGTGTGACATTTATAATGGGCAAAGATATTGCCGGAGGAAAGGTGATACCCGTATTGGAGGTATTAGATCAAAGTGACCAGTCTCTCTCTGAGGAGCTGGCACAGAGTTATCCACATGTGTTCTCTGCTTGTGCTGTCACACGTGCTCAAGCGCGTCAAATGGGTGACGTGATAGATTTGTCAAACACTATTCTGTTCAGAGAGTGTGACCCAGAGGATAGCTTGTGTGCTACCTCTGGTAAACTGGTGCAGTCTGACCAACAACCCAGGGAAGGGAAGACGTATGTGGAACTTGTTGCTGATGCAATACAGTTACCAGTCACTCGTGAGCAGCTGCTTGGTAACCAAAAGGTTGACATTAGCCTGGCTAAATGTTTTTCTAGTGTTGTCTCAGAGGAGGAGCTAAAGAAGAAAAACATGGCATACTTCATTGATGATAATCTCCTCATGCGTATATAGACATCCCATGTTGTAGCTGGCAGAGATTGGAATGCTGTTTACCAAATAGTGATTCCTACAGCCTTTCGACTAAATGTTTTATCCCTCGGTCATGATCACCAATGGTCCGGACATCTGGGAGTCACCAAGACTTATGATCGGGTTCTGCAACATTTATTTTGGCCCAGTTTAAAACAAAATGTGGCTCAGTTCTGTCGGACATGCCACACCTGTCAGGTAACTGGGAAACCAAACCAGGTTATTCCTCCCACTCCTCTTTGTCCCATACCTGTCGTAGGTGAACCATTCCAACATGTGGTGGTTGATTGTGTTGGACCATTACCGAAGACAAAATCTGGTAACCAGTTTCTGTTGACAGTTATGTGTATGGCCACCAGATACCCAGAGGCCATTCCTCTGCGTAGGATTACTACTGCTCTGGTGGTGAGGAAAGACCTGATTAAATTCTTCTCAACTTTTGGGTTACCTAAGGTGGTATAAACTGATCAGGGTATGAATTTCCTTTCTAAGCTTTTCAAACAGGTGTTAAAATCCTTGTCAATTACGCACCGTGTCAAGCGCAGATCACCCTGAGTCTCAGGGCGCGCTTGAACGTTGGCATCAGACACAGAAGTCTATGCTCCGTAAATATTGTTTGGAATCTGAGAAGGATTGGGATGAGGGAGTTCCTCTAGTTTTGTTTGCTGTCCGTGAGATGGTACAGGAATCCCTAGGGTCTGGTTTGTTTAAAGGACAGACAGACGATATTGTGACGCTATTACACAGCTTTCCATGTCTTTTAATGATGTTCCTACACGCACAAATGTCTTAGAACATTACATTAATGTTGGAAACGCTGCCCCTATCAAGTAACATGTGTCGCATATGAAGATTATGACTTTGTTAATGTTTTTAAGTGGAACCTGAGAGGATGTTTATTTTAGTGTCAGAGGGAATGTTTTAGTGTGATGCCACATACAAAAGACAGGAAGTGTGTGTTGTAGACAGGGGATTGGACAGTAGAGGGAGCCACCCATATCTTGGGGAGATTATATATACTGGGTAAAAACGAAGAAGAGGTTAGAGCGGCCATTGCAATCTGGGACGCCGCTCTCCGGGTGGTCATGACATCTGTAAAACTTATGCTGGAATCTTGTGATATGAATAAAACTTATGATCAAGGGTTCAGTATGAGCGGACTCCTTTGTTTATCAGCAATAATTGCCAGCATTGACTCGACACTACACATGCTTATCGTCTCAACGTCTCTAAAAGAAAGATAATGAGGGATGAGGTCGGTTATTTGCTGGAGAATTACCTGGCTCTGCCAAGTTCAAGTCCTTGGAGTTCTCTGTGCATTCTGGTTCCCAAACCTGATGGCACATCCAGGTTATGTACGGATTATCGAAAGGTAAATTCTGTCACAGTGCCCGACTCATTCCCATTACCCAGACTGGACGACTGTATTTACACTGTTGGTGCTGCTACTCATGTAACCAAGCTAAATCCTCTAAAAGGTTACTGGCAGGTGCCATTAACCTCACGTGCATCCGACATCTCTGCCTTTGTGACCCCAGACAACTTCCTACAATATGCTGTCATGGCGTTTGGGATGCAGAACGCACCAGCCACTTACCAATGCCTGGTTAACACCGTATTAGCTGGAGTTCCTAATTGTAGTGCTTACCTTGATGATCTGGTAATTTATTCAACTGAGTGGTCAGATCATATTAACACTCTAATGGTAGTGTGTGAACGTCTAACAGCCGCTTCTCTAACTCTGAACTCGCAAAGTGCGAGTTTGGGAAGGCCACTTTTACTTATCTTGGCAAACAGGTCGGCCATGGTCAGGTGCACCCTGTTGATGCCAAGGTCTCGGCTATAACTGCATTTCCAGCACCTACCACCAGAAGAGAGCTACGCCACTTTTTAGGAATGGTTGGCTACTACTGTAGTTACTGTCTGTTATCTTTCTTGGAAATTTAACAAATGTCAGACTAACTATTCAACCATTGAACAAGAAGCTCTAGCTTTGTTGTTAGCTCTTCAGTACTTCAAAGTCTATGTTGGTTCCAGTGCACTATCAGTGATAGTGTATACTGACCATAACCCCTTAGTTTTTCTCCACCGTACAGTGAGGGAAAAAAGTATTTGATCCCCTGCTGATTTTGTACCTTTGCCCACTGACAAAGATATGATCAGTCTATAATTTTAATGGTAGGTTTATTTGAACAGTGAGAGACAGAATAACAACAAAAAAATCCAGAAAATCGCATGTCAAAAATTTTATAAATTGATTTGCATTTTAATGAGGGAAATAAGTATTTGACCCCTCTGCAAAACATGATTTAGTACTTGGTGGCAAAACCCTTGTTGGCAATCACAGAGGTCAGACTTTTCTTGTAGTTGGCCCCCAGGTTTGCACACATCTCAGGAGGTATTTTGTCCCACTCCTCTTTGCAGATCTTCTCCAAGTCATTAAGGTTTCGAGGCTGATGTTTGGCAACTCGAACCTTCAGCTCCCTCCACAGATTTTCTATGGGATTAATGTCTGGAGATTGGCTAGGCCACTCCAGGACCTTAATGTGCCACTCCTTTGTTGCCTTGGCCGTGTATTTTGGGTCATTGTCATGCTGGAATACCCATCCACGACCCATTTTCAATGCCCTGGCTGAGGGAAGGAGGCTCTCACCCAAGATTTGACGGTACATGGCCCCGTCCATCGTCCCTTTGATGCGGTGAAGTTGTCCTGTCCCCTTAGCAGAAAAACACCCCCAAAGCATAATGTTTCCACCTCCATGTTTGACAGTGGGGATGGTGTTCTTGGGGTCATAGGCAGCATTCCTCCTCTTCCAAACACGGCGAGTTGAGTTGATGCCAAAGAGCTCGATTTTGATCTCATCTGACCACAACACTTTCACCCAGTTCACCCAGAATCATTCAGATGTTCATTGGCAAACTTCAGACGGGCCTGTATATGTGCTTTCTTGAGCAGGGGGACCTTGCGGGCGCTGCAGGATTTCAGTCATTCACGGCGTAGTGTGTAACCAATTGTTTTCTTGGTGACTATGGTCCCAGCTGCCTTGAGATCATTGACAAGATCCTCCCGTGTAGTTCTGGGCTGATTCCTCACCGTGATCATTGCAACTCCACGAGGTGAGATCTTGCATGGAGGGAGATTGGCAGATCGAGGGAGATTGACAGTTATTTTGTGTTTCTTCCATTTGCGAATCATCGCACCAACTGTTGTCACCTTCTCGCCAAGCTGCTTGGCGATGGTCTTGTAGCCCATTCCAGCCTTGTGTAGGTGTATAATCCTGTCGCTGACATCCTTGGAGAGCTCTTTGGTCTTGGCCATGTGGAGAGTTTGGAATCTGATTGATTGATTGCTTCTGTGGACAGGTGTCTTTTAAACAGGTAACAAACTGAGATTAGGAGAACTCCCTTTAAGAGTGTGCTCCTAATCTCAGCTCGTTACCTGTATAAAAGACACCTGGGAGCCAGAAATCTTTGTGATTGAGAGGGGGTCAAATACTTATTTCCCTCAATAAAATGCAAATCAATTTATAACATTTTTGACATGCGTTTTTCTGGATTTTTGTTGTTGTTATTCTGTCTCTCACTGTTCAAATAAACCTACCATTACCTTTGTCAGTGGGCAAACTTACAAAATCAGCAGGGGATCAAATACTTTTTTCCCTCACTGTATGTACAACCAGAACCAACGCCTTATGCGTTGGGCACTTATTGTGCAAAATTATAATTTGGAGATCCGCCACAAAAAGGGTTCAGATAATGTGATGGCAGATGCTTTGTCTCGTGTTTAGAGATGTATGATTTATTTTCTATCCCGTGAGGATGCCATTGCTGTGTGGATTTTTTTTTATTCTTTATAGTACTTGAGTCGCAAACCATTGTATGTTTGCTCTTTTAAGGGTGGGAGTGTTACGGATACAGGTATCCTGTATTTGTGTTTTTCCTCTCCTTCTGCCCTAATCACAGGTGTCCCTTGTGTTCCTGATTGGTGGTCGTTGGTGTGTCCCACCTGTCAGTCATCAGTTCATCTGCTGATTGCTGAGGTGGACCAATCAGTGGACACTCCTCCTGATTGCACCACCTGTTTCTGGTTTTCATTACCCAATCATATCACACATCCCCTGGTTTAAAAACCCAGTCAGTTGTGTTTCTCACAAATACTCTTTTTTTTTTTTGCTTTCTCACACATTAGGCTACACAGATACAAACTTATTTTTGATAGACAGACTACCTTTGTTCCTTCATACACCACATAGTTATAGCCCATACAGTACATCTCACTTTGGCCTGTTCCATATGAGTATGTATTACTGTGGTGTCTTGTTTGCTGTTGTCTAGTCACTCGTTTGCTGTTTAGTCCCTATGTTACCTATGTTGTTTGTGCCTGGGAAAATATCATTTTTAACAAGTCGCCTTTGGGCATACACTACCCGTAGGAAAACGTTGTCTAAAAACACTAGTTAGACCTGAGCGAACCACCCACTGTATTTTTGTATAGTTAGTAGCAAGCTAAGTGGTTCTTGAGGCAGGCAGGATCAGTTTAGGGGTTTTTGAATTTATTATTTAATTCCTCGGGTCCAACTCAGCCCCTTTCCCCAAACCGTTTACCGTGTGTTTAAAATAAATGTTTTGCGTTTGATGGTAGGATCAGTTGTCTGTGTATTTTGTTCTCAATGTTTCTTTTCACTATTCTAATTCGCATGAGTTATGTTACGGGTCTCTTTACCATCCACCCTATACTTTTAAAGCCACGGGGTTCGTAACACCCACAAAGAATTCGAAAACATATCCAATTTTGATTAAACTCTCATCTATTGGGTGAAATACTGCAGTGTGCAATCACAGCAGCAAGATTTGTGACCTGTTGCCACAAGAAAAGGGCAACCAGTGAAGAACAAACACTATTGTAAATACAACCTATGTTTATTTATTTTCCCTTTTGTACTTTAACTATTTGCACATCATTACAACACTGTACATAGCCGTAAATATGACATTTTAAATGTCTTTATTCTTTTGGATCTTTTGTTAGTGTAGTGTTTGCTTTAAACATTTTATTGTTTCACTTTTGTTGTCTATTTCACTTGCTTTGGCATTGTAAACATGTTTCCCATGCCAATAAAGCCCCTTAAATTGAGTATTGAAATTGAGAGAGAGGTTCTAGTGAATAGGTTGTGTAGTAAAGTATGGGGAATGGGGGCCGCTGACTCTGCCTCTGTAATTGGACAGGTTCTTTTTGCACGACGCAGGCGTCCCATACTGCTCAATACAGTGCCTTCAGTATGAAAATGTATGCACTCATATGCTCTGGATAAGAGCGTCTGCTAAATGACTAAAATGTAGAAAGGACAGTATTCATACCCCTTGACTGATTCCACATTCTGTTGTGTGACAGCCTGAATTCAAAATTGATTAAATTGATTGTTTTTCTCACCCATCTACACAATACCCCATAATGACAAAGTGAAAACATGTTTTGAGAATTCTTAGCAAATGTAATGAAATACAGAAATATCTCATTTACGTACATAAGTATTCACACCCGAGTCATATGTTAGAATCACCTTTGGCAGCGATTACAGCTGTGAGTCTTTTGGGGTAAGTCTCTTAACAGCTTTACACACCTGGATTGTACAATATTTGTCCATTTATACAAATTCTTCAAGCTCTGTCAAGTTGGTTGTTGATCATTGCTAGACAGCCATTTTCAAGTCTTGCCATAGCTTTTCAATCCATTTTAAGTCAAAACTATTTAGGCCACTCAGGAACATTCACTGTCTTGGTAAGCTAGTCCAGTGTATATTTGGCCTTGTGTTTTAGGTTATTGTCCTGCTGAAAGTTGAATTTGACTCCCAGTGTCTGTTGGAAAGCAGATTGAACAAGTGTTTCCTCTAAGATTGTGCCTGTGCTTTATCCTAAGAAAACTCCCTAGTCCTTGCCAATGACAAGCATACCATAACGTGATGCAGCCACCACCATGCTTAAAAATATGAAGTGGTACTCAGTGATGTGTTGTGCTGGATTTGCCCCAAACATTTAGGACATAGTTATTTTATTTGACACATTTTCTGCAGATGCATGTTTTGGAATATTTGTATTCTTTACAGGCTTCCTTTTCATTCTGTCATTTAAGTTAGTATTGTGGAGTAACTACAATGTTATTGTTCTTATCTATCCTCAGTTTTCTCCTATCACGGCCATTAAACTCTGTAACTCATTTAAAGTCACCATTGGCCTCATGGTGAAATCCCTGAGTGGTTTCCTTCCTCTCCAGCAACTGAGTTAGGAAGGACTACTGTATATTTGTAGTAACTGTGTGTATTGATACACTATCCAATGTGTAATTAATAAGATATTCAATGTCTTTTTTTCTTCTACCAATAGGTGCCCTTTGCGAGGCATTGGAAAATCTCCCTGGTCTTTGTTGTTGAATGTGTTTGAAATTCACTGCTCGACTGAGGTACTTTACAGATAATTGTATGTCTGGGGAAGAGAGATGAAGTCATTCCAAAATCATGTTAAACACTTATTAAATACAGAGTGAGTCCATGCAATTTATTATGTGACTTGTTAAGCACATTTTTACTCCATAATGTATTTCGTCTGGTCATAACAAAGGGGTTGAATACTTTTTTTCCCATTTCTAATTAATTAGTAAAAATGTCTAAAAACATAATCCCACTTTGACATTATGGGGTATTGTGTGTAGGGCAGTGACACACAATCTCAATCCATTTTATATTCAGACTCGAACACAACAAAATGTGGAAAAAGTCAAGGGGTGTGAATACTTTCTATCTGTAATTCCCCTTCTATATTCTTCTCTCTCTCTCTCTCTCGCTCTCTCTCTCTCTCTCGCTCTCTCTCTCTCTCTCGTTATTTTGATTTGCTCCCTCTCCGTATTTCACTCTCAAGTCTCGTCTCTCTCCCTCCTTCTCGTCTCTCTCCCTCTCCTTCTCGTCTCTCTCCCTCTCCTTCTCGTCTCTCTCCCTCTCCTTCTCGTCTCTCTCCCTCCTTCTCGTCTCTCTCCCTCTCCTTCTCGTCTCTCTCCCTCCTTCTCGTCTCTCTCCCCCTCCTTCTCGTCTCTCTCCCTCTCCTTCTCGTCTCTCTCCCTCTCCTTCTCGTCTCTCTCTCTCCTTCTCGTCTCTCTCTCTCTCTCTCTCTCCTCTCTTCAGCCACCTTCACTAATCTCATTCAGATAACGTTTTAATTACATGACTGATGCAGTGAAGCTTCTTATTTGGAAAGGATACATTGATTTGGCACAACCTGCTCTTGGTGTTACCGGAGCCAAATCATTTCTTTCTAATTTAATTTTAGGTTGGTTCTCCAATTGGTGTGTCTATTGGATGCAAAGTGTACTCGGCATAGTGTGATGGTGTGCATGTTGTAGGTTTGCTAATTAGTATCATTAATTTAATAAATGGAATTAATTAAATATCAAATGAATATCAACTTTGTGTTAGTCTCCTTGGACACATATTGTAGACTGTATTTTTCTCACAAGTTCATTCTTTGAACACCGCTCTTGAAAATATGACTTCAGAAAACATGACTGTAGAAATAAGTATCCCCGAAAATATTCATGTTAAATTGTTCTGCTTTTGAGCATCATAGCCATCTGCACCTGTAGTCACCAATGCATTTTAAGCCATTCAGCCAACTCAACCTAATGGCGAATAAGTGAGTGATATCTGTGGCCGGCCAGTGTTGTGTCAGTGTGTGGTCAGTCAGTGGACCTCGGGCAGTGTTGGGATCTACTGTAGATCCAACACGCAGGATTTTGATTGGCAGGGGAAATGGGGCCTGGGATTAGACAATGTCACAATGATGTATGTGTGTGTGGGGGGGGGGGGTTGTGCATGGTGTGTGTCTGTACTTGCTTGTGTGTATGTGGCGTGTGTGTGTTCCTACCTGCCTCCATGTGTGTGCGTACACGACGTTCGTGATTGTGTGTGTTCTGCTCTGTTCATTAGACAGGGCCAGAGCTGGTGAAATGCCCACCTGACCTTCCCCTGACCCCTCCAACACAATTACACCTAAAGGCCTCCACTTTGGTTATTGATGCCCGTCCTCACTGACAGACCACAGCAGAGCAGCTCCACCCTCACCCGGTTACCTTACTTACATCACAAATGGCACCCTACTCCCTATGTAGTGCACAACTTTTGATCAGGGCTCATAAGGATGGAAGATGGAGTTATATGGATTGGAGCCATGGAGAGTGATTGACTGTCAATAGTTGATTGGACTTCAGGTTATAAATAGGTTTTAGAAAAGGAGAGGAGGGATAAAACTGACACGGTAACAAACTACACATAATGATGAGATGTGATTGTACTTTATTGTCAATTTGTCCAGAAATGTGCTTGGCATCGCTCAACTCAAATAGAACAACAGATGCTGTAGCCAACTACACATTATGATGTCTCACTGTCTGAAATTAAAACTCCAAACTGGGAGTGTGAGTGAAATGAACACCTGTGTGTAATACTGAAGCAATTTCTCTCCATATACCAGCGAAGGGGAGAAGGGAGAGTAACGTGCTTAAGTGGTGTTATTTAGTGAATCTTACATTTCTGGTTAGATGGGCCTTCCCTCTACTTCTATCTGCTTTAATTGCGTACCTGCTGTGTGTGCATGTGTGTGTACACATGAGTGCGTGCGTGTTGGCTTGGCACCTTGAATCACCCTGCTGTGTTGCAGCAGTTGTGATGTAATCCAGAGCTAGGACTAGGATTCAGAAGTTCGTCCTAAATTGCACCCTTTTCCCTATATAGCACACTACGTTTGACCAGGACCCATAGGGCTTTGGTCAAAAGTAGTTCACTATGTAGGGAATAGGGTGCCATTTGGAACCCAGATATCTAGGGGAAGAAAACCTGCTGCTTTTTATTATCGTCTCTTATTTTTCATTTTTTTCCCACAGCATGCTGGCAATAAGCCCACGTTCAGCCTATTGATTTTTTTCCACCTCCTCTTTTAAAATGAAACCTGAAATAGTTTTTTCCTCCTCTCTCACTTTGGAGGTTACAGCTTTCAGCAAACTTTATATAGTGTGATTTATATAACGCTTCTACTCTCCTGTAATTCAAAGGCCACCCATCAAAATCTGTTCCGTGAAACGAAACTGCAAAATGTAACAACATCATGTAGATAATGTTATGAACATGAACACTGTCTGATTCAAAACTTGTATCAAAGCTACGATATTTAGCATTTAAATTGCCTAGCAACGTTCTGACGTTGCTATGTTTCACCTTGGTTACTTTTGTTGCATACTGCCGCACAGAACAAAATAATGAATTGTGTGTTCGGTGTTTGTCCTTGCATAAACTCAAGCAACACGTTACCGGTCCTTCAATGATCCAGATTAACTCCGAAACTAGGAAATATGTTTTAACCATGTACAGTGGTTTTCTCAGTTACTATAAGACATTTGGGCAGCTATATTTAGCCTACAAGGGCCATCATTGCCTTTGCCTGCTAGCCAAACTAAATACTGCACAACATTTTCTAGCTAACGCAGCTCTCAAAATATTCAGTCCGTCAGCTACATAAAGTGCTGTTCTGGCATCTGAGAGAAATCCATCTAGCGTGTTTCCCATTATTTTGGGATTCATTCGGTCCGGAACGTGTGTAACAATTGTAACCAAGATGTAACATGGCAACAACATGTTGCTAGGGAAAATGACCTAAAATGCACTATGATTTCAAATTGTAACCTTGATTTATAATATTTAATTAATGTGCAATTTTTTAGTTTTGAACCACACAGAGTTTATTCATACAATTATCTACCTAATGATGTTGAGACTTTGCAGTTTTGTTTCCTGGGTCACGGAATGCCTTTTCTGAAGCCTTTTTTGGTGGGAGCATGCACACACACAACACAAATGCCACTACAAACCCAGCTACTCTGGGTTAACAAGTGGGAGCTCCCTGTTAATGGGCTATTGTCCCTGATCACTGATAGAATATCATACTGACTGACACACAGACACACACACACACACACACACACATACAAACACACTTACATTGTCCCTGCTTACTGATATAGGGCTATACAGCCATTGGAAAGTACTCCCGCAATGTGATTACTAAATTGTGGCTAATTAGCTCAATGGAAGAGGTCACAGGCAATGACAAAGTCAAGGGAGGCACTGAATGATGAGTGTCAGCTGGTACCCATAAAGTACGTGCTGGGAGAAGGCCCCGAGTAGCTGGGTTTGTAGTGGCCTTTAAAGGGGCAATCTGCAATATTTACAGCTGTTCAATGGTCATTTCAATTAACGATTCCATCCTTGGTTTCATAGCTTTATGAATTTGTCAGTGGTTATATACTGTACCTCCAGCCCCATCCCTCAGATGTAATGCGGTGGGGTTGCCGTTTGTCTGAAAAATGAATGACGGATTGTGCCTTTATTGGAGAGCTATTAAGAGCTATTAAAAAGGACCAGACAAAGGCAGAATTGTGCTTGTCTGTCTATCACTAGATCATTCTCTTTCTTATCAGCTTTAGTAGTGAGTGAATACCCAGCTAGCACATTTGGTTCCTTGGAAGTTGTGGGAATGTACGTTTTTGGTTTCCCATTGGTTCTGGGAATGAAGCTTTAAGATTCCTGACCTGTGAGACTGAACGTTTTTTAAACATTCTGAAAACAGAAGTGAACATTTTGCCTGTTCTGGGAACATACATTTTCATGTTGCAGGGAGGTTCTGAGAACGTTTTACCATGGTTCCCTGAAAGTTTTCCTGAAAGGTTTTATAAACGTTCTGAGAATGGAAAATATAGGTAATTTGAAGATAGTTAAATAAGGTTACGAGAATATGTTTCAATAAGACTTTTAAGAACACTGTTAGGTTAAGTATTTTGAACTCCAAGCACAGATAGGACACATGGAAATTAATTTGCTTAGGCATTCATCATAAAACACATTCCTTTTTTATTGTGGCACGCCGTCAGTGAGATTCAAACCTATGATCTTATATTTTTTTAATCCATGGAATTAGTCCACTGTGGAGCTAGCATGCTATGTTTTTTTTAACTCATACAAAGCTGTTAATGTGAGTCTATAACAGACCCCATTTCAAAGGAAACAAGCTCTCATTAAGCTCAGGTGTGGCCAATTAGTGGGCGCGGCCAACACACCTAAACACACTTAACAGGATAGAGGCTAGAGAGAGTTTTGTTGATGCTGAGAACGGAATGTATATGTTTTTAAATAACATTCTTAGAACGTTCTCAGAACATTAACGTTTTCTTGTAGTTTTTATGGAACGTTTTCTTAACTTTCTGAGAATGGAATGTATATTTTTAAATAACATTCTTAGAACGTTCTCTGAACGTTATTAAAGTTTTCTTGTGGTTTTAAGGGAACTTTTTCTTAACGTTCTTGGAACAATTTGAAAACATGACTTTAAATAGAACCATGAGGAAAACTGTAGGAAATGTTATGCTTAAGTACTGAAATTCCCACAGAAGAATGTCGTTTCTTAACTTTCTATGAACTATTTGAGAGCATTCCCAATGTTAAACCAGTTGGAAAACGTTCCTAGAATATTACTACATTTAAATTAAATGTAGCCATGTTTGAACTTTTAGGAAGCGTTCTGTTAAAGTAATGAAATACCAAGAAAATAACGTTTTTTGTCAAGTTCCTTAAATGTGCTGAGAATGTTCCAAAGCCAAGCAACTATCCTGCACCAGTCCAATAAAGTTGTGGGAAGGCTGTATGCAAAATGACCATAGGACAACCACACTCTCACCAAGCTCTAAGAAACACATGGTTCTCAGAACGTTATGTGCTAGCTGGGATCCGTCCAATCAAAAAGAGATTGGTTTGATCCGGAGGGTATGTAGATATATACATTGAACAAAAATATAAACGCAACATGTAACCATTTTTTAGATTTTTCAAAGTTACAGTTCATTTCAGGAAATCAGTCAATTGAAATGAATTCATTAGGCCCTAATCTATGGATTTCACATGACTGGGAATACAGATATGCATCTGTTGGTCACAGATACCTTAAAGGTAGGTGCGTGGATCAGAAAACCAGTCAGTATCTGGTGTGACCCAATTTGCCTCATGCAGCGCAACACATCTCCTTCGCATAGAGTTGATCATGCTGTTGATTGTGGCCTGTAGAATGTAGAATATGCGTGGAGTTGTTGATTTTGCGGAATTCTGGAGGGACTGGGTTGAGGATATCATGAATCAGCAATATGACACAATATGATCCAAGCAGAACTGATTAGATCCATTTCATATCAGGAGATATGGAGACATGCGCCTCCGGTTCTCCACTATCAAACGTCCGCTCACTGCTTATCTATCTGAGTTTGATTTATGTTCTACTAAAGATACACTGCAGCAGAAACATTATTGTGTTAGTGTTTATCTGCGAACAATGCACTGTGTTGCATCTAACCGAGCATGTTCAAAAGAAACAAGGAGGTTTTCTATGTACCTGCTTATGTAGATAGTTTGCCCTCTGTGTGAGGTACACAAGTTTATCTGCAAAGAATGGACTACATATAGTGTTGTATCTAACAGTGCTGGTTCAAAAGAACCAATAGGCTTATGTGTAGGATAGGAAAGTACAGAGTTTGCCCTCTGCCTGTGTGGTAGCTTGTACAGTAATGGCCTTCTCTTAGAGCTCTCTGCCTTGAACAGTACTGTAAATAATGTTGTAGCCTATCTGACAGAGCCTATTCAAAAGAACCAAGGAGACTCCTGTGTACTTTGTTATTTGCAGAGTTCACCCTTTGTGTGAGGTTTCTCGTACAGTAACAGCCTTGCTCTGCCTGAGCCTGTCATCGGACACGGCTGACTTTTCTACACCAGAGCCTGGCAATTAGTCAAGAAAATGGCCGACAGTAAATCTACTTCGGGGAGGGCTTGGCAGGGCCACCTCGAGGTGAGCTCCACAACGAGGAATTAAACACACAGTATTAGCTGGCAGCAGTTTTATGATGTCAGGGGAATGGCCTCCCGGGATGTGGAGGGTACAAGGATGCTACTGTACAGTCTGCATACTGCAAAGTTTGTGTAGTGGTTGTGTCGTAGTTATGTTGTATGATAAACTAATGCACTTTTTATCTATTTTGTAAATGACTATTGTCCTGAATGTCTATTGGAACATAATGTGTGCAACTGAAAGATTGGCTGGGAGATTTTCATTGTATTCATTGGCAGCCCACCACTATTTGCAGCCTTCAATTCTACAGTGCCAAATGTTCTTGCTTACTCGTCAAATGTAGCAGAATGCTGATAGACAGATTGCTGACACCAGTCCATAACTTCCCATAAAAGTCATAAAAAAGCTTTACTTTGACACTACTGTTTGGAATATTGACAAATGTAATAGAGTAAAGCTAACTGTACGCTTGGTATTCACAGCAGGTCTCTACTGCCAATGAAGTGAATGTAGAACAGACAGTAGTCGCACACAATAGAGACCATTGTAAAATGCTGGACTGGATAATAATAGGTGAGTATTGTTGTTGGGCCAAGGCAAATAAACACAAATCACAGCTTTACAAAATGGTGGACTGGAGAGACTATTGTGGCAGTGCACAGCACAGTGTTATAAAAAACTATGCAATTGTAGCTCGCCTGGTGCACTTTGTTTACAGCATCATCATATCAGACTCATATCAGACTCAAGGAGCTTTGTTCATTTAGTCAGTTATTTTGTATATCGTCCATTCATTTATAAAAACATTGGTTTTACTATCAGAGCTCACTGGGTGGTTGGCTCAATGAGGTGGTTTGTGAGGACAGTGTGTGGTTTGTGAGGACAGTGTGTGTTTTGTGAGGACAGTGTGTGGTTTGTGAGGACCAGGAAGCAGAGGAAGCACTCCAGTGAGCATAAAGTCGCTACAGTGGAGGGGGGGTCATTAACGCATAGTGTTGCCCCTTCCCTCATAACCATTGGTTGATTTCAAAATGTTTGCTCCCTTTGGTTTAATCTGCCCTGTGCTCTGAGGCATAACCCATTCCCAGAAAGCCACTGGGTGAGGGTGGGGTGGGGGTGTTCATTTATCTCTTGTGTATTAAAGTTAACATTGTCTTGGCAGGGGGCTTAGGGGAGGGGGCAGTCTCAGCTCCACCCTCTCACAGTAAGCACAGGAAAGAAAACAGGAAATACACACACAACAGTGACCTGCACTGACCCTAAACCTTAAAAAAAGATGGACTGCGGGATCTCTTCAATGTTTTTATGGTTTACCCCACAGACCTAAAGGACATCCATCGAGCCGGACATACAGTAACTGTTACCTTTGGTGTCCTGCCACAATGCTCAGTGTCAGATCCTCTGTAAGGTCGCCCTTGTGGGTTCGAGATACTGCGACATATGATTATCAATAGGTCTGGTTGATGGTTGAGGGTATTTGACCGGACAAAAGACATATAGCGGTGGATGTGTGAGGACCTATGGTGGCCTTGTTCAGGGTCACACTAGAATGGTTCCCAGGACATCTGAGGTGTGTGTGTCCATCATCACAGTTTGTGCCCACTTACTAGCAGTATGGTGGCTCACTGGGGTACCATTAACCATTTATATGGGGTTGCCTGGTCGGGCCTGTGCTGTACCTCGAGCAAAATGAAAAGGGAAAGCATTTTGTAGATTGGTGCCGCAAAACAATGACGCCCTGTCAACAGTGCGGTTGCCTTGGCGCCTGGGAGAAATACTTGTAGACCCAAACGCTACATCATCTGACATTCAATAATTTGGTGTTGATAATAACTGGAAAATCAATGTTGTGTGTGTGTGTGCGTGCGTTGGGGGTGGCAGACGGTGGCGGCTCGGGTTAGGACGGCAGCAGCAGGGTTTTGCTTATTTGTTTCCGTGTTTGGTGTCAAGGTACGCATATCAGAGGCATGCTGGCTCTACAGCGCCGCTTGACTCTTTAATGAGGTGTGTTACACTCCACAAGGCTAGACTTAGGAAAGTGTGGATGCACTGTACCCATATAAACGTACCCATATAAACGTACTAACCCTAACCACAACCCTAACCCTAACCCTAGCTTCATGTCCACATCCTGGTTTAACCCCCTTAGACTCAACCAGAACCCTAACTCTAGCTTCATGTCCACATCCTGGTTCAACCCTAACCCTAGCCACAACCCTAGCCCTAACCCGAGCTCCAAACCTATTCCTTCCCCCCACCCCCCCACCCCTTTATGGGATACTGTATTAAACATGAATGTGATGTAGGCCTTATACAAGCATGTTAATCATTTTCTTTTTATGTTACTACAAAATCTTGCATTCCAATATGTTTTGCAATTGATGCATGTGAAAAATAAACAAACCTTATCTTTTGATCAAGAAAGATCACAATCTCCCAGATAAGCATGGCTGGGATGGCTTTGCTTTCATTTTAATTATAACAGTGAGCAAACCCATTCTTTGTTTGCAATCAAATGTTCCAATGGGTTGTAAAATCATTGTTATCATAGTCTTTTGTTTTGTGGATATCCTTTTATTTAAAGTTGATATGAGAACCATGCTTGGTCGAAGACTGTTTGTCTTTCTACACAACTCACCAAAGAAACACAGCAATCAATTTATTCAGAGCGCAAACAATGGGAAGGAGGGAGGAGTGAAGGGATGGAGGACTGTGTGCATTTGTAAAATTAGATACTTGGAGTCAGTATTAGCATATTAAAGCAATGGGATCATTTCAGCCCCCTTTCTCTCTGACCCCTTTGTCAAACAGCAATGCGGTTGTTTTGTGCTCAACAACAGACAGTATTCAGACCTGTGAGTCTCATTCAATAACCTGATTCCTTATTCCTTATATAGCCATCGACTTATTCATTCATGCTATCCACTTTCTCTCCAGCTCCCCAACACTTGTGTGATATTCACATAAAGAGCCCTTGAAATACCACCACTTAATGAAACGCAATTAAGTGCAAATTGATCCACAGTCTGTGTACAGTACCACTAGGAAATGCTGCCTGCTGATGTTGTATTTGTTTTGCCTGTTTCGATTGAAACATTACACACCAGACTCTAGCTATCTAATCCAGTCTCTTAAATTGGAGCGCCAACAACAGTAACATCTGACACAGCGTGCTAAATCACACATATATCTCTCTTTCCATCTCTCTCTCTCTCTCGCTCTCTTTCTTTCTCTCTCTCTCTCTCTCTTTCTCTATTTCTCTATTTCTCTCTTTCTCTCTCTCTCTCACTCTCTCTCTTTCTCTCTCTCTCGCTCTCTCTCTTTCTCTCTCTCTCTCTCTCTTTCTCTCTCTGTCTCGCTCTCTCTCTCTCTTTCTCTCTTTCTCTCTTTCTCTTTCTCTCTCTCTTGCTCTCTTTCTCGCTCTCTTTCTTTCTCTCTCTCTCGCTCTCTTTCTTTCTTGCTCTCTTTCTCTCTCTCTCTGTCTCGCTCTCTCTCGCTCTCTTTCTCTCTCTCTTTCTCACTCTCTCTGTCTATATCTCTTCACTCTCTCTCGCGCTCTTCTCTCCCCCTTTCTCTTAACCATCAATGCAGTTCAAGAAATAGAGTTAAGAACATATTTACTAAATAAACAAAAGTAACAAAATAAAATAACAATAACAAGGCTATATACAGGGTGTTCCGGTACCGAGTCAATGTGTGGGGGTTGTCAATGTAAATAGTCCGGGTGGCCATTTTATTAATTGTTCAGCAGTATTATGGCTTGGGGTTAGAAGCTGTTAAGGAGCCTTTTGGACCTAGACTTGGCGCTCCGGTACCGCTTGCCATGCGGTAGCAGAGAGAACAGTCTATGACTTGGGTGACTGGAGTCTTTAAAAAAAATTTGGGCCTTCCTCTGACACCGCCTAGTATATAGGTCCTGGATGGCAGGAAGCTTGGCCCCAGTGATGACTGGACTGCACGCACTACCCTCTGCAGCACCTTACGGTCGGATGCCGAGCAGTTGCCATACCAGGCGTTGATGCGACCGGTCAGGATGCTCTCGATGGTGCAGCTGTATAACTTTTTGAGGATCTGGGGACCCATGCCAAATCTTTTCAGTCTCCTGAGGGGGGAAAGGCGATGTCGTGCCCTCTTCATGACTTTCTTGGTGTGTTTGGACCATGATAGTTAGTTGGTGATGTGGACACCAAGGAACTTGAAACTCTCGACCTACTCCACTACAGCCCCGTCGATGTGAATGGGGGCCTGTTCGGCCCTCCTTTTCCTGTAGTCCACAATCATCTCCTTTGTCTTGCTCACGTTGATGGAGAGGTTGTTGTCCTGGCACCACAATTCCAGGTCTCTGACCTCCTCCGTATAGGCTGTCTCATCGTTGTCGGTGATCAGGCCTACCACCTTTGTGTTTTCAAACTTAAAGATGGTGTTGGAGTCGTGCTTGGCCACGCAGTCGTGGGTGAACAGGGAGTACAGGAGGGGACTACGTACGCACCCCTGAGCGGCCTCCGTGTTGAGGATCAGTGTGGCAGATGTGTTGTTGCCGACCCTTCAGAAAGTCTAGGATCCAGTTGCAGAGGGAGGTGTTTAGTCCCAGGGTCCTTAGCTTAGTGATGAGCTTTGAGGGCACTATGGTGTTGAATGCTGAGATGTAGTCAATGAACAGCATTCTCATATAGGTGTTCCTTTTGTCCAGGTGGGAAAGGGCAGTGTGGAGTGCGATTGAGATTGTGTTATCTGTGGATCTGTTGGGGCGGTATGCGAATTGGAGTGGGTCTAGGGTTTCCGGGATGAGGGTGTTGATGTGAGCCATGACCAGCCTTTCAAAGCACTTCATGGCTACCGACGTGAGTGCTACGGGACGGTAGTCATTTAGGCTGGTTACCTTCGCTTTTCTTGGGCACAGGGACTATGGTGGTCTGCTTGAAACATGTAGGGAGAGGTTGAAATTGTCAGTGAAGACACTTGCCAGTTGGTCCGCGCATGCTCTGAGTACACGTCATAGTTATCCGTCTGGCCCCGCGGCCTTGTGAATGTTGACCTGTTTAAAGGTCTTGCTCACATCGGCTATGGAGAGCGTGATCACACAGTCGTTCCGAAACAGCTAGTGCTCTCATGCATGCTTCAGTGTTGCTTGCCTCGAAGTGAGCATGAAAGGCATTTAGCTCGTCTGGTAGGCTCGCATCACTGGGCAGCTCGCGGCTGGGTTTCCCTTTGTAATCTGTAATAGTTTGCAAGCCCTGCCACATCCGACGAGCGTCAGAGCCGGTGTAGTAGGATTCAATCTTTGTCCTATATTGACGCTTTGCCTGTTTGATGGTTCGTCTGAGGGCATAGCGGGACTTCTTATAAGCGTCCAGATTAGTGTCCCGCTCCTTGAAAGCGGCAGCTCTAGCCTGTAGCTTGGTGCGGATGTTGCCTGTAATCCATGGCTTCTGGTTGGGATATGTACGTACGGTCACTGTGGGGACGACATCGTCGATGCACTTATTGATGAAGCCGGTGACTGAGGTGGTATACTCTTCAATGCCATTTGATGAATCCCGGAACATATTCCAGTCTGTGCTAGCAAAACAGTCCTGTAGCGTAGCATCCGCGTCATCTGACCACTTCCGTATTGAGCGAGTCACTGGTACTTCCTGCTTTTATTTTTGCTTGTTAGCAGGAATCAGGAGGATATAATTATGGTCAGATTTACCTAATGGATGGCGAGGGAGAGATTTGTATGTGTCTCTGTGTGTTGAGTATAGATGGTCTAGAGTTTTTTTTTCCTCTGGTTGCACATGCTGGTAGAAATTAGGTAAAACGGATTTAAGTTTACCTGCATTAAAGTCCCCGGCCACTAGGAACGTCGCTTCTGGATGAGCAATATAGATGAAAACTCTCTTGGTAGATAGTGTGGTCTACAGCTTATCGTGAGGTACTCTACCTCAGGCGAGCAATACCTCGAGACTTCCTTAATATTAGACATCGTGCACCAGCTGTTATTGACAAATAGACACACACCACCACCCCTCGTCTTACCGAACGTAGCTGTTCTGTCCTGCCGATGCACGGAAAACCCAGCCAACTGTATATTATCCATGTCATCGTTCCGCCACGATTCGGTGAAATATAAAATATTACAGTTTTTAATGTCCCGTTGGTAGGATAGTCTCGAACGGCGCTCATCCAGTTTATTCTCCAGTGATTGCACGTTGGCCAATAGAACGGATCGTAGAGGGGGGTTACCCACTCGCCGACGACTTCTCACAAGGCACCCCGATCTCCGCCCCCTGTACCTCCGTCTTTTCTTCACGCGAATGACAGGGATTTGGGCCTGGTCTTGGAGAAACAGTATATCCTTTGCGTCTGACTTATTTTAGAATAAACCTTCGTCCAGTTCGAGGTGAGTAATCACTGTTCTGATATCCAGAAACTATTTTTCGGTCATAAGAGACGGTAGCAGCAACATTATGTACAAAGAAAGTTACAAACAATGTGAAAAAACACATAAAATAGCACAGTTGGATAGGAGCCCGTAAAACTGCAGCCACTCGTTTGGGTATTGTCTGCTTTTGTTTTTGTATCAGGGAGACAGTGAAAATAAGATTCCTGCCTCCTGAGTATGTGGGTATCATCATAATTCCCAACTAATATATGTGTGAAAACAAGGCGAGCCGATCCATCTACACCGCTGTTATTACTACCAGCAGATCTGGCCCCGCTTTCCTTCTGGAGGGATGCATTTTAGGTTGGAGGTTTTTTAAGCTTATCCTTAGGCTTTTGCTGATGGCTTTTTCCCACCCTGCGTCATAGCAAGGAGCAGCGAACGGAAATGGATGTGTGTGTGTGTGTGTGTGCACTTGTCTGGCTCAAATAGCTCGGAAGAGCACAATGAACTATTCCATCACAACAGAAATTACAGAGTACACAAAAGTGGCCCGTTGCAGCACAGATGGGGAGAGAGATACAAATTGCTATCGCTGCCAACGTCTGTCTAGACCTAAGGTTTTCAGTTTTCAATTTGTCTTGGGTTCTGTGGAGACTTGTCTTGAGGAAGGTGAAGTCTGTTCACTTTTTCATTTTGAAGTCCTCAGAATAAAGGTCATATCATATTGCCATAGGGATAGGCTCTCCACAATGCATTTCAGCTGATATTAGCACCTTAAAACGACTATCTCTTTCTCTATAAATTTAAGTACAAATGTATATGTCAAACTTTTATTGAATCTTTTCCATGGACATGTAACTTTTATGAGTCAATCTTGCTACCTCAGGCTTGGAGAGGATACATAACAGGGTTTTCAAATTGTCTCCCACCCCAAGATCAGGGAGAAATGCCCCCTCTGTTGAAATCAATCTGGAGAGCTATTGAGATGACAGACATGCAGGCCCCTATTCCTCTCTGTTCTGCTGCCTGTGAAAATGAAGCCATACAGGTTCACTGCATCTCATCTCAGCTGGCTGATTGGAGGTTTGGGGGTTTGACTTGGCATAGTCCCCTAGTAAACAATACAAAGTTATATATTTGTTTGGGTTTAACGTTATAATGTTTTTATAATTAAACTAATGATCTGGGCCCCTATTCACAGAGTAGTGGCGTCTCAGAGTAGGAGTGTTGATATGAGATCAGTTTAGTCTTTTAGATTATGTCCAGAATTATATGGACTGGGACGACTTGATCCTAGATCGGCAGGCCCTGTTTTAAGTAGTAAAATAACTGTTTTGGTGTCCTTTTCTATGTTCTCTAAGGTCCAACACCCATGATATCCAGCTAGAGTCCCCTTTGTTTTGTGGCCAGTTTGACATTGAGGTGTCCCTGGTTGTATAGGTGATATTGCCCAAAAGGCCTTATGCAGGATATTTCTATGATTGCCTATGTGTTTGCTATCTGTAGTGCTAGAATCAGCATAACACTGAATGGACCAAAATGAATGGAGGACCTCTTCAGTGGTCTCATTCTTTTGCCGTTCATCCTTGTAACACACACACACACACACACACACACACACACACACAATCACACACTTCCAACGTTCTCCAATAGATCTGCTTTGCCTTTCTCTCTTCAGGAGGAGCAAAACTCACCATCTGGATTTTATTGACTGTATTGACGGCCACTCGGCCAGGAGCGGACAGAGAGTGTGAAATCAATTCCTGGCCTGTTGTTGTACATGTTCTTTGTCTGACTGCCTGATGCTAGTTTTCAGTGAGACATTAACCTAATGCATCAGACATAAAAGAAACGCCTGAGCGGGGTCCCCACATCTGCTTTTCAGGGGAAAAGGAAGCTAGGTTAAAGATATTAAAGATTTCTACCATCCCGCTGAGGGTTGTGAGACATAGCCACCTTGAGTTTCACTGACTCTCAAAGGGAGCAGAGCGGTGTGTTTACTCACTGTGTTCTTTGCATGTTTGGGGCTCTTCATGGTTCACGAGGAAATGTTGACCCATAGACAAACAGTAATAGAAAATCATGTGAAGTGGAGAAATTAGTTTGAACCACATGATGTTGGAATTCTGGCCTGACATGTTGCAATTTATTTATACGTTGACACATTCTTAATGGCATGAAATAACATGACAAGATTACTGTTTAATCAGATACTTTACCTGAACTCAAGCTGGTATCAAATCATTGTCCATCCATTGAAATAGTAGACAGATATTATAATTCAATGCATACTATTCTGTCCAAATGCTTACTGACAGTCAGATACGTATAATCAGTGGTTTGATTGGATTGAATTAGAAGCTAAATGTTAATCATGGGGTCAAATAGTACAGACACAGTAACCCATTATTAACCTCTAGAATGTAAGGATTCAGAGACATTTGGAGGATCAACCTAAATAGAGATCAACCTAAATGATCTGTACACTCTTAGAAAATAAGGTGCTATCTGGAACCTAAACGGGTTCCCTGTCACGGTGCTGTGTATGGGTGTGGTGTAGAATCAGGCGCAGGCAGCAGAGGGTAAGTCCAACAAGACTTTACTGAGCACGAAAATTAATCCAAAACAGCCCGGAGGCAAAAAGACGCACACAGGCGTAACTACAAGCGCACACACAGGTGCGTAAATCTCTCCTCACACAACAAGGAGGAAGCTCAGGAAAAATAGCGTACCGACACGGGTAGCGCAACCACGACACGAACAATTACACACAACACAAACCTAACAACAAGGAAACTAAATAGGGTGCTAAATGAGACCTAACACAAAACAGGTGTGACTAACAGACAAAACCAAACAAACAAGAAACATTGAGCGGTGGCAGCTAGAACTCCGGAGACGACGACCGGCGAAACCTGCCCGAACAAGGAGGAGGAGCCGCCTCGGCCGAAACCGTGACATTCCCGTTGGCTGTCCCCATAGGAGAACCCTTTGAAGAACCCTTTTTTGTTCCAGGTAGAACCCTTTTGGTTCCAGATAGAACCCTTTCCACAGATTATTTTACATGGATCCCAAAAGGGTTCTACCTGATACCAAAAAGGGTTCTCCTAAGGGGAAAGCGGAATAACCTTTTTTTCTAAAAGTGTACAGGCTATGAATTAGATGTCCATTATGTTGATTGCCTGAAATATAACATTATAAATGTTACCATGCAAGGCTGCGTATCCATTAGCTATTTATATCCATGGCCACATTCCCACATAAATTAATGATTCAAGCCTTTTTAATTATTTATTGTCATTGAGAAACATGTTTTGGTTGACTTCCCATGCACGATCTGAACACACACTGGCTTTGAAGCACCCACCTGTGTGTGTGTGTGTGTGTGTGTTGGAAGGACTACCGTCAGGACTGTCACAGCTGGTAGTTGGTAGGGCTGTGTGGATGATTCATTCATAAAAGAGAGTGCCATTTAATTAATCCTAAATCAGACCACGGTATGCCCCAGAAGAGAGACTGGTACACTGCTGTGACATCTGAGCCACACATATTACATCTGAGGGATCTCTGGCACACATACACACACGCACACACACACACAGGTCACATTTGCGTCACATCTGAAGGCTCCATGGACTCTTCAATTAATGTAAATTGAATTCCATTCTTCAAAGCCAATACACCAAAGATAAATACCTTCCACACAACTGATACATCAATGTCCTGTATAATAAACATGTTTTTTTTTTTGTGAGTCAGTGGGGTATAGAGCAGTGGCAGCTCCTCAGAGGAGGAAGGGGAGGACCATCCTACTCAATGAATTTCAGAAAAGTTGAATGTTTGAAATATAAAAACAAGTTATCCATTTTAGATAAAACAATAGGCTACTAAATATATTCACATCACCAAATAACTGATGAAAACACACTGTTTTGCAATGAAGGTCTAGAGTAGCCTCAACAGCAATCTCTAGGTTAGCACCATGGTGTAGCCGGAGGACAGCTATTTTCTGTCCTCCTCTGGGTACAATGACTTCAATACAAAACCTAGGAGGCTCATGGTTCTCACCTCCTTCCATAGACTTACACAGTAAGTCGACTTACGGAGGACGTCTTTCAACCTACCAAAGCTCTTGCAGTATGAACTGACATGTTGTCCATCCAATCAAAGGATCAGAGAATGAATCTAGTACTGAAAGCATAAGCTACAGCTAGCTAGCACTGCAGTGCATAAAACGTGGTGAGTAGTTGACTCAGAGAGAAAGACAATAGTTCAACAGTTTTGAACAAATTAATTTATAAAAAAAATACTTTTCACTTACTTAGCTAATGCAGCTAATTTAAGCTTTCGGTTTTATTAATTTATTGCCACTGGGGCCTGTCAGAAAATCATCTCAAACTGATTTTAATTTGGAAAATCTGTTCCCAAGTATTGCCATGCATAATAAAGAGACGTGATCGTATACAAATGTAAGAACGGTTTGAAATGATAATGTTTTAGTCAAATATTATATCTGTTTGGGATTCTTGCGGTCAATTTGTAGTCTACAGTTGATGATCACTGCTGTACACTGTACTGCGTGATTGTACACATGGATTGGATTGTGGGTTTACTAATGCATTAGTTCTTGTTTGTTGAATATAACGTTTATATGGTTAGCGGTTATGGTATGAAGGTTTGGCTTGGAGAGGTTATTGCGCCTGGTCACAGACTGCTGTTGTGTTTTGCACTGAAGCCTACAAGCGAAGGGAAAAGGTGAGAGGAGGACAGCGCGTAGATGCGAGAAAGGAATTCTACAACGAGCAAAGTGATGATGCTTTTTGTGGCTGCTATGAAAGTGAACTGTGTGTGCGGGTGGTCAGGGGTGTATTTATTTAGCTGATTCTGTTGCAAAACGTTTCTTAAAAGGAAGCAAACGGAACAAAACAGGGAGGGACCAACCTGAATTAGTCCAATAGAAACGAATGATTAAACCCCAGATCAGCTAGATGCAGGCAAGAGTGTGCAATGGCGGTATTGAAGGGCACTGTCTGTCACCTTGATTACTGCAAGGCACTGTCTGTCACCTTGATTACTCCAATTTGTCACTCGACTTGTGCACCTACGTTATAAATGTTAATTCGTAGCAACCTACAAATCAAATGAGTTGTAGCAACCTCATGATGGGTATAAGGCACGTTTCGAGTATCATGTAGTAGCCTAAACCAATCGATGTTACATTGAGCTGGGTGAATGGAATATGAAAGACAGTCATCCAATATGCTGTAATAGAAATAAGGCTATTCTCATAAAATCTTCCCTAATCTTAAACAGCACCGACCGCCACTGGTATAGAGATATTTGATATTGCTCACAGTAAGTGGCATAGAGAGACAGTACCAACCGTACGACCACTGTTCCTTATTAAATCTTCTCCTGCTATCACATAACACACTACTCGCGTGTGTGGTTTGTTGTCAAGGTTACCAAAAGCTTGACGTTTTGGTTGGAAACAAACAAACGTCTACATCTATGTTGCATCTGCATGGAGTGCTCTTAGCAAGTGTGTGAGCGTGTGTGCGTGCGGCGTACGTACGTATGTATGTGTATGTGCCTTGCGTAATCCTCCCATGTACATGTGGCTCTCAGATCCTCCTCCCACTGCCCTTCTGACCCTGGTAATTACATGCTTTTAACATATTTAACCTGCTTACTGTCACAGCTGTGCTAAGCGTTGAATTTAATCAAACTAACCTTATTGATCTCTGCATGTTGGAGGAGGACGTTGTGTGGAAACTCAAGAGCTTTGGCTGGTTCTGGAGCTGAGGAGAGGAGAGGGAAAAATGGAGCCTCATATTGGGTAGCTTAGTCACTATGAAAAATGTCAGGACATGCGTATCAGAAACGTGAGCATGTGTGTGTGTGTGTGTGTGTTTGCCTGTCTGCCTGTGTGTGTGTGCTGTAAATGTGTGTGGAAGTTTACACCTCACCCATATGCCTGAATTACACACTTGGCTGAAGGTTGTACCTCAAGGTGTAAGGTGAGGCTCAAATAACAGTTTGTCAGAAATGGAATTGAAGAAACCTCAAAATAGAAATAGGCCCATCACAGGAGAACGAATGGCTTTCCCATGCCCATGCAGGCGTGCCCTATTAACTGGGACTGGGAACACGATGAAGGACCCTTTTTTCTACTCGGGCAGGCAAAAGGCAGCCCTTTGATAAACGACTGCTGGACAGTGGACAGAGAGAAAGGACAAGGATGGAAACTAGACTGAAATACTGTTGTAAGTCACTATCATGAGTAACTACATACTAGCTAATTACAAAATGCAGATTATAATTGTTATGTAGACGTTATAATGAAGATACATACAATTGTATTCACATATGCAGAAGATTTCTTGTAATTTATATTAATTAAAGCAACACAAACACCATATGGGACCATTCACCCCAGGACAGAAATAGAGCGATGTCCTACAAATACACGTTTGCCTTGTGAGAATGTGTTTTAGCTAATGGTTTTACTAAATGTTAGTATAGTATGCTGAACCTATCCTTAGGCAACATTTGAAATGCCATCTAACGTAGATTCAAAGTGCCAGAATGTAAAACCCAAAGCCATTAAACTACCACTGGATAATTTGTATCATTCTTAATGCACTCTTTATGGACGTCATCCTTCACTCAACACGTCCCATTGAGAGGTGGCCCGCTGACAGGTTGACCGCAGGCAGAGGTTACTGTATCGGCCCTGGGTTCAGGGCTACTGAGAAGGACCATTAGGCTGACCGATAAGCATCTTAACCTTAACGGGTCACTGACCACAGCATCAAAAAGTGTTGGACAACCAGAACTGGTTGTTTGAAGATACTCTTTTGGCCGTGTAAAGCTGAACATTTGTGTTAGTACGGTCGTTATGTCAGCACAGTCTGAATGTAATGGAATCCTTCTAAGAGAGGATACACACCAAAAGTACTGGGCGATAGTCAACCATTGATGGGTTTTTGGCATGACTGTTGACTTGAATTTTCCCTGAAAGACACACTGGAACACTCTGACCATACTACATCCAACAGCTTATTTCATGTAGGGAAAGCGCTCACCTCAGGCAGAGGTTACTGTTCCGGCCCTGGGTTCAGGGTTGTTGAGAGGGACCATTAGGCTGACCGATGGGTATCTTATCCTTAACAGGGATGCTGACCACAACATCACAAAGTGTTGGACAACCAGCGATGTTCCCTGAGTAAGGTTGTTTTGAAGATGCACTTTTGGATGTTGAAGCTAAATGTTTTAATGAACATTTGTAAATCATTATTTGAATATGTTGGTAACCCGTTGTATAAAAGTGATAATGCCCTCGAAGCCGGTATTTGAAGGATATATTGGCACAGTTTGCCGGCCCCCTAACAACACCCGTGCCAATATATCCTTCAAACACTGGTTTCCCGGGCATTATCACTTAAATATCACAGCCTCTCTTCCTGTATCTTTAACATCCTCCTTACATCTCATTGCAACAGCTAGTGTGCATCCAGTCCATGGTCCTCTCCTCCAAATGCAATATCAATGCATCCCCCTGCTCTGCTCTCTCTCACTCTCTGGTCTTTCTCTTTCACAACAAGCCCCTTTGATGTCAAATTGACACTTTAGTGAACAGCTTTTCGTGGATTTGGTATTGCCAGGCAACTGCAAAAAGGCTGCTGCATGTCTCTCTATCTCTCTCTCTCTCTCTGCCTCGCTTTCTCTCGGATTCTTCAGGATGAGGAGCGGATGGTATTGCTGGATTGTGGGGGGTGTGTGTGTGTGTTTGGGGGTTGATTTGGAGGAACAGGGGGGATGGTTGGGTAGTATGTTATTAAGCGTGTAGCCTAATGGTTGCGCATAATGATGTAGACTGAACAAAATATAAACGCAACATGCAACAATTTCAAAGATTTTACTGAGTTACTGTTCATATAAGGAAATCAGTCAATTTAAATAAATAAATTAGACCCTAATCTATGGATTTCAAATGATTGGGAATACAGATATGCATCTGTTGGTCACAGATACCTTAAAAAAAAAAGTAGAGGCATGGATCAGAAAACCAGTCAATATCTGGTGTGACCACCATTTGTTTCATGCAGCGCGACACATCTCCTTCGCATAGAGTTGATCAGGTTGTTGATTGTGCACTGTGGAATGTTGTCCCACTCTTCTTCAATGACTGTGCGAAGTTGCTGGATATTGGCGAGAACTGGAACACGCTGTCGTACACGTCGATCCAAAGCATCCCAAACATGCTCAATGGGTGACATGTCTGGTGAGTATGCAGGCCTTGGAAGCACTGGGACATTTTCAGCTTCCAGGAATTGTGTATAGATCCTTGCGACATGGCGCCGTGCATTATCATGCTGAAACATGAGGTGATGGCGGCGGATGAATGGCACGACAATGGGCCTCAGGATCACGTCACGGTATCCATGTGCATTCAAATTGCCATAGATAAAATGCAATTGTATTCGTTGTCAGTAGCTTATGCCTGCCCATACCATAACCCCACCGCCACCATGGGGCATTCTGTTCACAACGTTGACATCAGAAAACCGCTCGCCCACACGACGCCATACACATGGTCTGCGGTTCTGAGGCCAGTTGGACGTACTGCCAAATTCTCTAAAAAAACATTATTATGGTATAGAAATGAGTTTTCAATTCTCTGGCAACAGCTCTGGTGGACATTCCTGCAGTCAGCATGCCAGTTGCACGCTCCCTCAAAACTTGAGACATATGTGGCATTGTGTTGTGTGACAAAACTGCACCTTTTAGAGTGGCCTTTTATTGTTGCCAGCACAAGGTGCACCTGTGTACTGATGATGCTGTTTAATCAGCTTCTTGATATACCTGTCAGGTGGATGGATTATCTTGGCTAAGGAGAAATGCTCACTAACAGGGAGGTAAACAAATGTGTGCACTAAATTGGAGAGAAATAAGCTTTTTGTGCGTATGGAACATTTCTGGGATCTTTTATTTCAGCTCATGAGACATGGGACCAACACTTTACATGTTGCGTTCATATTTTTGTTCAGTGTAGGTAGCTATTTGGCAAGCCTCCAGACTATGGAGTCAAAATTAAAGCCCAGAAAATCGCATTAGGGAGTCCCAGGGGGTGGGATGCCCGGTAGCCAGCTGATGATGAGCACTACGCATCTACTCTTATAGCCACACGCATGCATGCACGCACGCACGCACACACACACACACACACACACACACACACACACACACACACACACACACACACACACACACACACACACACACACACACACACACAGACACAGACGGCTCCAAGGCCCAATTTATTAACAATTACTGCTCGTTAGCCGAGCTTCCTGTTAGCGGCAGGGCTATCCTGGCTGATACCCGCACTAGGGTCTTTTGTCTTGTAATTATCGCAGTTTGAGAGACACCATCGGTTTATCCATCTTCTTCTTTAATTCTCCCCGGCCTCCCTTATTGACAATTCGTTTTGGGGGTATTTTTTCACCGGTAGTTATACCATACCATTTATTTGCTCAAGCATCCTATTTTGATATGTATTTGATTCTAAATCACAACAGAATGTTCTATTATTGTCATTTATTTACCGGCTTGTATACCATATCATGTATTTGTTCAACCTGGCTATGCCTTTTTATTGCAAAAGAATCAGTGCCATCTATAACTGTCTCTGAGATCTGTGATCTATCATTTAGCATATACAGTGGGGGAAAAAAGTATTTAGTCAGCCACCAATTGTGCAAGTTCTCCCACTTAAAAAGATGAGAGAGGCCTGTAATTTTCATCATAGGTACACGTCAACTATGACAGACAAATTGAGGGAAAAAAATCCAGAAAATCACATTGTAGGATTTTTTATGATTTTATTTGCAAATTATGGTGGAAAATAAGTATTTGGTCACCTACAAACAAGCAAGATTTCTGGCTCTCACAGACCTGTAACTTCTTCTTTAAGAGGCTCCTCTGTCCTCCACTCATTACCTGTATTAATGGCACCTGTTTGAACTTGTTATCAGTATAAAAGACACCTGTCCACAACCTCAAACAGTCACACTCCAAACTCCACTATGGCCAAGACCAAAGAGCTGTCAAAGGACACCAGAAACAAAATTGTAGACCTGCACCAGGCTGGGAAGACTGAATCTGCAATAGGTAAGCAGCTTGGTTTGAAGAAATCAACTGTGGGAGCAATTATTAGGAAATGGAAGACATACAAGACCACTGATAATCTTCCTCGATCTGTGGCTCCACGCAAGATCTCACCCCGCGGGGTCAAAATGATCACAAGAACGGTGAGCAAAAATCCCAGAACCACACGGGGGGACCTAGTGAATGACCTGCAGAGAGCTGGGACCAAAGTAACAAAGCCTACCATCAGTAACACACTACGCCGCCAGGGACTCAAATCCTGCAGTGCTAGACGTGTCCCCCTGCTTAAGCCAGTACATGTCCAGGCCCGTCTGAAGTTTGCTAGAGTGCATCCAGAAGAGGATTGGGAGAATGTCATATGGTCAGATGAAACCAAAATAGAACTTTTTGGTAAAAACTCAACTCGTTGTGTTTGGAGGACAAAGAATGCTGAGTTCCATCCAAAGAACACCATACCTACTGTGAAGCATGGGGGTGAAAACATCATGCTTTGGGGCTGTTTTTCTGCAAAGGGACCAGGACGACTGATCCGTGTAAAGGAAAGAATGAATGGGGCCATGTATCGTGAGATTTTGAGTGAAAACCTCCTTCCATCAGCAAGGGCATTGAAGATGAAACGTGGCTGGGTCTTTCAGCATGACAATGATCCCAAACACACCGCCCGGGCAACGAAGGAGTGGCTTCTTAAGAAGCATTTCAAGGTCCTGGAGTGGCCTAGCCAGTCTCCAGATCTCAACCCCATAGAAAATCTTTGGAGGGGAGTTGAAAGTCCGTGTTGCCCAGCGACAGCCCCAAAACATCACTGCTCTAGAGGAGATCTGCATGGAGGAATGGGCCAAAATACCAGCAACAGTGTGTGAAAACCTTGTGAAGACTTACAGAAAACGTTTGACCTGTGTCATTGCCAACAAAGGGTATATAACAAAGTATTGAGAAACTTTTGTTATTGACCAAATACTTATTTTCCACCATAATTTGCAAATAAATTCATAAAAAATCCTACAATGTGATTTTCTGGAATATTTTTTCTCATTTTGTCTGTCATAGTTGACGTGTACCTATGATGAAAATTACAGGCCTCTCACATCTTTTTAAGTGGGAGAACATGCACAATTGGTGGCTGACTAAATACTTTTTTTCCCCACTGTATACATAACATGCCATTTCTTTTCTCACACAGTCTTTTAATATATGCTGTTTCTTAATATAAGTGCCATCCACAACTGTTTCGGCAGCCTATAATCTGTCATTTAGTGTGACTCAGTGTGTTGTCAGACGGTCGTAGCTTGTGTGATTTAGGTAAATATGCTGTTTGTTTTATGAGGGCTGAGAAAGATCCATAACACTATTGACTGTCTTATCTCCACATTATTTATTTTTTTATTTTATTTTACCTTTATTTAACTAGGCAAGTCAGTTAAGAACAAATTCTTATTTACAATGATGGCCCACAAACCTGGACGATGCTGTGCCAATTGTGCGCCGCCCTATGGGACTCCCAATCACGGCCGGTTGTGATACTGCCTGGAATCGAACCAGGGGGTCTGTAGTGATGCCTCAAGCACTGAGATGCAGTGTCTTAAACCGCTGCGCCACATTAGGTTCTGTTAACATAGAAATACACACTATTTTCACCCACACAGTGTATGTACAGTACATATTGATCACATAGTGTCCAGAGCTCCATGAAGTCATTAAAGTTGTTAGCATTTAACCTTTCCTTTTATTACTGGGTTGTTCAAATAGGAAGGTCGAGCATTACACGGGCTACTCTGTGATCAGTTCAGTTCAGCGGCTCTCCTTTCTCTCTCGCTCTCTCTCCTCTCTCTCTCTCTCTCTCTCTCTCTCTCTCTCTCGCTCTCTCTCTCTCTCTATCCTCTCCCTCTCTCTCGCTCCTAACTCTCTCTCGTTCTCTCTCTCTCTCTCTCTCGCTCTCGCTCTGTCTATCCTTGTCGTTGTCCTCCACTCTCTCTCTGTGTTCTAAGCGGCTTTCCCCCTCTCAATCTCTCTCTCTCCCCTTCTCCCTCTCTCTCTCTGTCTCTCTCTCACTCTCTCTCTCTCTCTCTCTCTCTCTCTCTCCTCCTTTCTGCCTCCCTCTCTCCTCCTCTCTCTCTCTGTTGATGAGGCAACTCTCTGCGATCAGTTCATAGGATCTCTCCTCTCTCTCTCTCTCTCTCTCTCTCTCTCTCTCTCTCTCTCTCTCTCTCTCTCTCTCTCTCTCTCTCTGTATAATGCAGTGGGAATGCAGTGCTGCTCAGCCTCCTCCGAGGTGCTACTCACACAAAGGAACCTCATTGTGTAATTTTTCTTCGATCTTAATGAGCCAACACTCTGGGTACCACACGATCCTCCTACCTCACCAGGTCCCTCCCCTGACCACACGCCCTCACGAATATGAACCCAGCCTACCTCCTTATTCATGAGAATCTATCTGTGTAGTCATGTGCACTAAGGCTAAGAAAACTGAGAAGGAAAAGGGGGAGTGTCTTTCTCGGTGAGCGGGAGAGCGGGAGTCACAACTCCAGCGTGTAGTGTGTGAGAGACAGAGATAGAGAGAGGAGAGAGAGAGGAGAGGCACCGGCTGATGCTGAAACCGCTACCATTACTATCACCGCTGCTACTGCTGCTGTATCCATTACAGTGCTTACATTAGAGCTTCCCTCTGTTCTACCACGCTGGAGCTTTGCATATCCTTGGCTGGGTGTGTATGAGTGTGTGTGTTTACAAATGTGAGTGTGTGAATGTGTGGTGTGTGTGTGTGTGTGACATGCCCACTACGGAGTGACTGATGAGAACGGGTGCACCGGTCTGGAGGGTGACCCCCTGTCCGTACGGTTCCACTGCTGCTGCTGTCGCTCGGGGACGATTGGACGCCCGGCGTTGCCACGACGATTAGAATGGGCTGCAATCTGTGCACTTTACAGAAACGAGAGGAACACTATAAGCTGCTGTATGAGATCGCACAGGTGAGTGGAGGATACCGACATTGCTGAGTCTCACTGTCACAGGGCTGCCATTCAGTCAGTGTGTTTGTGTGTATGGTGTGTGTTCTGTGATGATGTGTGATGTGCGCTGTGTATGGTGAGCAGGGCCGGCCCTAGGCATAAGTGACATAAGCGACCGCTTAGGGCCCCCTGCTTTAAAACTGCAAGATTTTCTCAATGCCCATGACAAAATGTGTCGAATTTAAGGAAATGTTTTTCTCTTCGCCATCAAGAGGAGGGCCACTAAAATGTTTTGCCCACAAGGGCCCTCAAAAGGCTAGGGCCGACCCTGCTGGGGTTGCTGTGTGCTGTGTGCAAAGCATCTCTGTGTATTGAAAAAAGGCAAGGAGAGCATCCTTCTGCTTACCTGTTAGGAGAACAGGAGATATTTTATCTGAGACCTATAATAACAATAATAATAATAATAATAATAATAATAACAAGAACTTTATTTGTATAGCGCTTTTCAATACACGTAACAAAGTGCTTCACATCATGAAAGAGAGAGTGAGAGATAAATACAGAGAGAGAAGAGAGACAGACGTGTGTGTGTTTCCTGCTATGGAGAGCTTTGAGGATGAGTTCAGCACATCGTCATAAGAGCGCTTTAGATGTGTCAGAGGGGATGGAATCCATTCATTCAGTCAGAGAGAGCAGGAAGAACAGTCAGTGAATGTGTTCAGACTGTTGTGATTAAACAGTTTGGTTATGTTTACTGTCCAGTCTGTTTTGGGTTGTTAACAATTTGGTGTTGTGTCACACATTCTGGGGTGAAAAGCTGTTTGTTTGGGTACGTGTTATTTTGGGTTTGAACAATTTGTGACCGGCTTGTACAAAGTGAGTAGTCTGTCTTTGTGTGATCGGTAGCAGATTGTTTAGGGCACTGTTTGAGTCTTGTGTGTTCATGTCAGGTTGTTTGGGGTTGGGGATGTTTGCAATTATCTTTGTGTTGGAGTGCTTTGAACATTTTTGATGTCACTATGCTGAGTTTATAGTCAATTGGAGAACTTAATCTCATTTTGGAAGATACCTGTGTTTCCGTTCTCTTCAAGAAGCAGGTGTTGTCTCAATCTCACGGAAGTTCAGTGCCTTAGGCAATTTACACTAGTACTTTAAGCTTTCAGCTTCTTCAAGAAACAATGGCAATAGTTTATGCTTCATGCCTGAGTTAAAAATTATGTCTCACACCAACGAGTGGATGGTCTAACCCATTGGATTACAAGTAAGCTTTAGTAAGCACATACTCACATACTGTATCATTTTGATGTGGCTCTCAATATATAAGCATCTTTTAATGATGTGTCTCAGTTGGTAAAAGTGTGGTGTCTCCCTAATCTCCCTCAAACTCCCCCATTCTCCCCTTATTTCCCCCTCCCCTTCCCCCAGTCCCCCCAAGTCTCCCCCTCCAGCCCTCATCTCACGACAGGCTAATAACAGAGGAGCTCAGCCTCTCCTGGAGCTCAACCATTGAACTCCACCAATCCCACTCCCTCTGACAGGCAGTGTCTTCACACCAGTGTGATCACAGCCCTCATTAGTTGATTTATAATACCATTCTGTGCATCAGTTAAATGTGAAATGTCTCTCTTTACCCTTGTGGAGATAGGAGCAGAGAGAGAGGAGAGAGAGTGAGAGGATAAGGAGGTTGGTTAGGGGCAGGCTGTGTTAACCGCTGCCTGTAGTTTTTCAGCTCATCCTGTGCAACTGGAGTCTGTGTCATATACTCAAGTGAGGGGCATTGTCATAGTAATTGGTCTTGTATGAATGAATAAAGGTGATGCTTGCGTCAGATAGTTTTAAGCTTCTGTACTAGCACCAGTAATGGAGGAGCTATTTGGTTAATCATCTTTGTCTTTAAATTAAACCTAGTTGAAACTTTCAGAAGAAAGGGAAGAGAGAGAGAGAGAAGGAGGGAGGAGAGAGGAAAGGAGAGAGCGAGAGGGAGAGAGATAGGGGAGAAAGAGAGAGAAAGAAAGAAAAACAGAGGAAGATCGTTGAAAAATGAGATAGAGAGAGTGGGAAAGAGAATCATGGAAACAGCTGAAGAGATAGAAAGTTATTGAGCAAGAAGAGAGAGTGTCAGTAGGAACAGCGTGAGAAGGAATGGAGGATTAGGTCAGCTGTTGCGGTGTGTGAGCTCTGTACGCAACCCTCCCCTGTCATAACACACATCTCCTCCTGACCACAAAGACACACTGACACACTTCCAACCCGCTGTGTTTGTCTGTGAGAGCGCCGCTGTACAGAGGACACACTCCCTCTCTCTCTGTCTCACTCTCTTTCTCGCTCTCTCTCTCTAGTTGGAGTGGCAACGCTTCATCTCCTTCTCTTTAACACTACCTTTCTTGCTCTCTCGCTTTCACTCCCCCCCCCCACACACACACCTCTATCTCCTTTTCTCTCTCTACATGCCGCACAGAGAGCTGGAATCCTTTGTTATTATGCAGAGCATCTTCCCAGCGTGAGAGAGACCAGCCTTGCAGCAGGCTGATTTCAGGAGCAGGAGTCAGTGTCACAGTGGTTGGTCACCCTCACACCTCCCCTCTCCTCTCTTCTGTTCACATTCAGAAACAATTGTGACACTATCCCTGCTGCACTGACCCTGTGAGCTGTGAGAGCTGTTTTCTCTCTTTCCCCTCTCTCTTTCTCTCTTTCACTCTCTCTGTTTGCTGCCCCTCTCCCTTTTTCTCTCTCTCCAGTTGCTATCTCTCTCCATTTGTTATATCGCTGTCTCTCTGCCTCACTCTCTCCATTCTCTGTTCTCACTCTCTCTCTTCTCAGGGCTGCAGGTGTTCGACATGAGAGTGCTCACCTCTCTCAGCGGACCTGAAAAGATACTGTATCTCACCGTGCTTAGGTAAAAGATAATAATAAAAAATGTCACGTTTGGAATACTTGGAACAAAATTATTTTTATTTTGTTTTGCTCAATCTGACTGGGTGGGCCTGGCTCCCCAGGATGATATTTCTTATTTATTATCGGCTCTGACCCTGACCGAAAGACCAGATTATTTATTTTATTTCTGGTCTTGTTCTTTCTTGCTCTCGCGTTCCCTCTTTTATTCCCTCCCTCATTCTCTCAAGTAATGTCCCTCTCTTTTTAAGACACTTATCTCGCTCTGTCCTTCTATCCCACACATTTTCTCTTTCTCTGCCACCTTCTTTCTTTCTCTCTCTCTCTCTCTCTCTCTCTCTCTCTCTCTCTCTCTCTCTCTCTCTCTCTCTCTCTCTCTCTCTCTCTCTCTCTCTCTCTCTCTCTCTCTCTCTCTCTCTCTCTCTCTCTCTCTCTCACCCCTCTCCCTTGATGACATGGATGAGTTTCATCCTTTCTTCCTCTCTTCCTCTCCTCCACTTCAGCTTTAACTGTGAAGACAGTGTTTCAGTGACAAGGATAAAAAAAACACATGTGAACCCTATTGACAGCTCTTACTTCCCTTCAAATGACACAGTAGGCTACCCAAACCTCAAAAAAGCCATTCTTCTAGACAATAGCTTAGTTTCTTCGCTCTGTGAGCTCGTACAGCTTTTTGAAAATCTCACTGTATCATGGGCTCCCCTTGTGAGTGTCACACATGCTTGCTGCTCAGACCCACTGATGTGTGGCTTTTTAGGGCTAATTAGCAGCACCACAGATGTTGACGAGTGGAGCAGCTAGCGTAGCAGAGTGGAGCTCAGAGACTAATGGCTATGATGGGATTCCAGCAGTCTGCTATAGTAGTTTACAGTAAGCGTCCATTAGCTTAGATGAATGTGTTCTCCATTGTGCTTTCTTGTTATGGTATATCCATGATAGGAATGTACAAAATGAATTACCTTAGGATCAAAGTAAAGCATTACTGTAGTAGGTTGGATTGTGAATCCAATAGCTTGAGTGAATTGAGTGTAAAGTAATGCTAATATGTCACCACTAGGCTACACTAACAGACAGCTGTCCCTGTTACTGAGGGAACGGCCAAAGTTATGAACGCCAGAGCTGAAAAATGTCTCTACCATTATAACACCTTCTCTGAGTTTATTGTTTGTCATTGTCCAATGACCATTCCTTCCTGCTTTCCAATGAATCCATTTAGAAGAAAGCAGAGCATGTTGGTGAGTTCTGAAAGATATGAGTAGACAGGAGTAGAGTCAAGCTCTGCTGTGTTTGGGAATGAAATGGAAAACGGCTTTAAGTCAATGAGGCACAACACCTCCTGATAACAGACCCTGATACAGTATATATGAAAAAGGAAAGATGTTCGCTCTACCCCAAATGCTTTAGGAAATAAATTAATTGTATGAGATTGTTCTTTGCATCCAGAAATCGTATCGTGAAAAATACATTATGGATATGGAATGTTCAAGGAAGAGCTGCTTAAGCAATGGATTGTAATGCTGCAGTTTTCTTCTATAGATTTCTGAACGTCGAAATGAAGAACTTTTCAACCAATGTATTGTAATGTTAAAGCTGTCTTGGCATCTAGGTGTCTGTGGTGCTTAGCGAGCAAACATGTTGAGTGGTGTCTCTGGGTGACAGAGCTGAAATGAGGCAGATCCGGGAACCATCAGAGTCTGGGTGAAAGGGTTGATTCCAAAGAGTTCTATGATAATAATAATTGGTCATTTAGCAGACGCTCTTATCCAGAGCAACTTACAGGAGCAATTAGGGTTAAGTGCCTTGCTCAAGGGCACATCGACAGATTTTTCACCTAGTGGGCTCGGGGATTAGAACCAGCGACCTTTCGGTTACTGGCACAACGCTCTTAACCACTAAGCTACCTGCCGGCCCTAAGTTCTATGATGTATGGAGTACGGTTTCACTTCTGTGAAGAGGCAGGAGTTCTACCCCAATACCACATGTGCTGCAGCCTGTGGACCAGGGAGTATGGTGAAATTTCCCCAAGACCCTGATCTGGGGTCTGTTTTGCATTTTCCCCACTAATGGTTAAGATCCTGTACCTAGGGGAAACGTCACCCCCAAGCGTCCAGTGTTGCAGGATGCTCTATTGCCGCTCTACTTCTGCTGTACAGTACCACCTCATATAATTTGCTTCATGAGTGGTTGGTCGCTCACACAATGCAGGTCAAGAAATCAAACATAAATATGGAGTCTGGTATTTTGGTATTTGGTATATATTAGGATCAACATTAGCCGCTGCAAAAGCAGCAGCTACTCTTCCTGGGGTCCACATGAAACATGACATAATACATAGTCCAGAACATTATTAGTCAAGGACTGAACTACATACATTTAAAACGTCACACATAGCCTACATATCAGTACATACACACAATATCTAATACATCATGTTGTGTTCAGTAATATTGTGTCGTAGCTCAGTTGAGTATTGAATACTGTTGCTTTAAGAATGTATCAGGCATATTGTGCGTAAACGGAGGTGTGAGGATTGAATGAGTGAGTTTTGTACGAGTTGTTAACATGTCGATCAGTTTAATTGCACAACAAGCCTCCGTGCATTTGTAACACATAATACAGTGCAAATCACAATACAAGATATATAACATGTCTGTCTCTATATCTGGTTTTTGAATCTGGTTTTATTGCTAGCTTGAGTTACCTGGGGTGGCAGAGAGTTATGTAGTCATGGCTCTGTTTAATACTGTGTGCTTCCCAGCCTCTGTTCTGGACCTGGGGACTGTGAAGAGACCTTTGATTGCATGCCTTGTGTTGTACTGATGAGTGTCCGAACTGTGTGCCAACTGCTTGAACAGACAGTTTGGTACCTTCAACACATCGATATCTCGCACAAAGACCAATAGTGATGCAGTATTATCAACGTGTCTTGTGAGGAACTATTAGATGAAGAGAACCCCCTTTAAAAATGGATCAGACAGTGTGGGGAAATACTGTAGTGGTGTGTGTGTTTGTGATGGTTTTCACTGGCACTATAAGGCCTCTCCGTCACCCCACCTCCCTCCCTCTCTCTCTCTATCTCAACTGCTCCCTCCCTCCCTCCCTCTCCATCTCCAGACAGTTAGCTACAAATGTTCTCATCCATCTTCTTGTCCCATTAAATTTTTTTGAATAATGTCCCTCAACCATTAAAATTGATAGGAGAGAACAAAGGTGGAGGAAAGAGAAATGTGCAGCTTGATTGATCTTGTGTCCACCCGCCAGAGATTACACTGAAATATAATCTGGCCCTCCTTTTCTTGTCCACCCATTTCCCTGGGAATAACCCAGGCCCATATTTCTACCCCTGTATATCCCGTCACCAGCCTAACGCTCCAAATGCATTTTATCCTCTTGGTTTTAATCAGAATCCTGATCTATCATTATCCACGTCCACCATGTTTGATTGTGACACAAATGGAAGTCTCTCGCTCATTCTCTCTCCCACCCTCTCTCTCTCTCTCTTTCTCCCTCTCTCTCTGAGTTGCTGAGTTGATCTTTCTCCACTTTGCACTTGGGCCGGGACGATACCAGTATCGCGATACTCGTTAGTATCGTGGAAAGGAAATTCGGTTCTTTAGGAAAACAGCCATAATGTTGAAAACAAACATCAATATGTTGTCATCCAGAGTCACATGTATTTATTTTCCAAGCTAATTCACACAATATTTAACATACAGCAGGTTTTTAAAGGACCAACGAGTTAGAACTGTTCGTGTTTTCATTTTTGCCATGGAAAAAATATTGAGATACATCCCGGCTAGGGTTGAATATTTTCCCGGTATTTTTTTTAAAATGTTCCATCCCGAGAATAAATCACTTTTCTCACAGGTAACCAGGTATTTCCCGCCAAAACCGGAAGTGTCATTCAAAAGCATAATAAAGCATATAAATGTCTGGATTTGATTAGAGCTTTGATCAGCATGAAAATTCTAACCTGATGCTACCTGAGCCTGATGAACCATATATTAAATACATTTTATGAGCCCTACATTAACGACATTTAATGAGCCCAAGCCCAGAAAAGCCCAAATGATTGTGCCGTTATCCAATACATATATGGGCTACTGCACATTATGCATGACAAAAAAATATAAAAGCTGTAGATGTAGCTAGCTACAGTGGCTTGTGAAAGTATTCACCCCCCTTGGCATTTTTCCTAATTTGTTGCCTTACAACCTTGAATGAAAATTGATTTTTTGGGGGTTTGTATCATTTGATTTAAACAACATGCCTACCACTTTGAAGATGCAAAATAAAATAAAATTGTGAAACAAACAAAATATTTGACAAAATATCTTGAGCGTGCATAAATATTCATATTTTAATTTTGAAATATAATAGTATCTATTTGTATAATTAGTAGGCTGACACATATAGACCATTTATAATATTTCCCTTAATATTATTAGCCTACCTCCTCGTTCTCTCTCTATTGTTGCTTCATTCCTTCCTCGCTTTCAACAGTTAAATGAAATAAGTTTTGTTGTCCTTATCTTCATCATTCTAATGACATGCTTGAATAACATAGGACTAGAATTAGATGCAGAAGGCTTTCACTTCTCTTCATGAAGACTGAATGGTTATGGGTCTGAATAAATAACTACTATAGCCTACCGCCATTGCACGTTTGCTCTTCTTTCAAACTACCCGTGAGTTCTATTAGCTACTGTATTTAACATTCAGCAACAAAGACCTTGCATCCCTCTTCGAATAGTCTATTGAAAAGGAAAGGGAAAGGGGATCCCTAGTCAGTTCCACAACTGAATGCATTCAACTGAAATGTGTCTTGCGCATTTAACCCAACCCCTCTGAATCAGAGAGGTGCAGGGGGCTGCTTTAATCAACATCCACGTCATCGAAGCCCGGGGAACAGTGGGTTAACTGCCTTGCACAGGTGCAGAACGACAGATTTTGGCCTTGTCAGTTTGACGTTTCGATCCAGCAACCTTTCGGTTACTGGCCCAACGCTCCTACCCGATTGGTGTAAGAAATGCTAAAAAAATAATGTCCAGCAAGCTATTCTAGTCTAGCTTTTCCTGCATGGGACTCCATGCATTTATTTTAAGGAGCACAGGTGCGTGCGTATTGCGCAAGAGACGGAGGCTATAAGTTAGAAGCTTATTATGCATAACCACCATTAATTAGCAAAATAAAAAAGGCTAATAATGCATTGAATATATTACCTGAAAGAGGTAGGATAGGACATCTATATATAGGGCTATATATCAATCTAGAACAGGATAATCTATTTGAATGGAGTTGATGGAAAGAGAGAAAGACTATGAGTGTTTGCGCACGCACTGATATAAAGCAACAATATTCGAGTGATAGGCTGTTTTAAAACTCTGCAGCTGCAATTAAAACAATTATAATTTACAATTAAAAAACAAGGTGACCCCCGAAAGCCAGATGGAGATGGGTAAATTACACGCGCATTCTGTCTTTACAGTGGGGGAAAAAAGTATTTAGTCAGCCACCAATTGTGCAAGTTCTCCCACTTAAAAAGATGAGAGAGGCCTGTAATTTTCATCATAGGTACACGTCAACTATGACAGACAAAATGAGATATTTTTTTCAGAAAATCACATTGTACGATTTTTAATGAATTTATTTGCAAATTATGGTGGAAAATAAGTATTTGGTCAATAACAAAAGTTTCTCAATACTTTGTTATATACCCTTTGTTGGCATATGACACAGGTCAAACGTTTTCTGTAAGTCTTCACAAGGTTTTCACACACTGTTGCTGGTATTTTGGCCCATTCCTCTATGCAGATCTCCTCTAGAGCAGTGATGTTTTGGGGCTGTCGCTGGGCAACACGGACTTTCAACTCCCTCCAAAGATTTTCTATGGGGTTGAGATCTGGAGACTGGCTAGGCCACTCCAGGACCTTGAAATGCTTCTTACGAAGCCACTCCTTCGTTGCCCGGGCGGTGTGTTTGGGATCATTGTCATGCTGAAAGACCCAGCCACGTTTCATCTTCAATGCCCTTGCTGATGGAAGGACGTTTTCACTCAAAATCTCACGATACATGGCCCCATTCATTCTTTTCCTTTACACGGATTAGTCGTCCTGGTCCCTTTGCAGAAAAACAGCCCCAAGCATGATGTTTCCACCCCCATGCTTCACAATAGGTATGGTGTTCTTTGGATGCAACTCAGCATTCTTTGTCCTCCAAACACGACGAGTTGAGTTTTTACCAAAAAGTTCTATTTTGGTTTCATCTGACCATATGACATTCTCCCAATCCTCTTCTGGATCATCCAAATGCACTCTAGCAAACTTCAGACGGGCCTGGACATGTACTGGCTTAAGCAGGGGGACACGTCTGGCACTGCAGGATTTGAGTCCCTGGCGGCGTAGTGTGTTACTGATGGTAGGCTTTGTTACTTTGGTCCCAGCTCTCTGCAGGTCATTCACTAGGTCCCCCGCGTGGTTCTGGGATTTTTGCTCACCGTTCTTGTGATCATTTTGACCCCACGGGGTCAGATCTTGCGTGGAGCCCCAGATCGAGGGAGATTATCAGTGGTCTTGTATGTCTTCCATTTCCTAATAATTGCTCCCACAGTTGATTTCTTCAAACCAAGCTGCTTACCTATTGCAGATTCAGTCTTCCCAGCCTGGTGCAGATCTACAATTTTGTTTCTGGTGTTCTTTGACAGCTCTTTGGTCTTGGCCATAGTGGAGTTTGGAGTGTGACTGTTTGAGGTTGTGGACAGGTGTCTTTTATACTGATAACAAGTTCAAACAGGTGCCATTAATACAGGTAACGAGTGGAGGACAGAGGAGCCTCTTAAAGAAGAAGTTACAGGTCTGTGAGAGCCACAAATCTTGCTTGTTTGTAAGTGACCAAATACTTATTTTCCACCATAATTTGCAAATAAATTCATTAAAAATCCTACAATGTGATTTTCTGGAGAAAAAAAATCTCAATTTGTCTGTCATAGTTGACGTGTACCTATGATGAAAATTACAGGCCTCTCTCATCTTTTTAAGTGGGAGAACTTGCACAATTGGTGGCTGACTAAATACTTTTTTTTCCCCACTGTATATTACTGTAGCATAGGCTATGCTGCAGCAAATGTAGGCCTATCTGTCACAAGAAAAAAAGTTACCATGATGAGATGATAGATCTACATGCATTGTGAACTGCGCTCCATACTGAGATGGTCTGTCCCCACCTTGAGCATTGATTAATCACGCAGAGCCATAGAGAAGCCATATTTAGACATTGCATATAATTTAACAGTTCCATTTCACGCCATGCTGTTCATATAAATAATTTATTATAATTTACCGGTTTCTCTCAGTTATTTATCCTGGAAAAGGTTTTGGGCGGTAAATCTCGTTAACCGGGTTCCCGCCATTCAACCCTAGTCCCTGCCCTACTTTGCACAGTTGTTTACAAACTAGGAATATTTACAAACCAGGAATATTTACCTCTTCCTCTTCCCTGTCTCAGCCTGAAGCATGTGGTGTTATTCTCACAGTATTTCTCTGGTCTCTGCTAGAGGAGAGACTACTGCAGTGGATTACATAATCAAGCCCTCACACTGAATACAGAACCGCAGAGCTCATACAGCATTCTCTTTAAAGTATTTTACATATATTTCATACAGCATTTCTAAATATACTAGTGAATGTTCACTGAATGCAGTGGCAGAGCCATTTGTAGGATGATAATAGAATGATACTGTAATACAATAGCTATACTAGATACAGTAGTTGTTTATAGCAGAAACAATATGTGTTTGTTGTCTACAATAAGCATGTGAAATTGAATCAGAACGGTAATGTAACTCTAGATAACATGGCTGTGGTATTACAGTTGTCATGGTAATGGAATTGCGCTGACTCAGATTTTTCACTTAAAATATATGCTAAACAAAAACCATTGATTTCAAAGTTTAAAGCTGCAATATTTAACTTTTTGGACGACCCGACCAAATTCACATACAAATGTGTGTAATAGATATGTGACCGAATGGGCTCGATTCGGTCTTATATAGCAAAATTATAAATTGTGTTTTTTACATTTTACATTTACATTTTCGTCATTTAGCAGACGCTCTTATCCAGAGCGACTTACAAATTGGTGCATCCACCTTATGATAGCCAGTGGGACAACCACTTTACAATATATATATATTTTCCCTTTTTTTTGGGGGGGGGGGTTAGGGGGAGGGTAGAAAGATTACTTTTATCCTATCCCAGGTATTCCTTAAAGAGGTGGGGTTTCAAGTGTCTCCGGAAGGTGGTGAGTGACTCCGCTGTCCTGGCGTCGTGAGGGAGCTTGTTCCACCACTGGGGTGCCAGAGCAGCGAACAGTTTTGACTGGGCTGAGCGGGAACTGTGCTTCCGCAGAGGTAGGGGGGCCAGCATGCCAGAGGTGGATAAACGCAATGCCCTCGTTTGGGTGTAGGGACTGATCAGAGCCTGAAGGTACGGAGGTGCCGTTCCCCTCACAGCTCCGTAGGCAAGCACCATGGTCTTGTAGCAGATGCGGGCTTCAACTGGGAGCCAGTGGAGTGTGCGGAGGAGCGGGGTGACGTGAGAGAACTTGGGAAGGTTGAACACCAGTCTCTACTTTTACATTGGATAAAAATGGTATATCATACACTACAGTTGAGGAACAATGGGAAAGTAATTCTGCTTTGAATGTTGATAAACTTGTAACCACACTTTTGAGAAAATGGCCCTTGAATATTTTGGGACCTACTGGAGAGCTCTTCTTTGTCTACACCCATTCTGCATCATTCACACCCTTTTAAGCTTTAGCCCCACCCATCTCTTTAAGGATTCACATGTTAGGCTATGTACTAAACAACCAAAGATTTCAAGACTAAAGGCTGGTTTATACTACGAGTGTGTTCGTAAATTCAAACTGGAGTGCCAGAGTGTGCTCTGGGCATTCGTAAACTCAGAGCGTTGTCAGATTGGCCATCGTAAATTCAGAGCGTTTCACTCTCTGTGTCACGGATCCCCCCGGTACTGCTGCTCATTCCGTTTACCAGCTCCAGAGGTCTACGTCACCGGCCTTCTAGGCGTTACTGACCTGGATCATTACCACCAACCCCGGACTGTCTTGTCTCATTATGCACACCTGGTTCCCATTCCCCCTGATTAGTATGTGTATATATGTGCCCTCTGTTCCCAATTGTCCTTGTTGATTATTGTCCCATGTTCGTTGGTCTCGTGAGTACATTGTATTACAGTTTACATGCCGAGTAATTGTGCAGTTATTATTACAGGTCTCATCCTTTGTATTATTTAGAGGTTTACACCTCGCTCTTTTGTTTGGGTTACAGCCCTGTGTTATATATATACTGTTTGTTTTGGGCTTTGTCCATATCATTTTCCATGACGTACCTTATGTTGGGTTGAGTAATAAAAAACATTATTACGTATTCCTGCGCCTGTCTTCTATCAGTATACAACGTGACACTCGGAGTGCACACTGGATGCTCTGGCCGAGAAGTAGGGTTGATCCGAGCGTTCTGACCAAACAACAGAAGTCAAGCACCCAAGCTAACTGGCTACTGTTGGCTAGCTTGCTAGCTACTCCCAGACACAAATAAGAGAACAGCTCACTCTGACCATTTTACTCGCCCTAGCAAAGCTGGTTATGCTGTTTTTATGTTATCCATAGCAGTGGTGACTGCAACTGTGCTGCAGGCAACAATTTAACTACGCTTTTTTTGACAACGTTTACTGACACCACCCAATTCAACGGGTTTTGAGTGTTCGTAAATGTGTCAGTTATTCTGCACTCTCGCACACTCAGACGAGAGTGCTCTGAAAATCAGAGTAGATAGCCAGAGCGAATTTACCAGCTACGTCTATTGACAGTTGTCGCAGTGACATCATAAATATTCTATTGAAATAGTTACTTGCATAGAGGAGTCTTTTGTTTAGACATGTAGCTAGCTAGCTAAACAATGAACCATAATCCTAACTCATAACGTTACTACCCTGCATTAATCTGCAGGTAGCTAACCAACCAGGTTCAATGTTAGCTAGCTAAAATTAGGCTATAACTAGCAATGAAAATGGCTCGGAGATACGAAAAATATTACTACACAGATCATACATGTAACATTTGTTAGCTAGCTAGCCAGCCAGCTAACGTTAGCTAGCTAGCTAACAGTACACTTTAACTTGAAATTAAAATGACTTTCTGACAAAATTAGAAACGTGTAATATCTGAAAATGTAGCTAGCTAAACTCTCTTACCCGTATACATTGATGGACGCTTCTCCCTCTCTGTCACGGATGCCATGGTTGCCCTTAGTTTGAAGATGTAATCCGGAGCCTTCTGTGTGTTCTCTTTTCGACTCCATCTGCATATTTGCAATCAAACGGCAGAATTTCTCCATCTCCTTAGCTATCATACTCTAATTTCTAACAGCTTTCAAAACTCAATCCTCCAGAAAGTGGAGAGCAATGCTTATGCAGTTCATGTCCAGCCCACTCATTATCTCAGCCAATCATGGCTAGCGGGATGGTTCCTGTCTTTTTCCATGGCTAAACCAACTAGGCTCGTAATTTATCCATTTTATTCATATTTACAGATGGCATTTTGATAAAATAAAAAAGTTTACGTTCAAATGGCGCTCCTGTGAAGTAGTAACGCGCGACATAGGCCTAGATTCCTGAAACAAGTCACATGTAGTTAGTATGCCAAAAGTTCCCGGATGTCGTACTACATTTGCCTAAATACGAAGTATACAAGCAGTGGACACTATTTCCGTGGTTTTAGGGCCCATAATGCAAATTCTTCCGAAAATGGGCGTGGCTTCACAACATTTTCAGATTTGAAGAAAATATGCAGCCGAAGTCCGAAGAGAGCGGATACAAATTAATTGCTTTAACTAATTATGACAAATGTAAAAAAAAAGTTCAGCAATGTAAGAAAGTAATGACTTGTCAAATAAGTTGCGTTACGTTGGCCAACAATTTGTTAGCTATGCTAGCCTTACGAACCACATAGCATATCATTACAGCAGTTGCTTGTATGTACCGGTATGGTAGCTAGCTACCTAACTAATGTTAGTTGGCTACTAATATATTGAACTTGCCAGTATATTATCTATATGCTATCTAACTAACTACCCTACGTTTATTGACTTGATTATTCACGTTATTCTTAGCTTAGCTACAGTGGGGGAAAAAAGTATTTAGTCAGCCACCAATTGTGCAAGTTCTCCCACTTAAAAATATGAGAGAGGCCTGTAATTTTCATCATAGGTACACGTCAACTATGACAGACAAAATGAGAAAAGAAAATCCAGAAAATCACATTGTAGGATTTTTAATGAATTTATGTGCAAATTATGGTGGAAAATAAGTATTTGGTCAATAACAAAAGTTTCTAAATACTTTGTTATATACCCTTTGTTGGCAATGACACAGGTCAAACGTTTTCTGTAAGTCTTCACACTGTTGCTAGTATATTGGCCCATTCCTCCATGCAGATCTCCTCTAGAGCAGTGATGTTTTGGGGCTGTCGCCGGGCAACCCGGACTTTCAACTCCCTCCAAAGATTTTCTATGGGGTTGAGATCTGGAGACTGGCTAGGCCACTCCAGGACCTTGAAATGCTTCTTACGAAGCCACTCCTTCGTTGCCCGGGCGGTGTGTTTGGGATCATTGTCATGCTGAAAGACCCAGACACGTTTCATATTCAATGCCCTTGCTGATGGAAGGAGGTTTTCACTCAAAATCTCACGATACATGGCCCCATTCATTCTTTCCTTTACACGGATCAGTCGTCCTGGTCCCTTTGCAGAAAAACAGCCCCAAAGCATGATGTTTCCACCCCCATGCTTCACAGTAGGTATGGTGGTGTTCTTTGGATGCAACTCAGCATTCTTTGTCCTCCAAACACGACGAGTTGAGTTTTTACCAAAAAGTTCTATTTTGGTTTCATCTGACCATTTGACATTCTCCCAATCCTCTTCTGGATCATCCAAATGCACTCTAGCAAACTTCAGACGGGCCTGGACATGTACTGGCTTAAGCAGGGGGACACGTCTGGCACTGCAGGATTTGAGTCCCTGGCGGCGTAGTGTGTTACTGATGGTAGGCTTTGTTACTTTGGTCCCAGCTCTCTGCAGGTCATTCACTAGGTCCCCCCGTGTGGTTCTGGGATTTTTGCTCACCGTTCTTGTGATCATTTTGACCCCACGGGGTCAGATCTTGCATGGAGCCCCAGATCGAGGGAGATTATCAGTGGTCTTGTATGTCTTCCATTTCCTAATAATTGCTCCCACAGTTGATTTCTTCAAACCAAGCTGCTTACCTATTGCAGATTCAGTCTTCCCAGCCTGGTGCAGGTCTACAATTTTGTTTCTGGTGTCCTTTGACAGCTCTTTGGTCTTGGCCATAGTGGAGTTTGGAGTGTGACTGTTTGAAGTTGTGGACAGGTGTCTTTTATACTGATAACAAGTTCAAACAGGTGCCATTAATACAGGTAACGAGTGGAGGACAGAGGAGCCTCTTAAAGAAGAAGTTACAGGTCTGTGAGAGCCAGAAATCTTGCTTGTTTGTAGGTGACCAAATACTTATTTTCCACTATAATTTGCAAATAAATTCATTAAAAATCCTACAATGTCATTTTCTGGAGAAAAAAAAATCAGGGGTTGTTACTTCAACATTATTGTGTTTTGATGTATTTCTAATACCTTTTAAGACTTTTTCTCATAGATGTTTTCTAACACCCCTTTTCCATCCAGTCTTTGCTTATTCCACATTTTTTAGGATTGAAAATGTTTGAAACGTATATTTGCCTACATTTCTCAAAAATGTTGACTCTTAGCTTTCATTTCACACCCAATTTGACATGCTCCTATGTATTTCACGTTTGTGTTCATGGGTCCTTTTACATGGAAATGACATTTTTTGACCTTGTAGCAGGCCAAGAATGAAACATTTCACCACTGACATTGGTGAAATGTATAGCTCAAACAGCTCATATGTTTGTTGTCTAGGATGAGCCTCTCCTCACTGATAATCTAACTCTAGAAAACCTGGCTGTCTTAATTTTTCCTGCAACATGGCAAGGATTTCCCCTCTCCCCGCTGACGTTGGTCCTGGCAAATTTACAGGGAGATATCAAGTCAATGGGCTTTATCAGTAACTCTACTAAATCTCATTCAGGAGGCACGGGCAGGAGAGGAGGATTTAAGAGGGCGTTGATGAATGTACCTTTTCCTTTTCTGTCTCTTTCTTATGCCAATAAGAGCCGCATTGACCTTTTCAGCTATATATCCACCTTCCCCCACCCCACAGCTTCTCAGCCCCGCTGACCGAACGCGAGGGCTCTTCAAAATGAGTTGTATCACCTCCACTCACTTGCCCCTCTCTCTCTCGCTCGCTCTCTCATCTCTTCTATCTCTAGATGCATGTAGCTTCAGTGTGTGTGCGTGCATGTGTTGTGACATGTTTACCCGACCTGAGCGTTGATGAGGGCCAGGCCTGCTTGTGTGTTAAAGGAACTTACAGTGCCTCCCGTCAATGGCAAATAGACTACTGAAACAGTAGCACACCTGGTAATTTGAATGCATACAAAACACAACACAAACAAACAAATCTTGATTAGAAACACCTGGCACTGATGTTTGAGGAGCGCGTCCCGGGGATGAGTTAAGTTATTTCAGCATGACACACTATCTGATTAATCATTCAGGTGCCTCTCAAAGTTTCTAGAGAACATTTTGTTGAAGGAAATAGCAAGGAGCATGTCGCAAACACTTTAGAGCAATGTTCATTTGTCTGGAAGTATCTTGACTTTACAAGGATGTGCACAGCCGAGTATGTCCAGGGATATAGCAAGACAGTTTGGGTTGTCATGGGAACCTGCAGTGAGTGAGTCTCATGTGGCTGTGGGTTCAATAGTATTCAAAACATTTTAATCACTTCGAGATTGCTTGTTTGAGCATTTGCTTGTGCCAACCTAGAGTGCCATATCAGTGGGGTTTGCACTTTGGGGGCTATGACATTGGTTTTTTTGAACTAGCCAAGCTCAATAATAGCACAGATACACATTTTTGAAAGACCTAAAATAATATTTTAACCTGGTCTGGTGGCTATTGGCTGTGTTGAATGTTTCTGGTGTGGCTATTGTTCAGTGTTCCCTTTCTTTCCTTCCATCAGGCTCTGGTTTGTCTGTCTAATGGCCATAATGAAGGATTGTTGTTAGTGTGAGACGAGGGTCCGCTCGTTTATTCTCATTCCTGGGAGAGTGTGCTGAGACGCTGTAGCAATCAGCCTCTACTCACTGCCTGTTAATTCCCAGGCACATTTACAGCCTGACTGGGTAATGGATGTTGCCTAGCGTGTGTGTGGGTTTGAATCGTTAGAATCCCCCCTAGAATGTTAGAATCCCACATTAATCTTTAATCAGCAATTAACCAATCAAGGCCACATTAAAGCGTCCCACTCTGATGTACACAACGAGGCTACATACTGTATCTTGATAAGGCAAACAGAGGGTCAGACATCAGCCCCAGATTTGTCATCGTCCAGCCTAGTTGGAGAGAGAGAGAGAGAGAGAAGGAGAGAAAGAGGTCAATGCTGGCTGTGGATAGATAAGACAGGGGCCTCTGGCCACGCCAAGGTGACAGCTGCTCTCCTCTCCTCTCAGGCCCAGGGAGGGTGTGGGGGGAACGGAGCGAGGGCAGAGGGGCTTGGACATGAGGAGGTGTCCATTGGAGGTGATCTAGACAGGGTGGGGTCAGTGAAAATAATCCTGCTGGGCAACTGCTGCTGTCTCCAGCACTAAGAGCCCTGTGGTCCTCTGTAGCTCAGCTGGTAGAGCACGGCGCTTGTAACGCCAAGGTAGTGGGTTCGATCCCCGGGACCACCCATACACCCAAAAAAAAATTTATGCACGCATGACTGTAAGTCGCTTTGGATAAAAACGTCTGCTAAATGGCATATTATATTATTATTATTTCTCTCAATGTCACTCTTCTTCACTAGCAGATGCTTCATTATGGCCCCAGACACTGGAGTCATTAACTGGTAGTTTGGGTACCTCTTCAGGAGTTACACTCGTGCCCTGTTTCTCTCAAGGAGCAGCTCCTTTTTTCCATATCCCCACGCGAGGAAGACTGTTGTTCTGAGTCAGACAGGCCAGGTAGCAACAGAACACAGGATATGATATACGTGGAGCCTTGAGCTCTATTGTTGTTGCCAGGCTGACGGGTGACAGTGGGTGATGGCAGGGGGAGGGAGGGCTGGAGGGGTGGAAAGCCATTAGGTTCATTTATACCATGGCAGAGCTTGGCATGGACGGCAGCATGTTCCATGCTGATCCAATGTAACACTAGAACGAGACCAAATGGCTCCCACGATTGGAAAGCAGAGGGAGGCAGGGTGGGGGTGGGGGTGAGAGGAGGGCATCTGCTCCACATTCACCCAGTGTTTTATAATTAGATGAGCCCAATTGCTTGGGAGCAAAGTGTCTGTTCTACCGAATTTTCAGCATAACAATTCTATGGGTTTGGAAACATGGAAGCAGGCGGAGGGTAGCCCCCCCCTGCCCAGCGATGGTAGACAATTAATGAACTCAATAAAAAATATAAGCCATTTTGAGACAGAAAAGAAAGCTGTGTTTAAAACATAAAGGACATCAGGCTCAGTTGAAAGTCGCCATGACAATTGCTAATTGTCCCAAAACAGCAGCCAGCCAACCTGTTAAAGACTCACTGCATCTTTTACAGTATATTGGGTTTTCTCTCTTTGTCTCACAGTCATATTCCTCTGTCCTCATATAGCATCAACATGTCACCACAAAACAGAGCAAAACTGGGGTTGTGGGCCTTTTGGAGGTCAGCAAGATATCCCGTAGTGATCTGCAGGGAAGCTTTCTACTTAATAATTGTCTCATAATCTATCATGTCCACATTCATTTTAAAGTGCTACTGGTCCAACAATAGGTAACAATGCATGCTGTGAATTCAGTGAATGCATTTGTGAATGCAGATGGGCTGGGTACTGTACTGTGTTACTGTGTTCACCCACTAATGGAGCATGGTATGCCCTCCCAGTCTAGTTAATGGATTTAGAGACCAGTCTGGCTAAAAGGGACTGAAACACCATGTTGACTTTAATAGAATGTGAAATGAACCCACCTGTTCACCCAGCAGGTCACACAGCAGTGGTTTATATATGTGTGGTATACTGCTTTAGGGGTTCAGAAAGGCAGACACTACCCAGGGTTACTCATATTGAAGATAATAAGTTGTGTAAGCATCCAGTTCCAATACTCTCACCTCAAGGTTTACACATACTGGGGACAATGTGTTACTTTCTGTTCAATCTATAAACATATTGTATTTTCTTCAACTTTACAATCAGTTTATTGGTCCTTTGCTAGCTATACATACAAACCAGCTCTTATAGCTATACATACTGCCACATACTCCCTGCCAATGGGCCTGGTGTGAGAGAGGATAGCTCAGATGCTGTGGCTGTGGGGTATAGACAGTAGACAGTATCTATCTCCCTGCCATAAGCTGACCTATATAACATCCACCTGGAGCTATCACTGAGGTGATGCCTCAAATACTGAGTGTCAGACACGAGGGGAACACATAACTCCCTTAGTTATGGGACAGGAGTTCATTTCTCAACAAAGAATAGAAAACATTGATTTCTCCAAGCAGACTAGATATATTTCAGTGTTCGGGGCCTAAAATACAAATGTCTCCCTGGAGCTGCGGGGAATCTGGTAGACAGCTGGAAAGCATTGATATGATGGACTGGTGGGGTCTTCCTCTCACTTTCTTTTTATGTCATTTCCTTTCTCTCTCGCTCTCTCGCTCTTGCGCTCTCTCTCTCTCTTCCCTTTTCTCTCTCTGTCTCTCTCTTCCCCTTTCTCTCTCTCTCTTCCCTTTTCTCTCTCTCTCTTCCCTTTTCTCTCTCTCTCTTCCCTTTTTCTCTCTCTCTCTCTCTTCCCTTTTCTCTCTCTCTTCCCTTTTCTCTCTCTCTCTCTCGCTCTCTCTGTCTTCCCCTTTTCTCTCTCTCTCTCTCTCTCTCTCTCTCTCTCTCTCTCTCTCTCTCTCTCTCTTCCCTTTTCTCTTTCTCTCTCTCTCTCTCTCTTCCCTTTTCTCTCTCTCTCTCTCTTTTTCAGTCTCTCGAAAACACACGTGTTGGTTCTTGAGGGAGCTATCTGTTTGCTCCTCTCACAGCTTTTACACAGATCTGTCAGTGCTCTGAAGTATATCAGCCCTCTGGTGAATGGACAAGTCCAAATCTAAGCCCCCATCCCATGCTAAAAACAGATTCTCCTATTGATGAAATAAACACAGACTCAAACACCCACAGCGTCTAAAAACAGACTTTCTCATATTGATTATGTCTCTCTGTGTCTCCCTCGGGCTGCACTAGATGTGTATTAGCCCCACAGCAGCCTTCGAGGAAAGCCCTTCTTCAAAATCTACACACCTCTCCCCAGCACACATCAACTGACAGATAGACAGATGTACAATGGAGATACTCTCTAACTTGTAGCCTTCTTTAAAATACTACCCAATAGCCACTCTCTCAATCCACCTCAGTGTTGGAGAACACAAATTCAGTTGTTTTGTCATAAAACACAAACCTGCTCTTTAATCAGCTCTCAACAGACAGAGCCCCACTGGACAACGCTCCTTACGAGCCGACAGGTCGGTCCTGAGTGTGTGAGTGGCGTTTAACAGCTCCCTCCAAAAGTGCCTGTGCTACCACTGCCACCAAGGCAGACGCTCCTCCTGGTGTTTGACAGGCAGCCCCGGGCGGTGGAGGGGAACTGACATGAGTGATGACACTCAGAGTGTTTGTGATGAGCTGGGAGACACAGCGGTGACACTGATGGACTCCCACTCAGCGTTCCCCTGGCACTGCACATGCTCTCTTTCCAACACACACACACATGCACACAAACACACACATCTGCGTGCATCTGCTGGTCAGAGCATTGGAACTGACCACAGAGAGAGATTCGAATTAGAGAACAATACGACCTACCGTATGGCACATGTAAACCTAGGATTGTAGCATCTCTACCAGTATAACCAGAGAGTATAAGAGAGACACTTTGGATCAATACTGTATGTGGAAGAGACATTCAGCAGGAGGGTTCTCCCCAGTATGTCAGTAAGTGTTTCTCCCTGTGTTGAGGCAGTGAGGGCTATAAAGGCTGAGTTGTGTGTGAGAGGAGCTCTGGTGAGTAGGAGGACGTGCTAGCTGGTATAGTGCAGCACTACGCTGCCTGCCTGCAGGGGAGAGAACAGAACATAGCCACGAGTTAGTTACCCCCCTGAAGTAGTAACTTTTACACACACACTCCAGTTACCCCCTGAGGTGCATCACTTCTTGACTGTGAGCTTCTTCTGAAAGCGATTCTACTGCTAGAGGAATGTGTGCAGTGGGCTTGTGAAATGGCTTATCTCTAGATTAGAGGACTTCAAATGAGATCAATCTTAAATATTTATATTAATAAGATGATAGTTATGCCTAAGATTTAAAGGTTTAACAGTAACATGTTTAACATTTTTGATTAATATGCTTTCGGTACATCAAACATAATTCATAATTTACACTGCTGATGACCATTTGGCTCATATTACTCTTTTTACGCATTATCTGACTGCAAGTAACATTTCTTTAAAGATTTGCAATTCAATTAGCTCGTAGGAAGCATCTCTCGCTCCAGGTACTAACGCTATTGGACTTTCAAATAGATTTTGCAATTGGAATAAATTATCCTTACGCTCTGTGTCGACTTGCGACTCCCCTGCATTGAAGAGGAATTGATTTCGTATGACGCAGACTTGGAGTTTTATAAAAGCTTTTGTGACGATCTCATTGAGAAATTGCCTAATTAAAAAATGCCTGTGGAACTGAGTCAGTGTGACAGTGTGACTAGAGCACAAATAATAAACATGTGCCATATCTAGCTAGCTAGCTAGCCGCAGTGAAGTCAAAACAATAAACACCCGACAGCCTCAAGCGCTAGCCACTCAAAAGCCTCTGGCCTGTCATCAGCTATTATTAGCTGCACTACAATCACTAGTTACCAGTGTCCTGCTAGTCTCTCCTGTCTAGACTCTATTGTGGCGAGGACGGGGCCTTTAGCGGTGAATGCTAGAATGCTAATGTGATGCTGTGAGGCTGTATTCATGAAGCTTCTTATCGCTGCCTGCCTCCCTCGGGTTCGGCAATGCGAGCCGCTGTGTGTGTGTGTCAGCCACCCCATCAGCCGCCTGCTCCTTATCGGAGGAGCTCCAGGGGGTGCCCAGTGACCTGTAGAGTGTCACCCAGCACACTGACTCACCCCTGGGCCTTTGATTCCGCCTTCCCCCGATGATCCCCCTGATCCCATGGCTTTCCTCCCTCAGCGTCACTCATCCATTCAGTAACTCTCTCTCTCTCTCTCTCTCTCTCTCTCTCTCTCTCTCTCTCTCTCTCTCTCCTCCCTCTCTCTCACACACACACACACCCTCCTCCAGTTGGTCTTATTATATGGTTGTATGTAGTGATAGGGGAAAAAATTGATACAGTTACATATTATTTTGGGACAATATTATATCGATATTTGACTCTAAGTATCGATTTGTAAAAACTGTAGGTAGCGTTAGCTAGCGCCAGTCGGCTGTACCAGCGGCAAAAACATTTTTTGATGTAGTAAGCCAAAATGTTTTCAGCACTTTTATTTCGATGACTGATCAAAACTCGTTTTCTCATGCTCTCTCTTGTCTCTCTGTAGCAGACATATACAGATGTAGGATCTTAATTTGATCACTCTTTTGTTGCTGTGGAGGAAATGCAAACTTGTAGTGTATTCAAGGTTTAACAAGAATTCTAAAGCTTGTAATTTCCACTTTAAAATGTCAAACTTGATTTGGCCTAAAAACAAATGTATCAACCCCTACAAAACATTTCCATTAATTATAATCCGCATGATAATTCACGTTTCCTGTTACTGCAGGATTATTTTCCTGCTGTAGGAAACTGGCTCAAATGAAGGTCCTACTTCTGCAGTGAGCAATATGTTTGGAACATCAAATCGCAATATCGAATCACAATACACATACAATCGTGAGAATCGCAGTGCATATCGTATCGGCGCCTAAGTATCACGATAGTGTCGTATCATGAGGTCCCTGGCAATTCCCAGCCCTAGTTTTATGGTGGAGATAAAGGATGATTTGTGTCCTGTGCATTCCCATTGGTCTTCTCTTATTTAGCTAATGGAAAAAGGGAAGAAAATAGAAGAGGGACATCCTTGGCTGGTCGCTCACCATCCACTAGCAACATAAAAACACACCAAACAAATGTGAACCTTCCCTTTGGATAAAGACACAAAAACACACAGTCATGCACAAACAATCCCCTCAGACTGGATTTATGCTGCAGTATAAAAGAAGGCGATAGCCGCTTTGAGATGCATGTGTCTTTTATAAGGAGAAGTTGTACAGGCTCATGGCCACTGCTATTAATAAGACTTTCTATCTGAGTCAAAGGAGCAGAAATGTGTTTCTAAAGCCCTTTGATTCATGCTCGTTTGAGGAGATGGATACTAACTACAAAGCTGTCTGGTTCCAGACAGGGTATCTATCTTTGCACAACCGTACCATGTCATTGTCCAGGTTTTCCATATGCACAGACTTATGAGTCATCTTTAAAGGCCCAGTGCAGTCAAAAACATATATTTCCACAGTATATGAGGTTTGAATAATACTGTGAAATTGTGAAAATTATGATAATGCCCTTTTAGTGTAAAACCTGTTTGAAAAGACCACCTGAAATGTCAGCCTTTTATAGTGGGATGGAGTTTTGGGCTGCCTGCTGGTGACATCACCAGGCAGTAAATTAGTTAATAGACCAATAAGAAAGAGAGTTCCAAACCTCTGCCAATAACAGCTAGTTTTCTGTTTTCTCTTCCCCACTCCCAGACAATCCTAGCAAAATTCTTGCTTGAGAAATGTCTCTTTGCTAAGAAGCAATTTTTGTTTATTTTTTACAATTTTAATTGAAAACAATCACAGCAAGGTACTTTAATTGTTACCCAGAAATGATTTGATATTGAGATAAAAACGGCTGCATTGGACCTTTAAAGAGAAACTGCCCCTAAAAAGCAACTTCTCGTTTTGAAAACAGACTATGTGGCATTGATATGTCAGAAACATTTATTCTAGTGTCAAAATTGACTACAAAGTGTAAATAGGATAATGTTGGTCATAAAGTCAGTCTCATCCAAAACTGAGATTTGTGAGATGATAGGAAAAAAAAGTATGTCACGAAATGAAGGGTACCGTAACAGTTTTCCTTGGGTTGGGTTTATTGCAATCCTGCCCACAGCTGGCAGCACCCATGGTCGATTTGGTTTGACATTCGATATCCCTATGGGGCTAGTTAGGGACCATCAGTAAATTACACAATGTACATGTGACAATATTTTAAAAGGTCAATACCTCCACATTTAAATGACTTAAAAACCTCAAACCAACTATACATTGTAGAAATTCATATACAACTATTGAAAGCATTTAATGAGACAACTAAAGATTTGTAATTTATTGACGGCCCCTAACTAGCTCCATAGATAGGCTTTCCAATGTCAAACCAAATTTGCCACAATTGTTCACCAGCCAGCTGAAGCTAATTGGCGAAAGACGTTGCTATATAAAGCAGGCAGACAGGCATCGAGGCATTCAGTTACTGGGCAAAACGAGTGACCTAAGCGACTTTAAGCATGGTATGATTGTCAGTGCCAGGTGTGCCAAATCCAGTATCTCAGAAATGGCCACCCTCCTGGGCTTTTCTTGCATGACAGTGTCGAGGGTTTACAGAGAATGGTGTGACAAAGAAAAAACATCCAGTCAGCGGCAGTCCTGTGGGCAAAAATAGCTCATTGATGAGAGGTCGAAGGAGAATGGCAAGAATCGTGCAAGCTAACAGGCGGGCCACATACAGACAAATAACGGCGCAGTACAACAGTGGTGTGCAGAACGGCATCTTGGAACACACAACGTGGCAATCCTTGTCACGGATGGGCTATTGCAGCAGACCACCACACCGGGTTCCACTCCTATAAGCTAAGAACAAGAAGAAGTGGCTCCAGTGGGCTCCAGTGGGCACGAGATCACTAAACTGGACAATTGAGGAGTGGAAAAACATTGCGTAGTCCGTCGAATCCCAGTTACTGTTGCGTCAGGATTTGGCGTAAGCAGCATGAGTCCATGGACCAATCCTGCCTTGTGTCAATGACACAGGCTAGTGGAGGTGGTGTACCGCCGTACAATCTGCAGCAACTGCATGATGCCATCGCGTCCGCATGGACCAACATTCCTGTGGAACGTTTTCGACTTGTAGAATCCATGCCCCGAATAATTCAGGCTGTTCTGGAAGCAAAGGGGGGTCCGACCCGGAACTAAATGGGTGTACCTAATAGACTGGCCGATGAGTGCTCCACTCCAATTCCACAGGGAATGTCTGCTATTGAAAACAGTCACTTGTAGGTATAGCTAATCTTCTCTGTGGCTCCTCTACTGTGATTGAAGTTGAGGGGCTTTGATCTTGAGCCAACATAAGTGTGAAGAGAAGCCCCTGTATTACTCACTCATACGAATGAATGATGTCATGGTAATGCCATCCATATCAGCTGGAGCAAAAATAGTCTTCACACCAGAATATACTGTATACTAAACAAAAATATAAACGCAACATGCAACAATTTCAACGATTTTACTGAGTTACAGTTCATAAATGGAAATCAGTCAATTGAAATAAATACATTAGGCCCTAATCTTTGGATTTCACATGACTGGGCAGGGGCGCAGCCATGGGTGGGCCTGGGAAGGCATAGGCCCACCCACTTGGAAGCCAGGCCCAGAAAATCACAAATAATTCTTCCCCATAAAAGGGCTTTATTACAGACAGAAATACTCCTCAGTGTCATCAGCTGTCCGGGTGGCTGGTGAAGAAGCCGGATGTGGAGGTCCTGGCATGGTTACACGTGGTCTACAATTGTGAGGCCAGTTGGACGTACTGCCAAATTCTCTAAAACGACGTTGGAGACGGCTTATGGTAGAGAAATGAACATTCATTTATCTGGCAACAGCTCAGGTGGACATTCGTGCAGTCTGCATGTAAATTGCATGCTCCCTCAACTTGAGACATATGTGGCATTGTGTTGTGTGACAAAACTGCACATTTTAGAGTGGCCTTTTATTGTCCCCAGCACAAGATGCACCTGTGTAATAATTATGCTGATTAATCAGCTTCTTGATATGCCACACCTGTCAGGTGGAAGGATTATTTTATTTTGGCAAAGGAGAAATGCTCACTAACAGGGATGTAATCAAATTTGTGCGCAAAATTTGAGAGAAATAAGCTTTTTGTGCATATGGAAAATTTCTGGGATCTTTAATTTCAGCTCATGAAACATGGGACCAACACTTTACATATTGCGTTTATATTTTTGTTCAGTATATTAATAAAGTGAAATCATTAGAGGGAAGAGATGTGTAAAGGTAGTGACTAGAGTTGAATGGCGGGAACCCGTTTGCCGAGATTTACCGCCCAAAACCACTCCCTTTTCCCGGGATAAATAACTGCGAGAAACCGGAAAATTATAATAGGACAACCATCTCTGTAGCACTCAATCAGGCCTTTATGGTAGAGTGGCCAGACGGAAGCCACTCCTCAGTAAAAGGCACATGATAGCCCACTTGGAGTTTGCCAAAAGGCACATAAAGAGTCACAGACCATGAGAAACAAGATTCTCTGGTCTGATGAAACCAAGATTTAACTCTTTGGCCTGAAAACCAAGCGTCACGTCTGGAGGAAACCTGGCACCATCCCTACGGTGAAGCATGGTGGTGGCAGCATCATGCTGTGGGGATGTTTTTCAGCAGCAGGGAGACTAGTCAGGATCGAGGCAAATATGAACAAAGCAAAGTATATAGAGATCCTTGATGAAAACCTGCTCCAGAGCGCTCAGGACCTCAGACTGGGGCGAAGGTTCACCTTCCAACAGGACAACGACCCTAAGCACACAGCCAAGACAATGCAGCAGTGGCTTCGGGACAAGTCTCTGAATGTCCTTGAGTGACCCAGCCAGAGCCCGGACTTGAACCTGATCTAATATCTCTGGAGAGACCTGAAGACAGCTGTGCAGCAACTCTCCCCATCCAACCTGACAGAGCTTGAGAGGATCTGCAGAGAGCAAATGGAGAAACTCCCCAAATACAGCTGTGACAAGCTTGTGGCGTCATACCCAAGAAGACTCAAGGCTGTAATTGCTGCCAAAGGTGCATAGACACACCCTATGTATTTTAATAAAATCAACTATATGTAGGCTACTGAGCTTGTCTGATGCTTTAAGCACACTTTGATTAAATAATTAAGACACACAAATGACTTGAGAGAGCCAAAGATCAAGATAGCCTAACCAGAAGAAAATAAACCTGTTCCAGACCCTCTTCATCCCGCTGCTGCTGGCTTTCGCAGATTCTGCTGTTACGCTCCTGCTGTTGTGCTCCTAATAGGCTACACCAGGGGTCGGCAACCATTTCCATTTGGAGTGCCAACTTATCTTACCGATCTGCTTGCCAGTTATGATTTTTATATATGCAAATTTCCGTGGAACATTTCATTTATAATAAAGTCTTCGTATCTCAAATAATTCTACAAAATAATTTATATTGCCATTGCCAACTCATTTATGTAAAAATAGCCTACATAAATCCAACAAATAAAAACATTGCAGCATGCAGTGATAAAAATAATTATCCTATAAATAACATTGGCTATGCATGGCCTGTCTGCAACGAACTTGAAACATTGTATCAACTATTAACTTGGGTCCAGCCTGAATCTTGCACTAGCAAACTTGCAACATTGTATAAAATATTCTGGGCCCTCAGAGTTTCCTGCTCCAGTGAGCTCCGGACAGACATACAGTAGCTGTATGCTGTTTGCGCAAATTATAATAAGTAATCAGGTAGGCCTATTATATAACTTTTCCACTGGATCAGAGCATTACATTTTTTTCCCCCTTTCACGCTGAGGTTTTCAAATAGGCTACGTTGAGGAACTATTGTCATTCTCATTGGATGTAAAAACAGACTTTGTTTACTTGCTGTTTGAGGTGAAGAAACAATTACTTTGAAAAGTTCCACAGTGGTGGTGAGTTAAGACAATCAGAAATACTATCAGATCCCCAAATTGGCACATTTAGGCCTACGTTTGTGCACAGGCCAGGTAGCCTAGGCCTACTTCTTTGTATATTCAGGTGCGCGTCCTTACTCAACATTGACAGGAGTGCTACAAACAAATGACAATGAATAAATTGACAACTCCTAAATGGAATTAAATAAACCAAAACTTGTCCCTCACAAGTGTAGCCTAGGTGGTGAGGTCCGCAAACAATGTATGAGAACGGTAAAAGACTGTAATAATAATAAATTGAATGCATTAACAGAAATTACCGTAACCAAACAAACATTGTAGATTATAAATTATGAGAATTAACGGTAAATGTACTAGTGGGGATACTGGTGTGCCATCCCCGCAGCCTCGATTAGTCCACTGAGACAGGCGTGAATCAGACAGGTGTCTCATGTGCCATAAAGAAATACATAGATATATTTTAGAATGCTTGACTAAAGAAATCTAGGGTTGACCAATAGCCTAACGACCAAACAATCGACCAGTCGACTAAATGGGGTCAACCCAAATGTTTTATGTAGGTGTCATAAAATGTTTTTAATGTATGGCTCATCAGGCTCAGGTAGCGTCAGGCTATTTTCGATCAAAGCTCTAATCAAATCCAGACGTAGGCCTATTTATATGCTTTTGAATGACACTTCTGATTTTGGCTGAAAATACCGGGTTACCCGGGAGATAAGTGATGTATTCTTGGGATGGAACATTTGTAAAATACCGGGAAAATATTCAGCCCTAGTTGTGACCTCAAGGAGTGTCTGCTTTTTATGGTGCTTTTATGGTGCTTTTGTTGCTGAGAATGTCCTTGCAGAGCAGAAAATGCAAACTTGAAGTGTATTTGCGTTTAAAAAGGATTCTAAAGTTTGTAATTTCATTACACTTAGAATGAACATGGTGACATCGGTTTGCTATTCATTTATTTGTGGCTAATTCCATTAACTGCGGATACATACAGTGCCTTCAGAAAGTATTCACATCGCTTGACCTTTTCCACATTTTGTTGTGTTACAGCCTGAATTGAACATTTATTAAATTGAAATGTTGTGTCTCTGGCCTACACACAATACCCTACAATGTCAAAGTGGAATTATGTTTTTCTAAATCTTTACAAATTAATAAAAAATTAAAAGCTAAATTGTGTTGAGTCAATAAGTATTCAACCCCTTTGTTATAGCAAGCCTAAATAAGTTCAGGAGTAAAACTGTGCATAACAAGTCAGATAATACGTTACATTGCATCTCTGAGCCTGTGAGTCAGATCCAATCTTCTCATCACTTCTTTTGTTTCATTGACTGGATAACCTGAAGAGGAGAGCGGTGAGATGAGGGTAGGTGGAGAGGAGAGAAGAGGTGAGTGGGTAGGAGAGAAGAGAGAGGGATGAGGAGAGGAAAGGAAAGGAAAAGGGGGTTAGATTGGAGTGACTTTGGAGAAAGACACAGATTTTGCCTCACTCCATCTCCACCCTGACTCTCTTCACTATGCAGAGAACGAACAAAAGCAAAGGGAATCTGCCTGTGAAGAAGATTGATTACATTTGTGATCATTCTTCAGAGATAATGTCCCCTCTTTTTAATCGTGTTCATTGCATTGTGTTTCCCAGCCTGTACATGTTAAAGATTATCACAGGCGACTCCATCATAGTCTCGTTGTAATTGCCGTTGTAATTGTGAACAGCTCAACTATTCATTGGGAGGTGGACGCTTGATCATTCATCTTGTTCACTGCTTTGAGTCCGTCTTTTGGAAGTAAAGTGGCTCTGCAACATGCTGTTTTCGTCACATCAAGTTTAATGGGCTTCATTAACTACATTTCAAAATTATAATCAGATTACCAAATACAGGTATCAGCCATCCCCGACTTACTATTGACATTCTGGGACTCTTTCAACTCCCCATTGCATCTATTGAAAAGTGGAGGAAGGTGCGTTTGGAGCAGCACATTAGTTAATTCCCTATATCCTCCTCAGCCTTAGCTCTGAAGCAGTGGCGATTTTAGCATGTAAATCATGGTGGGGCAAACCCCCCAATTTTTTCTTAGATGCATGCCAGCAAAGCCACTACACAACACAACACTAAACAATACATTCATTGCACTATAACGGTGACAACCGGTGCCCACAAACCGTTAGGGCCTACATAAAGCTGTCCCAACAGCAGAGCTTTCTTTTCAGCACCATGGACTGAATCTTTACCACTGCAGTGGAGGCTGCTGAGGGGAGGACGGCTCATAATAATGGCTGGAATGGAGTCAATTGAATGGTATCAACCACATGGAAACCACGTGTTTGGTGTGTTTGATACAATTCCATTGACTCCATTCCAGCCATTATTATGAGCCGTCCTCCCCTCAGCAGCCTCCACTGTACCTCTGCTACACCTGGCTATCAGCAGAGCCTTGGCTGGCAGCGAAACAGTTCATTCAGCCTCATTTACTGCCTTTTAAGAAAACATAGCTGATATGGCTGACTTGCTTAAACAAATGTTGTTTCTACTGACAATTGAGATGTACAAACTATGGCATGAGGGGACGATGACGTAATTTCGATTAAGACATTAATGAGCGAGCTAGGACGAACGTAGTCAATATAACTATTTGTTCAGCATTTTTTAAATGTACAGCGACAGAATTCAGAACATGGGTTGCTCTTACAGTATTCTCCCTGTACACCAAGTCAGAACTGTAGGATAAATAAAGGGGGCATATAAGCAGACAATGAAAGCTCTTGCAATATTCGATGATGACATTTCTCTAAAACAGGCTATAGGCTCCCCCAAGTGCAACACCAAGTCAGAACAGTAGGCTAAGTTAGGAGGGGTAAAGGGACCAAATTATTAGGGTGAGGCACATGGGCTACTAACAGCTTACTACATAACATACACTTAGTATTACTTTCTTAGCTACAGTATACATATCTCCCTGGCATATTACATCACTTATGCAGCAGCATACAATAAATTTTTGGACCTTGTTGTGCTGTGCTCACTTGAACTGGAAGGGGGCGCGGCGGTCCTTAGTGGTCTAACTTTGTCATCAAAGTCTGGCATTCTCTGGATTTATGGTGCTTTCAAGACAACTGGGAACTCGGAAATAAACAAGGTCGAATCATGACGTCAGTGTTCTCAAGTTGGAGCTCTAGAAAGAGGCCCGAGTTCCCGATTTGGCATTCCGAGTTGGATGACCGTTCAAAACTTATTTTCCCAGTCGGAGCTCTTTTTTTTTTTCAGAGTTCCCTGTTGTCTTGAACTCACTGAAGTCTGAGATTTCCCCGTTCCAAGTTTCCAGTTTTTCTTTTACACGGCAGAAGTCATGCTGGATTGACAGCACGGCAAATGTATTCAACATTTTCTGGCCCATCTTGTTGAATGTTTATCCTTTTAAGATTGGAAAAGAGACCCTTAAACCCAGACTTGGACCACACACCCACTCCTCTGAATAGCAGGCTAGTGATTGCTTTGCAATGCTTGCAGTTAGCCACTGATTCCTTCCAAACCCCTCATTGTTGAATTTGCGATTTCCAACTTGTTGTGTAATGTTTATGTCCAATGACCAATGAGCACCGATATGTTTTATTTATAATTTCCCTTCATAATTTCTCTTCATATGACAAGGATTGAAAAGGATTTGCCAGTAGATTGTCGACTTGATTCATGATTATGACTGCTAGCTTGCTAGCTAAGTCCAATCAAAGCTACGGTAGATATAACGTGATTTTTTTTTATAACGACATTTTATCTGTGGCTAATGACCTTGAGCCTTCTTGGATGGGCACTTCTAATGTAACTCTATGGCAGCACCCAAGGGGCTTGAATTTTCGAGCTATACCCGTAGATTTTGTGGTGACATAGTGTCCCCATGAGTGACAGAATACTGAGCCAATCACGGCACAACTAGAGAGCATTACCAAGCCCTTCGCTCCGTATTTTCCACTGGCTAACCCCACCACCACAGAAAGCACTGAGCTAGGCTGAAACACCTGCATGTTTGATTGCGGCTTTATTTACTCAATTATTATTCTTTTTTACATTGTTTGCAAACTGATATGTGACACGTATTAATGCCAAAATAAAATGCAAAACAGGCACACAATGTTTTTTTTTTAGCTAAACAAAATGTGGTTTCTACTGAGAAATGAGATGTGCTAAATATAGCATAAGGGGATGATGAGCGGATAAGAGGCAATCCGTAATTTCGATTAAGACATTAGTGAGCGAGCTAGGACGGACGTAGTCAATATGTGACGTTTCAGGAAACTAGGCGTATGTCGCGAGTCACTACTTCACAAGAGAGCCATTTGAACGCAAAATGCGTTTTTTGACAGAAATGCCTTCTGGAACATGTGAACTTTCATTTGCCTTAATAACAAACTTGTATGCCATCTGTAAACACGAATAACATTGTTAAATTACGAGCCTAGTTGGTTTAGCCATGAAAAAAGACAGGAACCTTCCAGCTAGCCATGATTGGCTGAGATATTGGGTGGGCTGGACATGGCGAGAGATGAGTTTGGATTGGTCTGCCATGTAGCCCGCTTCTGTCTATAACATGAGCTGGTCAGTATGTGCAGGTAATCCTTGCTAACGCTGCTTTTTTGAAAGATATCACATAGTAGAACTGCAAAAGTGTTGCTCTTCACTTTCTGGGGGACCGGGTCTTGAAGTCAATGGAATGCCCGGTGGTATTAGAGTATGATAGCTAAGGAGATGGAGAAAATTCTGGCGTTTGATTGCAAATATGCAGACGGAGTCGAAAAGAGAACACACAGAAGGCTGTTGTATAAAACACGTGTCTCCGGATTACATCTTCAAACTAAGGGCAACCATGGCATCCGTGACAGAGGGAGAAGCGTCCAACCATGTATACGGGTAAGAGAGTTTAGCTAGCTACATTTTCAGATATTATATGTTTCTAATTTTGTCAGAAAGTCATTTTTATTTCAAGTTAAAGCGTACTGTTAGCTAGCTAGCTAACTTTACGTGTATGATCTGTGTAGTAATGTTATTCATACCAGAGCCATTTGCATTGCTAGTTATAGCCTAATGTTAGCTAGCTAGCTAACATTGAACCTGGTTGGTTAGTTACATGCATATTAATGCAGGTTAGTAACATTATGAGTTGGGATTATGGTTCATTGTTTAGCTAGCTAGCTATATGTCTAAACAAAAGACTCCACAATGCAAGTAACCATTTCAATATAATGTTCATGATGTCACTGCGACAACTGTCGATAGACGTAGCTGGTAAATTCGCTCTGGCTATCTACTCCGATTTCAGAGCACTCTCGTCTGAGTGTGCCTGAGCGCAGAATAACTGAATAAATTTACTAACGCTCAACACCGGTTGAATATGGCCGGTGTCAGTAAACGTTGCCTAATTTTTTTTAGTAAATTGATGCCAGTAGCACAGTTACAGTCACCAATGCTCTGGATAAAATAAAAACAGCCTAACCATCTCTGCTAGGGTGAGTAAAATGAGTAAAATGGTCAGATTGAGCTGTTCTCTCATTTCTGTCTGGAAGTAGCTAGCAAGCTAGCCAACGTTAGCCAGTTAGCTTAGGGGCTTGACTGCCGTTGTGAGTTGTGAGGTCAGAACGCTCGGATCAACCCTTCTGCTCGACCAGAGCATCCAGTGTGAGGTCTGAACGCTCCGAGAGCGAAGCGCTCTGCATTTACGAACAGACAATCTGACAACGCTCTGAGTTTACGAACACCTTGAGCGCACTCTGAGCCCACTCTGGCACTCCAGATTGAATTTGCGAATACACCCGTAGTATAAACCAGCCTTTAGTCTGGAAATCTTTGGTTGTTTAGTACATGGCCTCATGTGAATCCTTAAAGAGATGGGTGGGGCTAAAGCTTAAGAGGGTTTGAACAATGTTGAATGGGTGTAGACAAAGAAGAGCTCTCCAGTAGGTGTACCAAAACATTCAAGGGCCATTTTCTCAAAAGTGAGGTTATAAGTTTATCAACTTTCAAAGCAGAATTACTTTCCCATTGTTGACTGTCTAACCTGTTATTTACTCTCTGAACAAGTGTGAGTACTCTTTGCTCTGGCACTCTGACACCAAATCAGACCAAGATGGTTTTCCTGTCACACACTCCACCTCCTCTCCCTCCCTCCTTCCAGTCATTACCTGGCCCTGAATTAAGATCAGGAGATGAGTTTAGAGTGCTGGGACACACACACATACACACAGGGTCATGCCTGGACTGCCTGTGAATGCGGTATCAGAACCCTCTAGCCGCTGGGCTACCATCAGTATTACTGGCTTATTGTTCTCTGTGGCGTGGGAAGGATTGACCAGGGCTGTCAGTCCTCAGGGCGATCTGGTCTTTACTGATCTTTCCTCTTGTCATGTATATTGGGGTTGTTGACATTGACATTGTGAGGGGACACTAATTGCACTATGTGGATCTGTAGAAAGGGGTTAATCCTTTAGACCCTAATAGAATTCTATAATGCTGCTGTAGATTACTGAGAATTTTCAAGATAAAGCTCATTTTTGCACACATTTCAAACATACAGACATAGCTCAAGAACAAATGACAATTGCAAGTTAACTTAGTTTTAAAGAGTACAACCTCTTCTTTAATATGACACCACATTCATGTCAATAGGAATAACACTCATTTTGTCTTACATTGTGTAAACACTCACTATCAAAAAACTATTAACACTCAACACAACAAAAATTGTAGTACATTTGACGAAATTACTCCATCAAAATGTACCAAGTATAATATATTATATTTATAAATATTATTTACATATCAATACAAATATTCAAAATGTGACCCGAGGACAATATTCAGAAAGTATTACAAAACCCACACAAAGTAGGCTATTTGATTGACAACGATTATTACTTCTGTAACAATGTAAAAATGCAAACAACTATTCAGAGACTATTTCAAAATGTAGGTAACTGCTCTCAATAAGATTTAGTACAGACCAGACCTGACACAAAATGGAGAAATAGTAGCCAAATCCAGAAAAACGCATGTCAAAAATGTTAAAAATTGATTTTCATTTTAATGAAGGAAATAAGTATTTGACCCCTCTGCAAACATGACTTAGTACTTGGTGGCAAAACCCTTGTTGGCAATCACAAAGGTCAGACGTTTCTTGTAGTTGGCCACACGGTTTGCACACATCTCATGAGGGATTTTGTTCCAATCCTCTTTGGAGATCTTCTCCAAGTCATTAAGGTTTCGAGGCTGACATTTGGCAACTCGAATCTTCAGCTCCCTCCACAGATTTTCTATGGGATTAAGGTCTGGAGACTGGCTAGGCCACTCCAGGACCTTAATGTGCTTCTTCTTGAGCCACTCCTTTGTTGCCTTAGCCGTGTGTTTTGGGTCATTGTCATGCTGGAATACCCATCCACTACCCATTTTCAATGCCCTGGCTGAGGGAAGGAGGTTCTCACCCAAGATTTGACGGTACATGGCCCCGTCCATCGTCCCTTTGATGCGGTGAAGTTGTCCTGTCCCCTTAGCAGAAAAACACCCCCAAAGCACAATGTTTCCACCTCCATGTTTGACGGTGGGGATGGTGTTCTTGGTGTCATAGGCAGCATTCCTCCTCCTCCAAACACGGCGAGTTGAGTTGATGCCAAAGAGCTCGATTTTGGTCTCATCTGACCACAACACTTTCACCCAGTTCTCCTCTGAATCATTCAGATGTTCATTGGCAAACTTCAGACGTCCTGTATATGTGCTTTCTTGAGCAGGGGGACCTTGCGGGCGCTGCAGGATTTCAGTCCTTCACGGCGTAGTGTGTTACCAATTGTTTTCTTGGTGACTATGGTCCCAGCTGCCTTGAGATCATTGACAAGATCCTCCCGTGTAGTTCTGGGCTGATTCCTCACCATTCTCATGATCATTGCAACTCCACGAGGTGAGATCTGGCATGGAGCCCCAGGCCGAGGGAGATTGACAGTTCTTTTATGTTTCTTCAATATGCGAATAATCGCACCAACTGTTGTCACCTTCTCACCAAGCTGCTTGGCGATGGTCTTGTAGCCCATTCCAGCCTTGTGTAGGTCTACAATCTTGTCCCTGACATCCTTGGAGAGCTCTTTGGTCTTGGCCATGGTGGAGAGTTTGGAATCTGATTGATTGATTGCTTCTGTGGACAGGTGTATTTTATACAGGTAACAAGCTGAGATTAGGAGCACTCCCTTTAAGAGTGTGCTCCTAATCTCAGCTCGTTACCTGTATAAAAGACACCTGGGAGCCAGAAATCTTTCTGCTTGAGAGGGGGTCAAATACTTATTTCCCTCATTAAAATGCAAATCAATTTATAACATTTTTGTCATGTGTTTTTCTGGATTTTTTTATTGTTATTCTGTCTCTCATTGTTCAAATAAACCTACCATTAAAATTATAGACGGATCATTTCTTTGTCAGTGGGCAAACGTACAAAATCAGCAGGGGATCAAATACTTTTTTCCCTCACTGTAGCTGGCTATGTAAACAAATATCCAATTCATAATATGAGCTCCACTGCGCGGCCATCTGCTACCCTACCCTATGAATATCTGCACCTAGCAAACATGACAAACCATACCCTAAGCCCAACAGATAAACACAAATTACTCTAGCCTTCATTTCGGTGGCTAGTTAGCTGGTTGGCTAGCTAGTGAAAGTGACAGCTGAGGTTGATGCTTCTTGAGTGCAGCCCAAATGTATCGCCACTCACAACTTTTCTTGCCTGACAGACTAACTAGATAGCTAGCTAGCTATAGCTTGGGCTGTTTCCATATGAATTATATCGGTAGAAATAAAACAAAACAACCAACTAGTTAGCTGGCTATTAACAGCTATACACTGCAACTATTTCCATGAGACAGAGAGCAATCATTCGAGCTCCACCGCTGATGTGCGCGCCTGTACCAACCAAGTTATCATGACAGGACTTGGTAATCTGTGAGCTATTCCCCAAGTTTCACAGCATCAAACATAGACAACACCAAACATATATCTGCTATTTACTTATTTCACTCACCTCGACATCATCGCTTTTCAAAGTGAAAGGACTTGTGCGAATCCGTATCACCAAACAACATAGATAAAGCCTCTTTCACAGTGAAAAGTCGTGTCTGCTTCGGTGCTGTCATTTTGAGTAATGAAGTTAAAACAACTTTGAAAAGTCAAATGACAGCATACCCTGTTTCCGGTTTCTGGTTGATGACAACAGCCACCCAAATATCACAACTGGTTGTCAGCAAGTTAATGTTGCGATATTGACACAGATATTATTTATTAAAATAAGGCAGTTCATGGCCACTATAGTAATTTAAAGAAAAGCCGCTATGGGTTCTAAAGGGTTTTAAAACAGCAGCCTGAAGCACAGGACGACCACAATTGCATGCCGTATGTGTATTGGGAAGAGAGATCGGTATCGTGAGAATACTTGTTTTTTCAAGTTTCAGCAGGTGGACGAGGATTGGAAACAAAGTTGATGTCTCCTTTCTTCCCCGAGGCGGTTTCTGACAGTTTGTGCAGAAATTCAGTTGTGCAAACCCACAGTTTTATCAGTTGTGCAGGTGGCTGGTCTCAGACGATCCCGCAGGTGAAGAAGCCAGATGTGGAGATCCTAGGCTGGCGTGATTACACGTGGTCTGCGGTTGTAAGGCCGGTTGGACGTACTGCCAAATTCTCCAAAACGACGTTGGAGGTGGCTTATGGTAGAGAAATTAACATTACATTCTCTGGCAACAGCTCTGGTGGACATTCCTGCAGTCAGCATGCCAATTGCACACTCCCTCAAAACTTGAGACATCTGTGGCCTTGTGTTGTGTGACAAAACTGCACATTTGATATTGGCCTTTTATTGTCCCCAGCACAAGGTGCACCTGTGTAATGATCATGCTTTTTAATCAGCTTCTTGATATGCCACACCTGTCAGGTGGATGGATTATCTTGGCAAATGAGAAATGCTCACTAACAGGGATGTAAACAAATGTGTGCACACAATTTGAGAGAAATAAGCTTTTTGTGCATATGGAACATTTCTGGGATCTTTTATTTCAGATCATGAAACATGGGACCAACACTTTACATGCTGTGTTTATATTTTTGTTCAGTGTACAAAGTACAATAGTAGAAATATTAGAATTAACTATGTCGGGAATAGAGTATTTAAATACTCAGTGTGAAACAGGAAGTGTCCAGTTGTTCAATGTCTCTAAGACATGGGACAGCAGCATTGGCTATGTGTGAGTGTGTGTGTGTGAGTGTGTTTGTTTGTTTTGTATTAGTTGTGTGTGCGTGTGTTTTATGTGAGTCAGTGTGCATCACCTGGTAGATGGCTAGTGATGGCTGTTCAACAGTAATAGAAGCAGTTTTTTAGTCTCACCGTCTTGGCACTGATGCACGGTAGCCGAGTAAACAGTCCGTGGCTCGAATGACTCGAGGTCCTTAATGATCTTCTTGGCCTTCCTTTGACATCGAGTGCTGTAAATGTCCTGGAGGGCAGGCAGCGTACCCCTGATGATGGGCTGACCGCACCACCCTCTGGAGAGCCATGCGGTTGAGGGCGATGCAGTTGCCATTCCAAGCGGTGATGCAGCCCGACAGAATGATCTCAATGGTGCATCTGTAGAAGTTTGTAAGGGGCTTAGGGGCCATGCCGGAAATCTTCAGCCGCCTAAGGTTGTAGCGGCGCTTTGTGCCTTCTTCACTACGGTGTCGGTGTGGCGAGACCATTTCGGATCCTCAGTGATGTGCATGCCGAGGAACTTCAAGTGTTTGACCCTGTCCACTGCAGCCTGTCGATGAGGATGGGGGGGTGCTTCCTCTTCTGTCTCCTGTAGTCCACGATCAGCTCCTTCGGTTTGGTGACGTTGAGGGAGAGGTTATTGTCCTGGCACCACTACACCAGGGCTCTGACCTCCTCCCTTTAGGCTGTCTCATCGTTGTTGGTAATCAGGCCTACCACTGTCCTGTCATCAGCAAACTTGATGATTGAGTTGGAGTCGTGCATGGCCAAGCAGTCATGGGTGAACAGGGAGTACAGGATGGGGCTGACCACAAAGCCCTGGGGGGCCCCCGTGTTGAGGATCAGTGTGGCGGAGGTGTTGCCTACCCTCAACACCAAATGAGGTGAAAAGGAGACTGGAATGCCATTTTACGTATTAAAATATAGAGGGAAATGGTTGTCACTACTAGATAGTATTTCTCTTTTCTCCTTAAGAACATGTTGAAAAGAAACATGTCTGAAAAATAACTGATACTAGCCTGGCATTCACTTTCTCCCTCCAATACACAGGAACAGTGGAGTAGTTACAGGATTAATGTATAACACAGCTTCAATGAGAATTAGTTTTGTTTCCTTTGTTTCCACTGTGCAATCTGCAACATTTAAACCCAGCAGCAGATGCATCTCTGAGCCTCTGAATCAGATCCAATCTTCTCTTCACTTCCTTTGTTTCATTGACTGGATAACCTGAAGAGGAGAGCGGTGAGATGAGGGTAGGTGGAGAGGAGAGAAGAGGTGAGTGGATAGGAGAGAAGAGAGAGGGATGAGGAGAGGAAAGGAAAGGAAAAGGGGGTTAGATTGGAGTGACTTTGGAGAAAGACACAGATTTTGCCTCACTCCATCTCCACCCTGACTCTCTTCACTATGCAGAGAACGAACAAAAGCAAAGGGAATCTGCCTGTGAAGAAGATTGATTACATTTGTGATCATTCTTCAGAGATAATGTCCCCTCTTTTTAATCGTGTTCATTGCATTGTGTTTCCCAGCCTGTATATGTTAAAGATTATCACAGGGGACTCCATCATTGTCTCGTTGTAAATGCCGTCCTAATTGTGAACAGCTCAACTATTCATTGGGAGGTGGACACTTGATAATAGATCTTGTTCACTGCTTTGAGTATGTCTGTTGTAAGTAAAGTGGCTCTGCAACATGCTGTTTTCTTCACATCAAGTTTAATGGGCTTCATTAACTACATTTCAAAATTATAATCAGATTACCAAATACAGGTATCAGCCATCCCCGACTTACTATTGACATTCTGGGACTCTTTCAACTCCCCATTGCATTTATTGAAAAGTGGAGGAAGGTGCGTTTGGAGCAGCACAGTAGTTCAGTCCCTATATCCTCCTCAGCCTTAGCTCTGGACTGTCTAACCTGTTATTTACTCTCTGAACAAGTGTGAGTACTCTTTGCTCTGGTACTCTGACACTAAATCAGACCAAGATGGTTTTCCTGTCACACACTCCACCTCCTCTCCCTCCCTCCTTCCAGTCATTACCTGGCCCTGAATTAAGATCAGGAGATGAGTTTAGAGTGCTGGGACACACACACATACACACAGGGTCATGCCTGGACTGCCTGTGAATGGGGTATCAGAACCCTCTAGCCGCTGGGCTACCATCAGTATTACTGGCTTATTGTTCTCTGTGGCGTGGGAAGGATTGACCAGGGCTGTTGCCTGTCAGTCCTCAGGGCGATCTGGTCTTTACTGCTCTTTCCTGAAGCACAGGAAGACCACAACTGCATGCCGTATGTGCATCGTGAAGAGAGATCGGTATCGTGAGAATACTTATTTTTTCAAGTTTCAGCAGGTGGACGAGGATTGGAAACAAAGTTGATGTCTCCTTTCTTTCTTTCTTTCTTTCTTTCTTTCTTTGTTGTATTATTTCTCTCTCTCTCTCTCTCTCTCTCTCTCTCTCTCTCTCTCTCTCTCTCTCTCTCTCTCTCTCTCTCTCTCTCTCTCTCTCTCTCTCTCTCTCTCTCTCTCTCTCTCATTATCTCTCTCCTCTTTGGTTCTACCACGCAGACAGAGCCCTTTAGCTCTTTGCTTCACACAGCTCCAAATTACCCACCTAACAGGCAGATCAATGGCCAAACACAGGGGTCCTGAGTGACCCGTCAAACTCCCCCCGTTTATTATGTTGAATTTTAAAGCTCACGTGCCACCCTTCTGACCCCCTTCCTCATTACCCCCCTTCCCTCCACACCCCTGTTCCTTGATGGGTGGTGTGCTGCACTGGCAACTATGTGATAACAACAGAGATGAGGGGACGGGATGTGTGTGGGTGTGTGTTGGGGGGCTGGCGAGGAGTCGGACGAGACGTTGTTGTGAGCTGCGTTGTGTTGTGGCGTCTGGCATTATGTAAATAGTGCTCATCCCATGCTAATTGCCTCCACTTTTTTTCAATTTTCACCTAAAATGACATACCCAAATCTAACTGCCTGTAGCTCAGGACCTGATGCAAGGATATGCATATTCTTTATAACATTTGAAACAAAACACTTTGAAGTTTGTGGAAATGTGAAATGAATGCAGGAGAATATAACACATTAGTTCTGGTAAAAGATAATACAAACAAAAAAACATGTGTTTTCTATTATCATCTTTGAAATGCAAGAGAAAGGCCACAATATAATATTGCAGTTTAGGCACAATTTTGATTTTGGCCACTAGATGGCAGCAGTGCGTATGCAAAGTTTCAGATTGATCCAGTGAAGCATTGCAATACTGGACTATTTTGTATTAAGTCTACCCAAATGTACTGAATTGGTCAATTGATACATAACTATAGAGAACATACAAAAATGATATGGTAATACAAAATGTAAGTTTACACACTCCCAGGAGTGTCATACATGATGGATCATTAGCTTATACAATAACTTTCACACATGTAGATGGCCGGGCGGGGTGGGTGTGGAGCCAGAGACAGCAGGGGTTCAAACTGTAGAACCCAGTTCCTACATTTGAATATAAAAATGGATTTTATCAAACAAAACTGTGCTACATTTGATCTCTGGGACCCTTAGGATAACAAATCAGAGCAAGATTACTGAATGTAAGTACATTATTTACCTTCAGAGGTGAATGTATCAAACCAGTTGCTGTGATAAGTTTGTTGTTGTTGTGCACTCCTCAAACAATAGCATGGTAGGATCTGAAAGTCCTAGTCAATCGATCAATAATAAAATAATACTTTTAGCAAAAATGTTTATTTTCAATTTACAATCTGTAGAAACAATGAGAATAGAAAGGTTCAGAACTTTTGTAAAACATCACAGTACAGTTGAAAAATATATGGCAAATAGAAATCCAATATGGATGGTGTTAAGAGATAGATGGGAGGTGTTGAATGGAGTTGAAGGATGGGAGTAATAACAACTAACAACAACTAATAACAACAAGATACCTAATGTAAAGCATACTGTGTCCATAATAAGTATATAGGTTATAGGTTGCGAGCTTTTGTGAAAGAGCACAGTTAGAAAGATATGGCATATAGAAACAAACCGGATGGACATCATGAAAATGATCGGAGAGGTTGAGGGTAGAGGAAGTTCAGGAGTAAAAACAAATAAAATATAATTATTTTTAAATTGACTGTGTCCATAAAATGTATATAGTATGTATAAGCTGGAAGTAGAGGCCTGAGCATTGTTGTTCACTAGTTTACTCCAATTAGGGAAAGGGTGTTTGGGTTGGAAAGTAATAAAGGGAAATATTTGTTTTTAAAGGATATGTATATATGTGTACAGTTGAAGTCGGAAGTTTACATACACCTTAGCCAAATATATTTAAACTCAGTTTTCACAATTCCTGACATTTAATCCTAGTAAAACCTGTTTTAGGTCAGTTAGGATCACCACTTTATTTTAAGAATGTGAAATGTCAGAATAATAGTAGAGAGAATTATTTATTTCAGCTTTTATTTATTTCATCAAATTCCCAGTGGGTGAGAAGTTTACATACACTCAATTAGTATTTGGTAGCATTGCCTTTAAATTGTTAAACTTGGGTCAAACATTTTGGGTAGCCTTCCACAAGCTTCCCACAATAAGTTGGGTGAATTTTGGCCCATTCCTCCTGACAGAGCTGATGTAACTGAATCAGGTTTGTAGGCCTCCTTGCCCGCACACGCTTTTTCAGTTCTGCCTACACATTTTCTAGAGGATTAAAGTCAGGGCTTTGTCATGGCCACTCCAATACCTTGACTTTGTTGTCCTTAAGCCATTTTGCCACAACTTTGGAAGTATGCATTGTCCATTTGGAAGACCCATTTGCGACCAAGCTTTAACTTCCTGACTGATGTCTTGAGATGTTGCTTCAATATATCCACATAATTTTCCTTCCTCTTGATGCCATCTATTTTGTGAAGTGCACCAGTCCCTCCTGCAGCAAAGCACCCCCACAGCATGATGCTGCCACCCCCGTGCTTCACGGTTGGGATGGTGTTCTTCGGCTTTCAAGCACCCCCTTTTTCCTCCAAACATAACGATGGTCATTATGGCCAAACAGTTGTATTTCTGTTTCATCAGACCAGAGGACATTTCTCCAAGAAGTACGATCTTTGTCCCCATGTGCAGTTGCAAACCGTAGTCTGGCTTTTTTATGGCGGTTTTGGAGCAGTGGCCTTTCAGGTTATGTCGATATAGGACTCGTTTTACTGTGGATATAGATACTTTTGTACCTGTTTCCTCTAGGTCCTTTGCTGTTGTTCTGGGATTGATTTGCACTTTTTGCACCAAAGTACGTTCATCTCTAGGAGACAGAATGCGTCTCCTTCCTGAGCGGTATGACGACTGCATGGTCCCATGGTGTTTATACTTGCATACTATTGTTTGTACAGATGAACGTGGTACCTTCAGGCGTTTGGAAATTGCTCCCAAGGATGAACCAGACTTGTGGAGGTCTACAATTATTTTTCTGAGGTCTTGGCTGATTTATTTTGATTTTCCCATGATGTCAAGCAAAGAGGCACTGAGTTTGAAGGTAGGCATTGTAATACATCCACAGGTACACCTCCAATTGAATCAAATGATGTCAATTAGCCTATCAGAAGCTTCTAAAGCCATGACATCATTTTTTCTGGAATTGTCCAAGCTGTTTAAAGGCACAGTCAACTTATTGTATGTAAACTTCTGACCCATTGCTATTGTGATACAATGAATTATAAGTGAAATAATCTGTCTGTAAACAATTGTTGGAAAAATTACTTGTGTCATGCACAAAGTAGATATCCTAACCGACTTGCCAAAACTATAGTTTGTTAAAAATAAATTTGTGGTTGAAAAATGAGTTTTAATGACTCCAACCTAAGTGTATGTAAACTTCCGACTTCAACTCTATGTATGTGTATATGTATGTGTATGTATGTGTATGTATATACAGTGGGGAGAACAAGTATTTGATACACTGCCGATTTTGCAGGTTTTCTTACTTACAAAGCATGTAGAGGTCTGTATTTTTTATCATAGGTACACTTCAACTGTGAGAGACTGAATCTAAAACAAAAATCCAGAAAATCACATTGTATGATTTTTAAGTAATTAATTTTCATTTTATTGCATGACACAAGTATTTGATCACCTACCAACCAGGAAGAATTCCGGCTCTCACAGACCTGTTAGTTTTTCTTTAAGAAGCCCTCCTGTTCTCCACTCATTACCTGTATTAACTGCACCTGTTTGAACTCGTTACCTGTATAAAAGACACCTGTCCACACACTCAATCAAACAGACTCCAACCTCTCCACAATGGCCAAGACCAGAGAGCTGTATAAGGACATCAGGGATAAAATTGTAGACCTGCACAAGGCTGGGATGGGCTACAGGACAATAGGCAAGCAGCTTGGTGAGATGGCAACAACTGTTGGCGCAATTATTAGAAAATGGAAGAAGTTCAAGATGACGGTCAATCATCCTCGGTCTGGGGCTCCATGCAAGGTCTCACCTCGTGGGGCATCAATGATCATGAGGAAGGTGAGGGATCAGCCCAGAACTACACGGCAGGACCTGGTCAATGACCTGAAGAGAGCTGGGACCACAGTCTCAAAGAAAAGCATTAGTAACACACTACGCCGTCATGGATTAAAATCCTGCAGTGCACGCAAGGTCCCCCTGCTCAAGCCAGCGCATGTCCAGGCCCGTCTGAAGTTTGCCAATGACCATCTGGATGATCCAGAGGTGGAATGGGAGATGGTCATGTGGTCTGATGAGACAAAAATAGAGCTTTTTGGTCTAAACTCCACTCGCCGTGTTTGGAGGAAGAAGAAGGATGAGTACAACCCCAAGAACACCATCCCAACCGTGAAGCATGGAGGTGGAAACATCATTCTTTGGGGATACATTTCTGCAAAGGGGACAGGACAACTGCACCGTATTGAGGGGAGGATGGATGGGGCCATGTATCGCGAGATCTTGGCCAACAACCTCCTTCCCTCAGTAAGAGCATTGAAGATGGGTCATGGCTGGGTCTTCCAGCTTGACAACGACCCGAAACACACAGCCAGGGCAACTAAGGAGTGGCTCCGTAAGAAGCATCTCAAGGTCCTGGAGTGGCCTAGCCAATCTCCAGACCTGAACCCAATAGAAAATCTTTGGAGGGAGCTGAAGTCCGTATTGCCCAGCGACAGGCCCCGAAACCTAAAGGATCTGGAGAAGGTCTGTATGGAGGAGTGGGCCAAAATCCCTGCTGCAGTGTGTGCAAACCTGGTCAAGACCTACAGGAAACGTATGATCTCTGTAATTGCAAACAAATGTTTCTGTACCAAATATTAAGTTCTGCTTTTCTGATGTATCAAATACTTATGTCATGCAATAAAATGCAAATTAATTACTTAAAAATCATACAATGTGATTTTCTGGATTTTCTGTTTTAGATTCCGTCTCTCACAGTTGAAGTGTACCTATGATAAAAAGTACAGACCTCTACATGCTTTGTAAGTAGGAAAACCTGCAAAATCGGCAGTGTTTCAAATACTTGTTCTCCCCACTGTATATATATATTTGTGAGAAAAAAAAAACATATGGGGGATTGGAAGTGATGCAGACAATTACATTGATAGAAGTTACAATCTATCTGCAATATTAAAGCTGATCTACTCCCTAAAAAAACAAAAAAACAATAGCATGGTATTTTTTCACTGTAATACCTACTGTACATTGGACGGTGCAGTTAGATTAACAAGAATTTAAGCTTTCTATCCATATAATACATGTCTATGTCCTGAAAAGTTTGCTGTTACTTCCAACAGTCATGCTAATCACATTAGCACACGTTAGCTCAACCGTCCCATATTCGGGACTCCGATCCCCATAGAGGTTAAATGTGCCTTATACAAACACAGCTCTGGGACTATAGCTTAAATCTCCATTCAGTGTTGGAGAGGTAATATAGTTTCTGGGCAGTAGCACAGAACTGAACACAAACATTTATATTGGACTAGAGAAGATAGATAATGACTTTCATTCAAACCTTGGAAAGGCCATTTACTGCACAGGCCACTCCTCTCTTTTCTCCTCCCTCCTCTCTTTTCTCCTCCATCCTCTCTTTTCTCCTCCCTCCTCTCTTTTCTCCTCCCTCCTCTCTTTTCTCCTCCCTCCTCTCTTTTCTCCTCCCTCCTCTCTTTTCTCCTCCATCCTCTCTTTTCTCCTCCCTCCTCTCTTTTCTCCTCCATCCTCTCTTTTCTCCTCCCTCCTCTCTTTTCTCCTCCCTCCTCTCTTTTCTCCTCCATCCTCTCTTTTCTCCTCCCTCCTCTCTTTTCTCCTCCCTCCTCTCTTTTCAAAGATGCAGCATTCAGTGAAGAGATGTTCCACGACAGTGCCCTCTCCTCCTAGTTTTACACAGTCAGCAAATGGGTGGCACCATTACTTCCTTACAACATCTTTCTACACAAAGCTGCCTGGCCGTTCTGCTGATTTGTACAACATATAGCTACAGCCATTATCAGTCATCGAGAAGGAGGCTGTACAGACATTATTTAGTAATTTAGGCAAGTGGTGTAATTCTCCGTAATTTGACATCCTCGCTATCTTTTAGATTAAAACAAATTTGAAGATAGTAAGACATGGAATTTAAAGCAGAGAAGTTAACCATGCATCTCTAAATCATTTTACGCTATCTACATACTGTATATGTATCATTAACCTTGAAAAAGCTGATTAACACACACACACACACACACTCACACACAGACACACTGTTTGGAATCCACAGCAGTAGAAATTCATAACTCAGCTGAAATAGGATACTGTAATTATGCTCCTCGTATTTGCCGGTAATCTGTTGGGGATGAAGATTAAGTAGTTTATTGATCTAATTTCATGGTAAAGTGGCAATAAGCTGCTGAACATGAGAGATGTTTGGTCTGCATCCCGATTGGCACCCTATTCCCTATATAGTGCACTACTTCTGACAAGGGACATAGGGTAGGGCACTATGTAGGAAATAAGGTGCCATTTGGGATGCAGACTTTGTGCTTCAGAAGCACCTCAGAAGCATTAAGCCCGAGCAACAATACAATATCCAGTTACATCTACATGGACTATATGTGATTGAAAAATGTGTTCTCAATGCTTAACTAGCTTCCCTACGCATGACATGCTGTTAACTCAGCTGTGTGTGTGTGCCTGCATACTGTGTGGTTACAGTGTGTGTTTGATTACATGTGATTCTTCTTGGTAGGATGCTTATCTATCCAGACCCGGAGGCTGGTGCTCCTTCAGGCTCTCTGTATTACATTAACCTAGCAGCAATGACCCCAAAGCAGCCTGCCAGAGACTAGCAGTGGGCCTCCCTCCATCACCCCCAACCTAGAGTAGAGGAGAGATAATGGCTGGTTGTTATGGATGGTTTCTTTATAAAGATCATTGCACATTCCATTCAAATTCAAGGAGCTGTCTTTGCCTATTGTTAAGTCTTTGACATTGAACATAGGTCAGTGCTGGAATAGATTGCTACACTTTTTAATAGTTGTCCTTGCAAATAAATTACTACAATGGCTTCAAATTGGATAACACAAAACACTTGCTTAAAGAGATGCTCCGAAACTTTGGCAACTAGTAAGTATTTTTTAAACCTCTCGCTTTGTGCTGAATGTGGTCAATGTTTTTATTTTATTTTATTTTTTATTTTCACCTTTATTTAACCAGGTAAGCCAGTTACATATGGGGTAAAAAAACATAAAGTCAAAAAAATACAACAGAAAATATATATACAGTGTGTGCAAATGTAGCAAGTTATGGAGGTAAGGCAATAAATAGGCTATAGTGCAAAATAATTACAATTAGTATTAACACTGGAATGCTAGATGTGCAAGAAATTATGTGCAAATAGAGATACTGGGGTGCAAAAGAGCAAAATAAATAACAATATAGGGATGAGGTAGTTGGGTGGGCTAATTTCAGATGGGCTGTGTACAGGTGCAGTGATCGGTAAGGTGCTCTGACAATGTGTAGTTCATACATGCATCATCTATGAGCAGAATTACTCTCTTACCTCAATTAGCCACGAAATCCCTAGTTTAAAAGTGACTGTTTACTGGAAGATGTGCAGCGTCGTTTTCTCTACATTTTCCCCCATGTGGGCCAGCCCTCTAGCAATTCGAGTTCAAGACAATGTGGTTCAGAGCGAGAGAAAGAGAGAGCAATGACATGGTGCACATATCTGCACATAAGTGACGTAGTACACCATTTTTGGGGACCACTTTCAGAACTACTGGCTAAAAACTATTCTAAAGTACAGAATAATCTATTTAAGGCCGCCCATGGATCACAGTGCAAGTTGACAACAGATATGGGAATTCAGGGTGCGAGGGTATTATGCAACAAAGTGAGCATCACTCACGGTTATAAGGCTGAGTTTAGAGAGAGGAAATTGGTGGAATTGATCAAATGTTCCACGGGCATAAAACTCCCGACAGAAAGACCAAGTGAGTAGGTATTTTAATGTAAAAAAACAGCCCGGGAGTCCCTAATGCAGTGTGTTTTATGTTGGTCGACTCCCAAATAGCACCCTATTCCCCATATAGTGCACTACTTTTGACCATGGCCCACTATATGGGGAATAGGGTGCTATTTGGGACTCAACGTAGGCGAAGGGTTAAAGGAGGGATGTTAGTTGGTTCATGTTGAGATGTTGGGGTGGATTGTCAAATTTCCCTAGTGGGCTGCTGGTCTTTTTTTTTTGTGAAGTTCCATGTCACTGGAGCAGCAAGGATAGTAGTTAGGGCTATAGCTCGGGGAATCGCTCATAGAGTGTCTCATTTTGGTCCGATCTCTCTCTCTCCATTTTTCTATTTCTCTAACTCTGTCTCTCTGTCTGTGTCTAGAGGTGATTATGCAGTCATAGCATCTTAACTGTAGCGGACCGCTACTCCTGTTTTAATCTGACACTTATTATTGAAAGGAGACATTTTGGCATTGCGATTAGGAATCCCAGCCTTTTTCTGCACACACACACACTTCTTTCTTCGCCGAGATGGGGTAGAGAGCAGGGCAGCAGTCACATTCACTTGACAATCACAGGCCAGAATAGGGAATTACCTTTGAGGAAACAGGAGGGGGAATGTTATGCCACTTCTCAATTGTATTTGATTCATGAAAATGTCAATTGAATCCTCGGTGCAGCTCAAAGACGACAGTTGACAGTGCGTTTGCTATTCATTAATGAACTTGGAGCGTCACACAGTAGCTGGCAGCACTGATGCTGAGTTCCCTCCCTCCCTCCCTCCCTCCCTCCCTCCCTCCTCATTGTGTTGTGAATCCTATTGTTGTCTAGCCCAGTTGGGGAAAACTGTGGCTGACGTAATGCTGTTTACACACACACACCATTTTTTCTATTAGCAGTGCGAGACTTCAAGCCACTGTCCTGTGGTTGCAGTATGCCTATCTATGGAGCACAGCTGTACAGACCAAGGCTCCCTATCTTCCCTCTTCATCTTCTCTGGCGGGTGGGTAAACTCCTCTGTCCTCCATCCCGTACAGCTCCAGCTTTATCTGCTGTCTCCACACAGCTGGCCTTGTCCTACAGCTCTGGGGCCGTCTCACCTGTCCCCACAGGGGGTTGATGGAACAGCCGTGTAATCAACGGCTGTAAGCGCTATGCTCCCGAGGCTGAATGACCTACATGTTACTCTCTCTCTCCGTCTCTCGCTCTCTTTCTCTCTCTCCATCTGCCTACGCTTAATAAAACCCACAAGGCTGCCACTCAAACTTAACCAGTAGGATAGAGGAGACATTTCACAGCAGAGATATGCATCTACTGCCAGAAGAAATCAATATTTTCAATTCAATACACGTAATGGTAATCCTTTACCTGCATGTCAGTGATTCAAAATATAAAAATTACAAATAACACGTGCTCTATCTATCTACACTGCAGAGGAAAGCAGTCTTTTCAATTCATGACATGTTCTTTTAGAGATTTACCTGCTTGTGATCCAAAATCCAATATACAAGAGAACCACATCTAAACTATCTTAAATTACAAATAAAAACACTTAATTAACGCACAGTGTGCGGTGCTGAGGCAGTTAAATTATGTATGTGGTTTACTGTAAACCATAAAAAGCTAATGGTATATTAGAGTCTATGGCTTTGAGCTGCTATTGCCTTTCACAGAACAGAAGTACATCAATCACTCCAGTCCCTGTCAGTAATCCATTCTAGCTGAGAGGAGCTTTACGCCTGCTGCTGTTACCCACTGACTGAAAGACTCTGGCACACAGCAACACACACAACACACACACACACACACACACACACACAGACACACACAAACACATACACAGAGGCATCAGACAGGGCTGAAGTTGACATCTTAGTGGATAAAGCCCTGTCTGATTCCCCACCTGTCTGTCAGTACAGTCTGCTCTGTCGCCTAGAGTCTAAGCCTGTGGAGGGGGGTTCTACTAAGCTAACATATGGAATTGTTTTAAGATGGTCATACCATGGATCATTTTGCTATTTGATTTTCAATTTTTTGACCCATGTATGTATCAAATAAAAATATAAAACAAATTATTTGATGAAACATTGAATTTGGCTTTAGTGCTATTAGCCCCATAGAAACACATTGAGTAAGCCATTCATTCATACATGGCAAAACAGATAGTAAAAAAAAAAAATCAAAAGGATGTATGTTTTAAAGTGTCTCTCCTATATCTGAGAGATTTAAGAAAGGTCAGGAAAGCTCGGACAAACACCGCTGTAGCCATGGCACCTTCAAGTGCAGATGCGGAAGGCCAACATCGGCGGATGTGGTGGATTGAGATGCAGCCCATGCAGAAAAACTGAAATCTCTAGCTTTAAAAAAATGGATTTTGATGGGGATTTTTTTAGTATGCTAATTCGATTTCCGAGTGGGCGCGGACATCGACTTTGTGAAGATATTGATGGGGATTCTGTGATCAATAAGACAGAGCCGACTAAGGAGGCAAAGCCTCTAGTCAAAGCCTGTACTCTCATGGCTTCCTTCCTTATACCTTCAACTGAGGTTTGATTCTAGATAGTTCTATGAGGCAAGATGAGACACTTTGAGATACTTTGCGTCTTCAACTACATTTCATAGAACCATGGGGCGAATATCTGTTTAAACATGTAAGTCTTCAATAAATGGCAGTGATTTGGTCCAAATCTTGCTTACCTAAATCAGATCTATAAAAGTTCAACAAAGTAATGGTTTGCTTTTATGGTTGGACAGAAAGTATTTTTGTTTTTCAGCACTCTTTGTCAATATGTCAATAGAGAGAGAGAGAGAAACAGGTTTCATCTTGCCATTTCACTCCAGTAAGCCAGTGTATTGCATTTGTTGAGAGAGGCGGTGGTCGTCCTCTCATGGGCTTTGAATGAAAACACTGTTCTCTGCTGTGTATCCATCTGCAAACACAAAACAGATGTGCCACACTCCAGACATTCAATTCTTCCATCCCTCCATCCCACGGTGTCCCTTTTTCTTTCCAAGTCCATTGATATTTCAAATGGCCATGGTCTTGGAAGCATACAGTCATTGCTATGAACAAACAAAGTTGCTGTCTGTTGCTGCATAACGATAATTCATATTGACTCTTTATGAATGAATGGAGCGGTTGTAGACATATGGCGTTTCTTGGAGCTACGGTTTGAAACTATCAACACCACAGTTCTGCTAAATAATTTGTTGCGAACAGCTTTTGTTTACCAGTGTGTGTTTGTGAATTAATATGGATTTGCATGCTTTCTATACACACTGGAGAGTAGAGGTCGTCCCACCTAGCTATCTTGATGAATGCACTAAGTCGCTCTGGATAAGAGCATCTGCTAAATGACTAAAATGTAAATGTAGAGTTTATGACAGTGGAACTGTGATGAAATCTGTGTGATGAAATCATAAAAGACTGTATGAATATCTAGCTATAGTTACAAATGTAATAGATGGATAGATCCACACTAACCAGGACAGTGAGTATAAACGGGACATACAACATGCACGCAGACACACCACACTGGACAAAAACTGGTTGAATCAACGTTGTTGCCACGTCATTTCTACAACAAAAATTAAATGTGATGATGTTGAATCGTAGTGGAAAACTGTAAGGGAATTATATATTATTTTTACCCAACTTTGAACCTAAATCCAATGTCATGGTGAAATGTTCTGTTGATTTCATGTTGAATTCACGTTAGTTGACATCTCAACCAAATGTAAATCAAAAATGGATGTTGAACTGACATCTGTGCCCAGTGGGACAGCCTGAGTTAGTTCATATTCAGTTTGTTGATTGGAGATTAATTGTTCCATCTGGACCATCCTGGTGAAAATCTACGAAAGAGAAAATCCCTCCATCCTCCTCTCTGGTGTTGATGTGTGTGTGTGTGAGTGTGTGTGTGTGTGTGTGTGGTGTGTGTGTGTGTGTGTTTCCCCTGGTTCCATAGGGCTCTGGTCAAAAAGTATTGCACTATGTAGGGAGTAGTGTGCCATTTGGGATGCAGACGAGAGTCCAGGCAGGACAGACTGTACCAGAGACCAGAGGGAGAGCTGGTTGGTTGGAAAATTGATCATTTTTCTCCAGGATTGTCATACGCCATTGGCATCCTTATTTATCTGGTACAACTCCTTTGTTTCCTTCTTCAGGCATGGCCTCTGTTCTGTTAGAGAATTAGTTAGCTAGGTTCTTCAGACAGACAGACAGACAGACAGACAGACAGACAGACAGACAGACAGACAGACAGACAGACAGACAGGCAGACAGACAGACAGACAGACAGACAGACAGACAGACAGACAGACAGACAGACAGACAGACAGAGAGAGGTTCTCTCTCTCTCTAACTCACTCTATTAGACATTTTGGTTAGAAATTATCTCAACAGAGAAACATTTCCTCCTGTGTGCTACCTATATCCCCCCACTAGAATCCCCATACTTTAATGAAGACAGCTTCTCCATCCTGGAGGGGGAAATCAATCATTTCCAGACCCAGGGACATGTACTAGTCTGTGGCGACCTAAATGCCAGAACTGGACAAGAACCTGACACCCTCAGCACACAGGGGGACAAACACCTACCTGGAGGTGACAGCATTCCCTCCCCCATATGCCCCCCTAGGCACAACTACGACAACATAACCAACAAAAACGGGTCACAACTCCTGCAGCTCTGTCGCACACTGGGTATGTACATAGTCAATGGTAGGCTTCGAGGGGACTCCTATGGTAGGTACACCTATAGCTCATCTCTTGGCAGTAGTACTGTAGACTACGTTATCACTGACCTCAACCCAGAGTCTCTCAGAGCGTTCACAGTCAGCCCACTGACACCCCTATCAGACCACAGCAAAATCACAGTCTGCTTGAACAGAGCAAAGTAACAAAGCCTACCATCAGTAACACACTACGCCGCCAGGGACTCAAATCCTGCAGTGCCAGACGTGTCCCCCTGCTTAAGCAGGCGCGTCTGAAGTTTGCTGGAGTGCATTTGGATGATCCAGAAGAGGATTGGAAGAATGTCATATGGTCAGATGAAACCAAAATATAACTTTTTGGTAAAAACTCAACTCGTCGTGTTTGGAGGACAAAGAATGCTGAGTTGCATCCAAAGAACACCATACCTACTGTGAAGCATGGGGGTGGAAACATCATGCTTTGGGGCTGTTTTTCTGCAAAGGGACCAGGATGACTGATCCGTGTAAAGGAAATAATGAATGGGGCCATGTATCGTGAGATTTTGAGTGAAAACCTCCTTCCATCAGCAAGGGCATTGAAGATGAAACGTGGCTGGGTCTTTCAGCATGACAATGATCCCAAACACACCGCCCGGGCAACGAAGGAGTGGCTTCGTAAGAAGCATTTCAAGGTCCTGGAGTGGCCTAGCCAGTCTCCAGATCTCAACCCCATAGAAAATCTTTGGAGGGAGTTGAAAGTCTGTGTTGCCCAGCGACAGCCCCAAAACATCACTGCTCTAGAGGAGATCTGCATGGAGGAATGGGCCAAAATACCAGCAACAGTGTGTGAAAACCTTGTGAAGACTTACAGAAAACGTTTGACCTGTGTCATTGCCAACAAAGGTTATATAACAAAGTATTGAGAAACTTTTGTTATTGACCAAATACTTATTTTCCACCATCATTTGCAAATAAATTCATAAAAAATCCTACTATGTGATTTTCTGGATTTTTTTTCACATTTTGTCTGTCATAGTTGACGTGTACCTATGATGAAAATATTTTTAAGTGGGAGAACTTGCACAATTGGTGGCTGACTAAATACTTTTTTTCCCAACTGTAACTTCCACAAAGCTGTGAACAATCTGAGAGACAAAGCAAGAAGGGCCTTCTATGCCATCAAATGGAACATAAAATTTGACATACCAATTAGGATCTGGCTAAAAATACTTGAATCAGTTATAGAACCCATTGCCCTTTATGGTTGTGGTCTGGGGTCTGCTCACCAACCAAGAATTCACAAAATGGGACAAATTGAGACTCTGCATGCAGAATTCTTCAAAAATATCCTCAGTGTACTACGAAAAACACCAAATAATGCATGCAGAGCAGAATTAGGCCAATACCCGCTAATTATCAAAATCCAGAAAAGAGCCGTTAAATTCTATAACCATTTAAAAGGAAGCGATTCCCAAACCTTCCATAACAAAGCCATCATCTACAGAGAGATGAACTTGGAGAAGAGTCCCCTAAGTAAGCTGGTCCTGGGGCTCTGTTCACAAACACAAACAGACCCCACAGAGCCCCAGGACAACAACAACAACAACACAATTAGACCCAAACAAATTATGAGAAAACAAAAAGAGAATTACTTGACACATTGGAAAGAACAAACAAAAAAACTGAGCAAACTAGAATGCTATTTGGCCCTAAACAGAGAGTACACAGTGGCAGAATACCTGACCACTGTGACTGACCCAAACTTAAGGAAAGCTTTGACTATGTACATACTCAGTGAGCATAGCCTTGCTATTGAGAAAGGCTGCCGTAGGCAGACCTGGCTCTCAAGAGAGCACACTGCCCACAAAATGAGGTGGAAACTGAGCTGCACTTCCTAACCTCCTGCCAAATGTATGACCATATTAGAGACACATATTTCCCTCAGATTACAGCGATTCACAAAGAATTAGAAAACAAACCCAATTTTGATAAACTCCCTTATCTACTGGGTGATAAACCACAGTGTGCCATCACAGCTGCAAGATTTGTGACCTGTTGCCACAAGAAAAGGGCAACCAGTGAAGAACAAACAACATTGTAAATACAACCCATATTTATGTTTATTTATTTTCCCATTTGTACTTGAACTATTTGCACATTGTTACAACACTGTATATATACATAATATGACATTTGAAATGTCTTTATTCTTTTGGAACTTCTGAGTGTAATGTTTACTGTTCATTTTTTATTGTTTATTATCTATTTCACTTGCTTTGGCAATGTTAACATACGTTTCCCATGCCAATGAAGCCCTTAAATTGAATTGAGAGAGAGAGAGAGAGAGAGAGAGAGGTTAGGGGGGAGAGAGAGAGAGAGAGAGAGAGAGAGAGAGAGAGAGAGAGAGAGAGAGAGAGAGAGAGAGAGAGAGAGAGAGAGAGAGAGAGAGAGAGAGAGAGAGAGAGAGAGAGAGAGAGAGAGAGAGAGAGAGAGAGAGAGAGAGAAGAGCTGGTTCAGACCAAATGTAGGTACTATATGGGCTAGCCTAATTATTCAAAGTCCTAGTTTTTTTTTTGCACAACGTATGAGGTCTGTAGCAGAGCAGTATATAGCAACTGCTGACTGGCCACAAAGAAAAGCAGGTTTTGGGGGAGAGAGTGGGGGATAGAGGAGGGATGGCGAGGGAGTGCTACAGTCTTCTCCAGTCGTCGTGTTGACCCAGTTTATCTCTCGGGTGATTAATGCAACATCACGTCACACAACGGTCACTCCAAAAACCAGAGGAACGGACCACTTTATTTATCACCTCCAGTTATGGCTGGAAATAAGTTGTGTGTTTGTAGGGCATTCTCTGATTGGAAGACCTGATCATGGAAAGAAGGTGAAAGCTTCCTCACTTACACCTGTCTTTAGAGATGAGGGATTGGAGACATCAGAGACAAACTTATCACGGACATGCTGTGGTCCTGTGCGGCTCAGTTGGTAGGAGCATGGCGCTTGTAATGCCAAGGTTGTGGGTTCAGTTACCCACGATGCTGTAGTCACTTTGGATAAAAGTGTCTGCTAAGTGGCATACATGCACTATCAAGATAACTGTTGTTAGCAAGCTTGAGGTGTGTTGTTGTGTGTTCTACTGACTTGTAATGCAGATGAGAAAGTTATATTTTCCAGTTGATCGTTTCATTCCAACCTATTCCATGAACAGTCGTGCCACGCAGGCATAACGCTACAACTGAAAGCCGTAATTTCAATACAACTGCAAGAGAATTGTGCTGTATGTATGTACTGTTTTGGGAGAGACTATCTAAATTATAATCTCTGTTTTCAGCATTATACCGAAATACATTCTCTGAGGTATTTCAGCATGCTTACCTTTCCAGTCCAATTACTGGGCTAAATTAACCAATGATTTTCTCCATAGGTGCCAGCTGCAGTGTAAACGTTTTTCACTCTGACAGAAAACAGTTTACTCTGTTTGGTAGGCCTACTGTCTGACTCTCATGATGATGCAGTGATGTAGAACTACTGGAGCGTCCATGTGTAGAACTGAGGGCTTTACTCAAACTTGACTGATGCCATCAGTTTATCCTATTGTTCTTGTACGCATTGTTTATTGTGTTCGTTTATTAAGAATCAATAAGATGTCTGTAGTTGTGGTGAAAAGCTTATTAGTCATATTGCAATGGTCTCAGCACCGCTGCAGGGTGAAGTTTCCCCTAGGTACAGATCGAGGATCAGCTTCCCCTCCCCCAATCTTAACCCAAACCACTAGTGGGGAAATGTGTAACTGACCCAAGATCAGCCTCTATGGGCAACTTTACCCTACACCCTCAGCACCATAAGAATGTTAGTTAGGTATCTGCTGTGTTCCTATGAACATGACATCATGCAAGATCAGCCTCTATGGGCAACTTTACCCTACACCCTCAGCACCATAAGAATGTTAGTTAGGTATCTGCTGTGTTCCTATGAACATGACATCATGCAAGATCAGCCTCTATGGGCAACTTTACCCCTACACCCTCAGCACCATAAGAATGTTAGTTAGGTATCTGCTGTGTTCCTATGAACATGACATCATGCAAGATCAGCCTCTATGGGCAACTTTACCCTACACCCTCAGCACCATAAGAATGTTAGTTAGGTATCTGCTGTGTTCCTATGAACATGACATCATGCAAGATCAGCCTCTATGGGCAACTTTACCCTACACCCTCAGCACCATAAGAATGTTAGTTAGGTATCTGCTGTGTTCCTATGAACATGACATCATGCAAGATCAGCCTCTATGGGCAACTTTACCCTACACCCTCAGCACCATGAGAATGTTAGTTAGGTATCTGCTGTGTTCCTATGAACATGACATCATGCATGTTCAAGTGACTCAGGGAGTGGCCATGGGTTACCCAGGTGGTATCCCGCTGATGCGGAACCTGCCTTAACCCACAAATCTCAACAACTCCCAAAATACCCCCCAAAGATCACAATCAATTCCCAGCAACTCAGAGGAAAGACCTCACATACTGCAGGCAGTCCATTAACTCAAAGCCACTGACATCATCCATTCCCTCACAGTTTTCCTATTTGTTTTCCCTTCTTGCTTTTTGAAATATTGAAATGAGATTGGCATGACGCACATAATTACCTAATAGCACATAATAAACTAATAGACATAAATCCTCTTAGACATGGCTTTACACCAATGAGTCAATGGCTTTGGTCATCTACTAAAATGGTATAATAACACACAACGCTTTTGGTATAATACCACCCTGCTTATAGTGAGGTATTATCTGATTAACCACATGTAAAACTGACAGGTCAACTGCCTCATGTGTATGTGCCTGACAAATCTCTCCTGTCCTCTGTAACCTTTGTCTTTTCATGAATTCAGTAAACAGTGTTACAGTAACTGTAATCTCCCCTGTTTTCTACAAGTGAGCGGGAAAAGCCCTGCATCAACAGTAGTCATAAAGGGCTTTACAGTCTCTTTATTTCTAACTGTATTATCTCCTGTCCTGTGCAGGTGAATGGAAAGGACCTCTCCAAGGCCAGTCATGACGAGGCTGTGGAGGCGTTCCGCTCTGCCAAGGACCCCATCGTGGTGCAGGTCCTCAGGAGGAACACTGCTGGCCGTGTTAACTCCACTCAGGAAGTGGACGTGGTGGACATGTGCACGCAGACAGACATCACCTTCGAACATATCATGGCCCTGGCCAAGCTCCGAGCCACCACCCCTCCCGTGCCTGACATCTGCCCCTTCCTGCTGTCTGACAGGTAAGATCTGATCTGGGCCTGTATTCAAAAGCATCTCAAATACTCGAGGTAGGCCCTCACAATTTAGAGTTTCAAGTATCAACTGGGGGTTTCCTTGAAGACAACAAAAGACAAATGGTTTCAGTATTTTCTCTTTCCTTTTGTTTTTCTTCATATTGTATTCATCTCTAAGGGGAGGAAAACTAAGATCAAGATAAAGTTTAGCATAAAGAATGTCTGGGTTTCTTCTTTAGGGACTGAGAGTGAAATATAAGCTGTTCAAGGGGCTTCTCTACACAAAGCTGAGAAGCTAATTGAATCTCTGTGAACGAGGGATACAGTATATTAAGTTGATAATTAATTCCAACAACATCACATGGATAATTAATTGTCTTGGATTCAAGTATACAATATCAGTTGGAGTTAAATTTTTTATTTTATCTTCATTTAACTAGGCAAGTCAGTTAAGAACAAATTCTTATTTACAATGACGGCCTACACCGGCCAAACCCGGACAACGCTGGGCCAATTGTGTGCCGCCCTATGGGACTCCCAATCACGGCCGGTTGTGATACAGCCTGGAATCAAACCAGGGGGTCTGTAGTGACGCCTCAAGCACTGAGATGCAGTGCCTTAGACCGCTGCGCCACTCGGGAGCCCACATAAAATTAATCAAGTATCTAACATCAGCTGGAGTTACATTAAACACATCAAATATCCAATGGCAGTTGGAGAGTTGGCGTTACATGAAGTGCTTCGCTTTCAGAGATTAGATTTTTTTTATACTAGTCTGTAATAAAAGACTATCATGTTTCAGAAAGAAAAATGGTCTGTTTCAAATTGAGACTAACCATGTTAAGCTATGACCAATCTTCATGTGTCACTGATATACATCAACCAACAACATGACCAGACCCAACCCTTTAAACCTGAGGAGATCCAACCCTTTGTTCCTTCATAATATAAGATATTTTCTCCATAACTCAGTAGCATCACTACCCACAGGGCCTGCTTGTAATAATTGGTGCTGCTTGGCATAGCCATTTGGTTTCATGGAAGGTTTACAAGGTGATTAAACAGAATGGACTAATAAAACCTGGCAATACAGTGCAACATTCATTCACAGCCTAGTTATAGCCCCGGGCTAGACTCCTAAATGTAATCAATGTGACCCATAAAATATACATTTTCTCCTCTTCATCTGCGATCAGGTGCAGACGGCAAGATTACGGCACATTTTATAGATACAACAAATGTTTGTTTCCCTGGGTTTTGAACGTGGGCAGTAAAGCTGTGTAATTGTGTTCAATGTACACACACACACACACAAATACGCATGCACATGCACACACAAACACACATAGCCAACAATGTTACGATGTGCTGCAATATTGTGGTGCCAGAGGATAAAACATTTTGACGTTTACAAGGCTAATTTTGTCACCAGAAGATTGTTTTGGGACAGATTAACACGTGTTTGTGTGTACTCACAGACACAATGAAAATGAATTTATAATGGGAAATATATTAAATATGTTCAATGTTCAACAGTGTGCCAAAGTGAATGCTCTATGTCAAAAATATTGTGTGTGGTATTTGATAGCACTCATTATGCTCTAAAATTACCTTACAAACCCCCAAAGCAAAACTGTTTTGCTCTGTGCATGAGACACGTAAAGTAATATATTCACTTTCCATAGACACTGTATACAATTCATGGGACTTTGTCCAAAGTTGGCTCAAGGACAGAGATATTAAGAGAGAGAGAGAGAGATGGAGTAAGTGTGTGGTAATTTCATTGAAATGCCTGGGGATGCAACAGCATGCAACATCATCCTAGACAGCACTGACACATCCTTTCTTCCTCTCGTCCTAGTGGTCGCATGCAGGGAAAAGACAAAGAAAACGTACAGTCAGTGTATGTAAGAGAGAGATTGTGTGAGAGAGATAAACTCTCAGTAGCAGTGCATGGGTAAAATCACTGGGGAAGCCAAGCCAGGAAAAAAGCCATATTACAACCGATGTTGTGATCATCAGCGGCAGGTAGCTTAGTGGTTAAGAGCGTTGTGCCAGCAACCGAAAGGTTGCTGGTTCTAATCCCCGAGCCGACAGTGTCACGATCGTCTAAGGAAGCGGACCAAAGCGCAGCGCGTTGAGCGAACATGACTTTATTATATTAAAGTATAGAACACCAAAACAACAAACAATGACGATACGTGAAGTCCACAGTGACAAAGACTGATACGGAACAAAAACCCACAACCACAAGGTGAAAACACACAGTTTAAATATGGCTCCCAATCAGAGATAACGAGCCGACAGCTGACACTCGTTACCTCCGATTGGGAGTCATTTGAACAACCAAATACAACAACCTAGAAATAGACACAACAGAACTACCAACATAGAAATAAACACATAGAATGCACACACCCTGGCTCAACATAAAGAGTCCCAGAGCCAGGGTGTGACAGTACCCCCCCCTAAAGGCGCGGACTGCGACCGCGCCTCAATACGGGCTAAACAAGGGGGGGCTGGGCGGGCATACCTCCTCGGCGGTGGCTCTGGCTCCGGCCTTGATCCCCACCTCCTCTGCAACCCCCAAAGTACCCCTGGTCCTGTCTAGCCCCGCTGGCCGGAGCCGGACTGACGACACGCGCCCCCTGGCTTGGTGCGTGGAGGACGAACGGGCCTTACCAGGCTGACGACGCGCACCACTGCCTTGGCGCGGGGAGCAGGAATGGGCCGGACCGGGCTGGACGAGGCGCACCCTTGACTTGGTGCGGAGAGCGGGACCGGGCCGGACAGGGCTGACGCAAACGCACCACAGACTTGGTGCGGGAGCAGGAACGGGCCGGACAGGGCCGACCAAACGCACCCTAGGCTTGATGCGTGGAGCCGGGACCGGGCCTCCCCAGGCTGACGACTCGCATCCCTGGCTTGGTGCGAGTAGCAGGAGTGGGCTGGATCAGGCTGACGGCTCGCACCCTTGGCTTGGTGCGAGTAGCAGGGACGAGCTGAACCAGGCTGACGACTCGCACCCTTGGCTTGGTGCGAGTAGCAGGAACGGGCTGGACCAGGCCGACGACTGCACCCCTGGCTTGGTGCGAGTAGCAGGAACGGGCTGGACCAGGCTGACGACTCGCACCCTTGGCTTGGTGCGAGTGGCAGGAACAGGCCGGACCGGGCTGGCGACGCGCACCGTAGGTTTGGTGCGAGTGGCAGGAACAGGCCGGGTCGGGCTGGCGACGCGCACCGTAGACTTGGTGCGGGTGGCAGGAACAGGCCGGACCGGGCTGGCGACGCGCACCGTAGGTTTGGTGCGAGTGGCAGGAACAGGCCGGGTCGGGCTGGCGACGCGCACCGTAGACTTGGTGCGGGTGGCAGGAATGGGCCGGACTGGGCTGGCGACGCGCACCACAGACCTGGTGCGGAGAGCAGGAACGGGCAGAGCCGGGCTGACGAGACGCACCACAGGCTTGATGCGGGGAGCAGGAATGGGCCGGACTGGGCTGGCGACGCGCACCGCAGGTTCGGTGCGGGGAGCAGGAATAGACCGGACCGTACTGGGGACACACACCACTGGCTCTACACCGGGATCTGGAACGGGCCGGACCGGACTGGCAACACATGCCAGTACCTCTCGCCGTGCCTCCACACCTTCCATCCCCTCTTCTACCAGTGGCCCCCCGTAACCCGGCGGCCTTCTCCGGCAACCCACTGGACCGCTCTATCGCGGCCTCCTGCTGGTCCGCCGTCGTGAGCCCCCCTAAAAAATTTCGGGCGTCTCTCCTACCCGTGGACCACGTCTCCATATCCCTCGCCAGCTTCTCGCCCTTCTGCCATAATGTCAAGCCCTTGTCTTCCTCCCTCGGCTTGACCCAGTCCAGGAGGCGAAGGAGATCTGTGAGGGATCTCCCTGGCGATGGCTCCTGAACACGCTGCTTGGTCCCATCTTGGTGGTTTCTTCTGTCACGATCGTCTAACATAGAGGACCAATGCGCAGCGTTGAAGGTGAACATATTTTATTTCTATAAATGATCACACGATCAAAAACACAAACGAAAACGTGACGTCTACGGTTTCACACAAACCGAAATGAACAAGAAACCACAAACACAACGTGAAAGACAGATAGTTAAATATGGCTCCCAATCAGAGACAACGAGCCAACAGCTGACACTCGTTACCTCTGATTGGGAGTCACTCCAACAAAGAAATACAATAACCTAGAACCCACCACAAAAGGACCAAGCAGCGTATACAGGAACACCCGCAGGAGAGAACGCTGGTGGATGTCCTCCTCGGCTGGGGACATATTACGCAGGAGGAGGCCGTCCGGTACCGGAGGGCGATGAAGGGGGAGAACCTGGCAGGAGAGGAGCAACGGCGTCAGCAGGGCCATCGTCGGATGGACGAGAGGCAACCCCAAAAAGTTTTTGGGGGGGGGGCACATGGCTTGAGCGGCTGGGCAGCAGGAGGCTGCCACAGGGAGACGTGGAGAGAAGGCTACCGGATTACGGGAGCCATTGGCGAGTAGAGGGAGGGAAGTTGTTGTGGCACGGCGTGAGAGACTGAGGTGTGTTACCAGTCCGGTCCGGCCCGTTCCTGATCCCCGGTTAAGGCCAGTGGTGTGTGTTCCCAGTACGGACCGGCCTGTTCCTACTCCACGCACCAAGCCCACGGTGTGCGTCGCCAGTCCAGCCCGGCCGGTTCCTGCTCCACGTACTAAGCCTACGGTGTACGTCGCCAGCCCAGCCCGGCCTGTTCCTGCTTCTCGCATCAAGCCTACGGTGTGCGTCGCCAGCCCAGCCCGGCTCTGCCCGTTCCTGCTCCCCGCATCAAGTCTGTGGTGCGTCTCGTCAGCCCGGCTCTGCCCGTTCCTGCTCTCCGCACCAGGTCTGTGGTGCGCGTCGCCAGCCCAGTCCGGCCCACTCCTGCTCCCAGCACCAAGTCTGTGGGGCGTTTCGTCAGCCCTGTCCGGCCCGTGCCTGTTCCCCACACCAAGCCTGTGGTGTGCGTCGTCGGTTCGGCACGGCACGTGCCTGTTCCGCTGGAGCCGGATCCGCCGCCTAGGCGGAGTGCCCACCCGGTCCCTCCCCTGTTGTGTTTCGTTGGCGCGGTCGGAGTCCGCGCCTTTAGGGGGGGTACTGTCACGCCCTGGCTCGGGGGACTCTCGTATGTTGAGCCAGGGTGTTAGTTTCTATGTTTTGTTGTGGGTTCTAGGTTATTGTATTTCTTTGTTGGAGTGACTCCCAATCAGAGGTAACGAGTGTCAGCTGTTGGCTCGTTGTCTCTGATTGGGAGCCATATTTAACTATCTGTCTTTCACGTTGTGTTTGTGGTTTCTTGTTCATTTCGGTTTGTGTGAAACCGTAGACGTCACGTTTTCGTTTGTGTTTTTGATCGTGTGATCATTTATAGAAATAAAATATGTTCACCTTCAACGCTGCGCATTGGTCCTCTATGTTAGACGATCGTGACAGACAGGGGAATAATCTGTCGATGTGCCCTTGAGCAAGGCACTTAACCCTAATTGCTCCTGTAAGTCGCTCTGGATAAGAGTGTCTGCTAAATGACCAATTTTGTTTTTTTTTGTTTTTTTTTGTTTGCTCTATAAACCATTCGCCACCGTGATACACAATAAGGCAACATAAAGACAACAGTCACACAGTGGTGGAATAAATTCAACCACACATACATCTGTTTAACACTTTTTTGGTTACTACTTGATTCCATATGTGTTATTTCATAGTTTTGATGTCTTCACTATTGTTCTACAATGTAGAAAATATTAAAAATAAAGAAAAACCCTTGAGTAGATGTGTCCAAACCTTTGACTGGTACTGTATATATATATTTTTTTATTTTCTTCTGGGGAATCCTGGCTTCCATTGGCTCTTTGAATACACACAACTGCTCCCTCTTAACTAATTCTCTTTCTGTCTCCTTCCCTCTCTGTCTTTTTCCTGACAGCTGTCACTCTCTCCACACCATGGAACAGGAGTACTATGAGGGGACAGCTGATGGAGGGAGGACAGAGGAGTTTGAGTATGAGGTACGACTTGATTACACCTCCCGTCATAGTTGTGAACAACGTTTGACAAACAAACAAAACACACACACACCTTCACACACCTACAACCCCCCAAACAAAAAAAAACACACACACACCATATCTCATAATGTGGCTTTACCAATAAGGGAAAGGCTCAGTTATAATTGACTTTACAGGCCTGTCCCTGGGGGAATGTGGTGACAGCTAGATGATAGCTCACACTACACACTACATACAGCTCAGGATAGCCACAGGACCTTATACAGCCACAGCCGCTGCCAATAGTGATGTTGTTCATGTACTGAATACTATGAGGTCTTCATGAGGGAATATTTGTAATATCTCATTGGTTATAACTCATTGAAAGTGTACCATCCTCACACCCTTAACTTTGTCCTATTTGAGGCATCTGAGAAAAAAGGTGTCTGTCCTGTAAGATAATGAAGGCTCTGTTTTTGGCTGGCGTTAAGGCGGCGCTAGTGTCAAACACACGCTCTTTGGCAATTTCAACTTGTAAAAGCCAGCGCTCTGGCCCCAGGGTTGGCCCCAGGGATGGTCATTTACCTGTCTTATGCCATCTTGTTTGCGCTGAGGTGGGAGGGGTGGAAATATTTGAAGTGTGTCCTTAAAAACGCACCAACATGCCCAATTTCAAATGTATTAGAAAGATTCACCATCCATGGGTTTATGGTAGGAACGTACATGGCTCAAATGCAATGCAATTTTGTCTGCTATTTCTGGAGAAGTGCAAATATGACCTGTAAGATGGTTCCATGATGTTTCAAAAATATTACATTTGTGAGCAGTATAACGGCGAGTGGACATTCCCCCTTTCTCTTTATATTGGCTCTTTGAAACGTTTGGATGTATGTAAAACCCTCCATAGTCTAAGTTGCCTTGTCTGGATTATACGCCCACAGGAAGCAATTATGGTGCCTGAAACTGTATTTACACATAGCCTATTTCAAACAAGTTGTTGTTTTGTTTTTATTAGAATTATACACTGTCTTTTTAGGCCTTATCAATAGCCTAGTGAATTGAATCTTGCTTATTGACTATGTTTGGCATGTCCATGTCCAGACTACAATTAACAGTAGGCCTAGCGCTTATATCAGTGTGAATGCTATAGCCTAGGTTTAACAATGTTTTCCATATTGAAGCAATGCAATTAGAACAATGGGGATTGCAAATATGTTAAAAAGATTGTAACTTCCATCAATGTAATTGTTTGCATCACAAATATATATATATATATATATATACATATATATATATATATATATACATATATAAACATATACAGTTGAAGTCGGAAGTTTACATACAATTAGGTTTTAGTCAATAAAACTTGTTTTTCAACCACTCCACAAATTTCTTGTTAACAAACTATCGTTTTGGCAAGTCGGTTAGGACATCTACTTTGTGCATGACACAAGTAATTTTTCCAACAATTGTTTACAGACAGATTATTTCACTTATAATTCACTGTATCACGATTCCAGTGGGTCAGAAGTTTACATACACTAAGTTGACTGTGCCTTTAAACAGCTTGGAAAATTCCAGAAAATGATGTCATGGCTTTAGAAGCTTCTGATAGGCTAATTGACATCATTTGAGTCAATTGGAGGTGTACCTGTGGATGTATTTCAAGGCCTACCTTCGAGCTCAGTGCCTCTTTGCTTGACATCATGGGAAAATCAAAAGAAATCAGCCAAGACCGCAGAAAAAATTGTAGACCTCCACAAGTCTGGTTCATCCTTGAGAGCAATTTCCAAATGCCTGAAGGTACCACGTTCATCTGTACAAACAATAGTACGCAAGTATAAACACCATGGGACCACGCAGTCGTAATACCGCTCAGGAATGAGACGCGTTCTGTCTCCTAGAGATGAACGTACTTTGGTGCGAAAAGTGCAAATCAATCCCAGAACAACAGCAAAGGACCTTGTGAAGATGCTGGAGGAAACAGGTACAAAACTATCTATATCCACAGTAAAACGAGTCCTATATCGAAATAACCTGAAAGGCTGCTCAGCAAGGAAGAAGCGGCTGCTCTAAAACCGCCATAAAAAAGCCAGACTACGGTTTGCAACTGCACATGGGGACAAAGAACTTTTTGGAGAAATGCCCTCTGGTCTCATGAAACAAAAATAGAACTGTTTGGCCATAATGATCATTGTTATGTTTGGAGGAAAAAGGGGGTTGCTTGCAAGCCGAAGAACACCATCCCAACCGTGAAGGGTGCTTTGCTACAGGAGGAACTGGTGCACTTCACAAAATAGATGGCATCATGAGGAAGGAAAATTATATGGATATATTGTAGCAACATCTCAAGACATTAGGCAGGAAGTTAAAGCTTGGTCGCAAATGGGTCTTCCAAATGGACAATGACCCCAAGCACACCCCAAGCATACTTCCAAAGTTGTGGCAAAGTGGCTTAAGGACAACAAAGTCAAGGTATTGGAGTGGCCATCACAAAGCCCTGACCTCAATCCTATAGAAAATGTGTGGGCAGAACTGAAAAAGCGTGTGCGAGCAAGGAGGCCTACAAACCTGACTCAGTTACAGCAGCTCTGTCAGGAGGAATGGGCCAAAATTCACCCAACTTATTGTGGGAAGCTTATGGAAGGCTACCCAAAACGTTTGACCCAAGTTAAAAAACTTAAAGGCAATGCTACCAAATACTAATTGAGTGTATGTAAACTTCTGACCCACTGGGAATGTGATGAAATAAATAAAAGCTGAAATAAATCATTCTCTCTACTATTATTCTGACATTTCACATTCTTAAAATAAAGTGGTGATCCTAACTGACAGGGAATTTTTACTAGGATTAAATGTCAGGAATTGTGAAAAACAGAGTTTAAATGTATTTGGCTAAGGTGTATGTAAACTTCCGACTTCAACTGTACATACACATACATACATATAAATACATATACATACATATATACATATCCTTTTTAAAAATATATTTCCCTTTATTACTTTCCAACCCCACCACCCCTTCCCTAATTGTGGTAAACTAGTGAACAACAACGCTTAGGCCTCTACTTCCAGCTTATACATACTATATACTTTTTATGGACACAGTCAATTTTACAATAATTCTATTTTGTTTGTTTTTAACTCCTGAACTTCCTCTACCCTCAACCTATCTGATCATTTTCATGATGTCCATCCGTTTTGCTTCTACACGCCATATCTCTCTAACTTTGCTCCTTCACAAAAGCTCTCAACCTATAACCTATATACTTATTATGGACACAGCGTGCCCTACATTAGTTATCTTGCTTTTATTAGTTGTTGTTAGTTGTTATTACTCCCATCCTTCAGCTCCATTCAACACCTCCCATCTATCTCTTAACATCATCCATATTGGATTTCTATTTGCCATATATTTTTCAACTGTACTGTGATGTTTCACAAAAGTTCTGAACCCTTCTATTCTCATTGTTTCTACAGATTGTAAATTGAAAATATTTTTTTTTGCTAAAAGTATTATTATATTATTGATCGATCAGATCACCCAGTAGTGCTATCTGCAGGGTTAGCTCCAGGTAAATATTGCAATCCTTCAGCCATTGCTGGACCTGTGACCAAAACCAAGCCACAAATGGACAGTACCAAAACAAATGATCTAATGATTCTGTCTCTTCGCAGAAAAATCTGCAGAGCTGGGAAGACTGTATCCCACATACAAATAACATTATATTGGTAGCAAGAATTTTGTATAATAATTTAAATGGAAAAATTCTAAGTTTTGAATTCGGCATCGTTTTGCGTATCAGTTCATAAACACTATACCATGGAATCGGTAAGTCAAAAATCTCTTCCCAACTATTTTGCAATCTATATGGGACGGCTGTCAATCCTTTGGTCCTTAAATGAAACTGGTATACTTTTTTATTTATCACAATTTTCATTAACCAATTATTTACTTTTTCCCCCTTCCACTTTCCTCTTCCATTTTTGCGGTAATGCTGCAATTATTTGGTTGTAATTTTGGGTAGAGCAGACATTTCCATATGTTTTTTTTAGCTGCATGTGCAACATAACTCCACCAGTCCTACCTATAATATAATTTACGAAGATAATACTTATTTTTTTTATCAAAAAATACTGGCTTTTTATCAATTTGTATATTTGAGGTTAACCACAATATTTGTTGCATTATTTGTTCTAACTGGTGTTAATGCATTGACTGGAAGTCTATGTTAACTGCTAGCATGCTAGTAGATGTGGTCCTCTGTAGCTCAGCTGGTAGAGCACGGCGCTTGTAACGCCAAGGTAGTGGGTTTGATACCCGGGACCACCCATACACAAAAATGTATGCACGCATGACTGTAAGTCGCTTTGGATAAAAGCGTCTGCTAAATGGCATATTATTATTATACAAAAGACTTCTAGTCATTGCGCTAACACTAGTTAGCATTGGCTCGCGAAACTACCTTTTAACTTCCTTCATACTGGATGCAGACATAAAACATTTATCCATGAGTTCATCTGACTCTGGGGAAGTAGATAAAGGGCTTCTTTGCCAAAATCCTGAAGTATCCCTTTAACGAACCAGGCTATAATGGACTAACATTGTAATTGGAGTTGATGAGAACGCAATACACAAAAGACCGTAAATACACAACTTGAAGCAACCATATATTTAACCATGGAGCATGTTCTGATTGGCTAGTGAGGGGCCAAGCCTCGACTCACCCACAACTTGTTTATTCATTAAAATCCAGCCTTTCGCGGTTGTGAAAATAGCTACAATATTTTGGACACACCCTTGAACGTATAACACTAACGCCAACGCTAAGATTTACCATTGCGTTAGGTTTGTTAAAATAAAGCCCTGAGTGGAACAAGCTTCAGGTTTTCTTTCCATAAATACAGCAGTGTGTCAATTCAAACCAATCTTCCTCTTCCATCTTTGTTTGTGCTGAACTAACCCACAGGTGCATGGGCAGACTCCTGGGTTAGTTTGACAGATGATGATTTAAGCCTATAATTTAGACACACACACAGATACACACACACACACACAGAGAGACACTGATCTAGATGCAGATGAGACAGGAGGTGATGATAAACTGGCTCCATGTCGACTCTTGGCTGTCTCAATCCAACAGGCCCCCACTCCACCTCTCATCCTCCTCCCGTACTAATAATCTTTATTTCCACATCATTGAGGACCAGGTAAACTGTGTAGCCAGTCTGGCTTTGCTTTGAGTGATGTATGATGAATACATTTTCTCTTTTGTTTTATTTGAATTTGTTTGAATGCTTCCTTCCTTCCACCCACTGAGCTTGAGTTATTTCTCACCCTTCTTCTCTAAAGAGATTTGCTCATCCACTTGTGTCGCTGCTGCCTCGGCCTTGGCAATAGATTCAACGCAAATATAATATATTACTTTTCGTTATGCCTCATTTCTATTAACGAATCCTATTATGTTGTGTGTGCTTTGCAGCCTGTCTGCACCCTTTTTTACTTGATACTTTGGGAGCAGGTATATTCCATGCTAACCCACCTTCATTTAATGTACGTCAGTAGAATATGTTCTGAGAAGAAGACCGTTCAGATCTGAAGGCCTCTATTTCAGAGTGAGGTTTATTCCTTCATTTATCAAAATGAGAGGGAGATTTTTGAAATTACCTCAGTCTGAGGAAAAATCATAATGTGGGCACCCTGCTATTACATCACAGCGGAAATATAATATAGGTAATGAAATGTTGGCTTACCATTTCATTAAGCAAGGACATTGATGATTTCCTTTAGTACAATGGCTTGAGTAGTGAGAGACAAGGGGTTGGGTTAGGGAGAAAGAGAGCCATCAAAAGATTCATTGTGAGGAACTATAGTTTTGTTTAGCCTCCATGTTCTCTTTACACTGTATACTATTTATAACCCAAGATAAGGACTTAATGGGTTCAGGTGATGCCTTCTCAGAGAGTGAACATCTTAAAATTGTGCTGCCTTAAAATTAAATCTAAAAAGGAATTACATTGAATTTTTTCCTACCGATCTATACAACTTCAAATTTTCAGAGTGAAAGAAAAATAATAACTCTAAATTAATAACTACAGGTCTGGGTCAAATCCAATAAACACAACATAGAGGGAAACTCTCTGTATTTTCAAGCATTGTGGTGGCACCATGATGTTATGGGTATGCTTGTCACCGGCACGGACTGGGAAGTTTGTCAGGATCAAAATAAATATGAAAGGTGCAAAGCCCATGTAAAAGGTTAGAGGAAAACCCACTGTAATCTTCTGAAAACCTAACCCTTGGGATAGTTAAATTTTTTTGTAGGACAATTACAAAAACAAATATCCCAAAGACACACCAGAGTGGCTTTCCAATAGGTGTCAAGTGTTCCTGAGTGATCCAGTCTCAGTCCTGACTTAAATTTGTTTGAAAATCAGAGACAAGGTTTAAATATTGACCCAGTCTGTAAGACCTATATGTTTCAAGCAGACCACAATAGTTCCTTTGCCCAAGAACGCCAAGGTAACCTGTCTAAATGACTATCACCCCGTAGCACTCACATCTGTAGCCACGAAATGCTTTGAAAGGCTGTTCATGGCTCACATCAACACCATCATCTCAGACACCCTGGATCCACTCAATTTGCATACCACCCCAACAGATCCACAGATGACGCAATCTCTATTTCACTCCACACTGCCCTCTCCCACATGGACAAGAGGAACACCTAGGTGATAACGCTTATCATTGACTACAGCTCAACGTTCAACACCATAGTGCCCTCCAAACTCATCACTAAGGTAAGGATCCTGGAACTAAACACCTCCCTCTGCAAATGGATCCTGGACTTCCTGAAGAGCCGCCCCCCAGGTGGTGAGGGTAGGCAACAACACATCCACCTCGCTGACCCTCAACACGGGGGCCCCTCAGGGGTGCGTGCTTAGTACCCTCCTGTACTCCCTGTTCACCCACAACTGCGTGGCCATGCACGACTCCAACACCATCATTAAGTTTGCTGACGACACGACGGTGGTAGGCCTGATCACCGACGACGATGAGACCGCCTATAGAGAGGAGGTCAGTGACCTGGCAGTGTGGTGCCTGGACAACAACCTCTCCCTCAGTGTCAGAAAGACAAAGTAGCTGATCATGGACTACAGGAAACGGAGGGGCGAGCACGCCCCCATCCACATCGATGGGGCTATTGTGGAGCGGGTCGAGAGCTTGAAGTTTCTATGTGTCCACATCACTAAGGAATTAACATGGTCTACACACACCAACACAGTAGTAAAGAAGGCACGACAACGCTTCTTCCCCCTCAGGAGTCTAAAAAGATTTGGCATGGACCCTCAGATCCTCAAAAAGTTATACAGCTGCACCATTGAGAGCATCTTGACTGGCTGCATCACTGCTTGGTATGGCAACTGCTTGGCATCCGACCGCAAGGCACTACAGACGGTAGTGCGTGCGCCCCAGTACACCACTGGGGCCGAGCTCCCTGCCATCCAGGACCTCTATACCAGGCGGTGTCAGAGAAAGGCCCTAAAAATGGTCAAAGACTTCAGCCACCCAACTCATAGACTGCAAGTGGTACCGATGCACCAAGTCTGGAACCAACAGGACACTAAACATCTTCGGATGGGTGGCAGGTAGCCTAGTGGTTAGAACATTGGGCCTGTAACCAAAAAGTTGCTGGTTCGAATACCTGAGCAGACAAGGTGAAACATCTGCCAATGTGCCCTTGAGCAAAGCACTTAACCCTAATTTGCTCCAGGGGCACCGTACTACTATGGCTGACCCTGTAAAACAACATTTCACTGCACCTATCTTTTGACTCTTCACATACTCTGCTGCTACTGTTTATTATCTATCTTGTTTCCTAGTCACTTCATCCACATTTATATTTTAGTCATTTAGCAGACGCTCTTACAGGACTTACAGGAGCAATTAGGGTTAAGTGCCTTGCTCAAGGGCACATCGACAGATTTTTCACCTAGTCGGCTCGGGGATTAGAACCAGCGACCTTTCGGTTACTGGCACAACGCTCTTCACCACTAAGCTACCTGCTGCCCTTATCTCTACCTTTACTGTATGTACATAGCTACCTCAATGACCTTGTACCCCTGCACATCGACTCGTATATAGCAAAGTTATCATTACTCATTGTGTATTTATTCCTTGTGTTATTATGTTTTCTATATTTTTCTCTCTGCATCGTTGGGAAGGGCCCGTAAGTAAGCATTTCACTGTTAGTCTAAACCTGTTGTTTACGAAGCATGTGACAAATACATTTTAAATGTAGGCCTGATACAATATACAAGGCAGACCATAGGGCCATTTCTTCACCAGATGTATTAGGCTATATCTTAAGCTTTTAGCAGAAAAGTGTGTTGCCGCTTTCCTCTCCGGTATGAGAGGAGCTCTTCTTCATCTTCCCCCTCTTTCTCCCTGATAGGAGAGGAGCACTCCCCTCTCTTTTCTGCCTGTACCGGTGGCAGCCATCCACAGACACGTTTGTGACTGCTTTTTCAATTACTGGTAATCAAAGGCAGCGATTATTATGACAGCATCCAATGCAGCCAGACGGTGGGTGGCAGTCCCTTCTAATCACGCCGTCGCAGTCATTCATTTACTCAGGCCACCGTCCCCCGTTACCGCTCTGCAGCCGCTACATCGCAATCTCCCGCCCGAGAGGCTGAGAGCTCGCCCGGAAAATGGCAAAACGGAAAGGAAGAGAGGGAGAGAGAGGGACCGCCGAGTGTATGTGATGGATCAGGAGAAGGGGCCCTTTGCCTTATCAAGGATTTACACACTGGTGTGTGTGTGTGTGTGTGAGGGGGAAACAGAAGTGTGTGTGTGTGTGTGTGTGAGGGGGGGAAAGGAAACAGGGCCGCCAGAACACTTCCCATTCCAGACACACACACTCAGACGTTTTATCCAACCTCTTCTAATCACGTCTCTCTGTTTTTCCTGTTAATTTTGCCACAGGTCCTCTCCACTCTACCACCACATAGTAATTAATTAGACTAACTTATTCAGGCTTATTCCACTCAACGAGATGGGAAAGACATTAAACATCACACACTTTCACTTGTGCCTTCGGGATCACTTGATAATTTGTGTGGTATATTTTTTGCGAGATGTCTCAGAGACAATCCCATAGATATGGCAGATATTTGACATCAAAAACTCTTCCTATTGAACATCCATCACGTCATCAAGACATTCCCCTAGATTTGCATATACTGTTAATACCGGACATGTTACAGAAAAAACATGTATATTACATATTCATTCCCCTCATCTACATTGACACCACACACAATCTCTGTTTCCTTCATGACTCCTTTATTGCATCATGAAACCATCAGTAGTCTCAGCTATCACTGTGTCTAACGCTTCTAACGATGATGTCAAACGATACACCATTAGTAGTAGTAGGTATAATATCACTGGTTGACTGATGTTTTTGTTTGCCTTTTCATATCTATTCAGCTGTAAATCCTTTAATTCCTTTTCCTTTCATATCCTTTTCATATCAGTGATGGGGATTTGAAGTTGTCATAGGCTGCATCCCAAAAGGCAATATTTTCCTATATAGTGGTTTACTTTTGACCAGGGCCTATAGGGAATAGGGTGCCAATTGGGACATATTCATTTAATAGTTTTAAGAAACAGTCAGTTCGAGATCTGAGATATCGTCAGTCTGTCAAAAGAAATGAAGAACAGAGAGCTCTGACAATAGACACTGAGTGTACAAAACATTAAGAACACCTACTCTTTCCATGACATAGACTGACCAGGTGAATCCAGGTGAAAGCTATGATCCTTTATAATGTCACTTGTTAAATCCACTTCAATCAGTGTAGATGAAGAGGAGGAGACAAGTTAAATAATTATTTTGTAAGCCTCGAGACAATTGAGACATGGATTGTGTATGTGTGCCATTCAGAGGGTGAATGGGCAGACAAGAAATGTAAGTGCCTTTGAACGGGGTATGGTAGCAAGTGCCAGGCGCACCGATTTGTGTCAAGAACTGCAAAGCAGCTGGGTTTTTCACGCTCAACCATTTTCTGTGTGTATCAAGAATGGTCCACCACCCAAAGGACATCCAGCCAACTTGACACAACTGTGGGAAGCATTGGAATGAACATGGGACAGCATCCCTGTGGAACGCTTTCGACACCTTGTAGAGTCCATGCCCAGACGAATTGAGGCTGTTCTGAGGGCAAAAGAGGGTGCAAGTTAATGTTAGGAAGGTGGTCCTAATGTTTGGTATACTCAGTGTAGTTTCTTATATTGGTCTGTTCCCTTTCTCCCTGTCTCTATTTCTCTCTTTCTCTTTTTTCTCTTGTGTGCTGGAGTGCAATTAGTGCAACCTGGCCACAAAGACTAGACACCATACAAGCTGTCTGCCATCTGCCCGGTACAGTTTCATACCGGGAATGATCCATGAAGAATACACTTCTCCAGCGTGCCAGCATTACCAACTGAAGTCGGTTACGACGCCGAACTAAAGTCAGATCAAGACCCTGGTTAGGACGATGAGCACGCAGATGAGCTTCCCTGTGACCGTTTCTGACAGTTTGTGCAGAAATTATTCGGTTATACAAACCCACAGTTTCATCAGCTGTCCAGGTGGCTGTTCACAGACGATCACGCAGGTGAAGAAGCCGGATGTGGAGGTCCTGGGCTGGCGTGGTTACATGTGGTCTGCAGGTGTGGATGTACTGCCAAATTCTCTAAAACGACGTTGGAGGCGGCTTATGGTAGAGAAATTAACATTAAATTATCTGGCAACGGCTCTGGTGGACATTCCTGCAGTCTGCATGCCAATTGTACACTTCCTCAAAACTTGAGATATCTGTGGCATTGTGTTGGGTGACAAAACTGCACACATAAAAGTGGCCTTTTATTGTTCCCAGCACAAGGTGCACCTGTATAATAATCATGCAGTTTAATTAGCTTCTTGATATGCCACACCTGTAAGGTGGATGGATTATCTTGGCAAAGGAGAAATACTCAGTAACGGGGATGTAAACAAACTTCTGCACACATTTTGAGAGAAATAGCCCTTTTATGCGTATGGGACATTTCTGGGATCTTTTATTTCAGCAATTATTTTTTGCATTTATATTTTTGTTCAGTGTGAATGATACAAACCTTAGAATGCTTTAGAAATCACAACATATATGTGCTGCATGATGCGACTATAGGCGATTGATGCAAAAAAAGCTTGTGCTCTGTTCCTTGCCTTAGGATGCACACACTGTTCACTCTTTCAACCATCATATTATTCTAAATGTAATCTTGTCTTTAGTATGTAAAATTAGTTTTGCACACTGAATGCACTCGAATAGCGAATGGAGGCTACTTTCCCGCTGGTTCGTAGGCTACTCCGGTTATTTCACTCCACGCATCAACCATTGTTTGAGGAGCATGCAGCCTCTCGCCATATGACAAGTGATATTCCACCATAAACTCTGTATGACATGTGCTCTCCAACCCTGTTACTGCAGCTACCCAGTTCTTAATTTGGGAAACCAAGTGAAATCTGTTCGGGAACATTGATAGTAACATGTTTTCACAACTAAACATATTTCATTAAACTGTTGACAGCCCCTCTCTCTGCATGCTCGAGAAAGGAATGAAGGAGAGTCGAGGAGATGGAAATGCATGGTGGTGAGATATTCTGTAGCTAAAGGTAATGTGTCAGCCTATTAATTCTGATAATAAAAGAAATGCCCCATTACTAGGCTATGCAAAATCAAATACAAATTCAGTATAATTCTATGCTAACTCTGAATTTGTTTAATTTTGGAGTATACAGTAGTCTAGACCATTTATGTACGAAAGATATCTTGAATCCGTTTTTTAAAATGTTTTTCTGCCATGCGTAATATGTTGTCACACCCTGGCTCTGGGACTCATTATGTTGAGCCAGGGTGTGTTCATTTCTATGTGTGTATTTCTATGTTGGTGTTCATTCTAGTTTGTTGTATTCTATGTTTGCCTGAGTGACTCCCAATCAGAGGCAACGAGTGTCAGCTGTTGGCTGGTTGTCTCTGATTGGGAGCCATATTTAAACTGTATGTTTTCCCTTTGTGGTTGTGGGTTTTTGTTCCGTGTTCGGTCTTTGATACCGTGGACGTCACGAGTCGTGTTTTGTTTTGTATTTTGACGCTTTAACTAATTAAAGTCATGTTTGTTCATCACGCTGCGCCTTGGTCTACTCCTTACCTCGACCTTGACAGAAAAACCCACCATGCAACGACCAAGCAGCGTGTCCAGGGGCAGCTCTTGGGCTGGACATGGGAGGAAGCGCTGGGAGAAGAGACGGTGGAGGCGCGCCGTAGAGAGGAGCTACGGCGTGATCAGGGTCGTCGTCGGACGGTCGTGAGGCAACCCCAGAAATTTTTTAGGGGGGGGCACACGGCATGGACGACGGGGCTGACGGAGGAGAAAAGGGGGCGGATCCAGAAGGCCACCAGGCCAGGGGTACACCGCCCTGTACGTCCTGTGCGGATGCCTCACACAGAGTGTGTGAGGGTAGGCATTCAGCCAGGACGGCTGGTGGCCGCTCTTCACTCCAGGCCTCCTATCCGTCTCCACAGCCCGGTTCGGCCTGTCCCTGCTCCACGCACCAAGCCTACGGTGTGCGTCGCCAGCCCAGTCCGGCCTGTCCCTGCTCCACGCACCAAGCCTACGGTGTGCGTCGACAGCCCAGCCCGGCCTGTCCCTGCTCCACGCACCAAGCCTACGGTGTGCGTCGACAGCCCAGCCCGGCCTGTCCCTGCTCCACGCACCAAGCCTACGGTGTGCGTCGACAGCCCAGCCCGGCCTGTCCCTGCTCCACGCACTAAACCTACGGTGCGCGTCGCCAGTCCGGTCCGGCCTGTTCCTGCCACCCGCACCAAGTCTACGGTGCGCGTAGCCAGCCCGACCCGGCCTGTTCCTGCCACTCGCACCAAACCTACGGTGCGCGTCGCCAGCCCGGTCCGGCCTGTTCCTGCCACCCGCACCAAGTCTACGGTGCGCGTCGCCAGCCCGACCCGGCCTGTTCCTGCCACTCGCACCAAACCTACGGTGCGCGTCGCCAGCCCGGTCCGGCCTGTTCCTGCCACTCGCACTAAGCCAGGGGTGCGAGAAGTCAGCCTGGTAAGGCCCGTCCCTCTTCCACGCACCAAGCCAGGGGTGCGAGTCGTCAGCCTGGTAAGGCCCGTCCCTCTTCCACGCACCAAGCCAGGGGTGCGAGTCGTCAGCCTGGTAAGGCCCGTTCCTCCTCCACGCACAAAGCCAGGGGTGCGAGTCGTCAGCCTGGGAAGGCCCGTTCCTCCTCCACGCACCAAGCCAGGGGTGCGAGTCGACAGCCTGGTAAGGATCGCTCCTGTTAAGTCCAGTCCTGCTCCAGCCGGCGGGGCCAGACTGGACCAGGGGCACTATGGGGGTGTATTGGAGGGTGGTGGTCAAGGCCGGAGCCAGAACCGCCGCCGAGGAGGTATGCCCGCCCAGCCCTCCCCTGGTTTGTTTAGTTGAGGCGCGGTCGCAGTCCGCGCCTTTAGGGGGGGGTACTGTCACACCCTGGCTCTGGGACTCATTATGTTGAGCCAGGGTGTGTTCATTTCTATGTGTGTATTTCTATGTTGGTGTTCATTCTAGTTTGTTGTATTCTACGTTTGCCTGAGTGACTCCCAATCAGAGGCAACGAGTGTCAGCTGTTGGCTGGTTGTCTCTGATTGGGAGCCATATTTAAACTGTATGTTTTCCCTTTGTGGTTGTGGGTTTTTGTTCCGTGTTCGGTCATTGATACCGTGGACGTCACGAGTCGTGTTTTGTTTTGTATTTTGACGCTTTAACTAATTAAAGTCATGTTTGTTCATCACGCTGCGCCTTGGTCTGTTCCATATGACGATCGTGACATATGTGGTAGGCTATGTATTGTATAACAGCACAATCATTATTTTAATTCATGTTTTTTTGGGGCTCATAAATAGGCCAATAAGCTCTAATATGCATATGTGGTTTTGAATTAATCATCACCTTAGAAAGCGCTGTCCATTTTCATTGTGTTAGGCTTTGAAACAACATCCACCACGACCATGTTTCCCTTCAGTTTCAACCTGTTGTTGAACTTCTTTCTTCAAATTTATCAATCACAGTGAGGAGAGTTTTAAAAGCATGATACTGTTTTGATGACAAGTGTTTGATGTCAGAGTGGTTAGAGGGACAATAGAGCCCTGAGTACATTTACATTTACATCATTTGGTGCATTCAACTTATGATAGCCAGTGGGACAACCACCTTTTTTTATTTTTTATGTGGGGTGGGGGAAGAAGGATTACTTTATACTATTCCAGGTATTCCTTAAAGAGGTAGGGTTTCAAGTGTCTCCGGAAGGTGGTCAGTGACTCCACTGTCCTGGTGTCGTGGGGGAGCTGGTTTCACCATTGGTGTGCCAGAGCAGCGAATAGCTTTGACTGGGCTGAGCGGGAACTGTGCTTCCGTAGAGGTAGGGGGGCTAGCAGGCCAGAGGTGGATGAATGTAGTACCCTAGTTTGGGTGTAGGATCTGAAAGTAAGGAGGTGCCGTTCCCCTCACAGCTCCGTAGGCAAGCACCATGGTCTTGTAGTAGATGCGAGCCTCAACTGGAAGCCAGTGGAGTGTGCGGAGGAGCTGGGTGACATAAGAGAACTTGGGAAGGTTGAACACCAGACGGGCTGCAGCGTTCTGGATAAATTGTAGCGGTTTAATGGCACAGGCAGAGAGCCCAGCCAACAGCGAGTTGCATTAATCCAGACGGGACATGACAAGTGCCTGGATTAGGACCTGTGCCGCTTTCTGTGTAAGGTAGGTTCGTACTCTGCGAATGTTGTAGAGCATGAACCTGCAGGATCGGGTCACCGGTTTGATGTTAGCGGAGAACGACAGAGTGTTGTCCAGGGTCACGCCAAGGTTCTTTGCACTCTGGGAGGAGGACAACAATGAAGTTGTCAACCGTGATGGCGAGATCATGGAGCGGGCAGTCCTTCCCCGGGAGGAAGAGCAGCTCTGTCTTGCCGAGGTTCAGCTTGAGGTGGTGATCCGACATCCACACTGATATGTCTGCCAGACATTCGCCACCTGGATATCAGAAGGGGGAAAGGAGAAAATGAATTTTGTCGTCTGCGTAGCAATGATAGGAGAGACCATGTGTGGATATGACAGAGCCAAGTGACTTGGTGTATAGAGAGAATAGGAGAGGGCCTAGAACTGAGCCCTGGGGGACACCAGTGGTGAGAGCACGTGGTGCGGAGACAGATTCTCGCCACGCCACCTAGTAGGAGCGACCTGTCAGGTAGGACGCAATCCAAGAGTGAGCAGCACCGGAGATGCCCAACTCAGAGAGGGTGGAGAGGAGTATCTGATGGTTCACAGTATCAAAAGCAGCGGATAGGTCTAGAAGGATAAGAGCAGAGGAGAGAGAGTTAGCTTTAGCAGTGTGGAGAGCCTCCGTGACACAGAAAAGAGCGGTCTCAGTTGAATGACCAGTCTTGAAACCTGACTGGTTTGGATCAAGAAAGTAATTCTGAGAGAGATAGCAGGAGACTTGGCTAGAGACGGCACGCTCAAGAGTTTTGAAGAGAAAAGAAAGAAGGGATACTGGTCTGTAGTTGTTGACATCGGAGGGATCGAGTGTAGGTTTTTTGAGGAGGGGTGCAACTCTCGCTCTCTTGAAGACGGAAGGGACATGGCCAGCGGTCAAGGATGAGTTGATGAGCGAGGTGAGGTAAGGGAGAAGGTCTCCGGAAATGGTCTGGAGAAGAGAGGAGGGGATAGGGTCAAGCGGGCAGGTTGTTGGGCGGCCGGCCGTCACAAGTCGCAAGATTTCATCTGGAGAGTGAGGGGAGAAAGAAGTCAAAGCATAGGGTAGGGCAGTGTGAGCAGGACCAGCGGTGTCATTTGACTTAATAAATGAGGATCGGATGTCGTCAACCTTGTTTTCAAAATGGTTGATGAAGTCATCCACAGAGAGGGAGGAGGGAGGGGGAGGAGGAGGAGGATTCAGCAGGGAGGAGAAGGTGGCAAAGAGCTTCCTAGGGTTAGAGGCAGAGGCTTGAAATTTAGAGTGGCAGAAAGTGGCTTTAGCAGCGGAAACAGAGAAAGAGAATGTAGAGAGGAGGGAGTGAAAAGATGACAGGTCCGCAGGGAGTCTAGTTTTCCTCCATTTCCGCTCGGCTGCCCGGAGCCCTCTTCTGTGAGCTCGCAATGAGTCATCAAGCCACGGAGCAGGAGGGGAGGACCGAGCCGTCCGGGAGGATAGGGGACATAGAGAGTCAAAAGATGCAGAAAGGGAGGAGAGGAGGGTTGAGGAGGCAGAATCAGGAGATCGGAGGGAGAAGGATTTAGCAGAGGGAAGAGATGATAGGATGGAAGAGGAGAGAGTAGTGGGAGAGAGAGAGCGAAGGTTGCGACGGCACATTACCATCTGAGTAGGGGCAGAGTGAGTAGTGTTGGAGGAGAGCGAGAGAGAAAAGGATACAAAGTAGTGGTCGGAGACTTGGAGGGGAGTTGCAGTGAGATTAGTAGAAGAACAGCATCTAGTAAAGATGGGTTGTGAGTAGGGGGGGGGCGGTGAGAGGGTGAGGTCAAAAGAGGAAAGGAGTGGAAAGAAGGAGGCAGAGAGAAATGAGTCAAAGGCAGACGTAGGGAGGTTAAAGTCACCCAGAACTGTGAGGGGTGAGCCATCCTCAGGTAAGGAACTTATCAAGGCGTCAAGCTCATTGATGAACTCTCCAAGGGAACCTGGAGGGCGATAAATGACAAGGATGTTAAGCTTGAATGGGCTAGTGACTGTGACAGCATGGAATTCAAATGAGGAGATAGACAGATGGGTCAGGGGAAAAAGAGAGAATGTCCACTTGGGAGAGATGAGGATTTCTGTGCCACCGCTGTGCTGACCAGATGCTCTCGGGGTATGCAAGAACACATGGTCAGACGAGGAAAGAGCAGTAGGAGTAGCAGTGTTTTCTGTGGTAATCCATGTTTCCGTCAGCGCCAAGAAGTTGAGGGACTGGAGAGTGGCATAGGCTGAGATTAACTCTGCCTTGTTGGCCGCAGAACGGCAGTTCCAGAGGCTGCCGGAGACCTGGAACTCCACGTGGGTCGTGCGCACAGGGACCACCAGATTAGAGTTGCAGCAGCCACGCGGTGTGAAGCGTTTGTATGGCCTGTGAATTGAAGAGAGAACAGGTATAGACAGACATATAGTTGACAGGCTACAGAAAAAGGCTACAATAATGCAAAGGAGATCGGAATGAAATGAACTAAACATCTGGGAAAGCGAGAGAGCGGGGCCTCCCTCACTTACGTTTCACTGAAACACTCAAATATAACTCTCCCAACTTCCACTTTAGAAATTATAATTGTTGTAAACTACAGCGGTTCAATGTTTTCTAGGAATAGACTCTAACTTAGTTGATTCAGCTAACTTGGTACAGTATTCTTCCGTGAAAACCGTCCAGGGCACCGAATCCTATGACGACATAGCCAACTAGCATGCCAGCCTCCAATAACACGGTTTAGCACCAATACTCGGTTACAACAAACCACCAGTGTGTTAACACGCCAAACAGATCATTCGTGTCCGTGTCTAACGTTGTGTAAAGTTTTGGGTTAGTTTTGACAGTTTGAGTGAGTACTTCGTCAATTTATTCAGCCAGTTAGTTAGCTAGAATAGTTAGCATACTAGCTAGCCATTGCTCTCTGCCAATGAACCAACCCCTCCTCCCACGGCACGAAACACAGAGAGAGCCAAGCTAACGTTAACTAGTCACCCATGTCCCGAATTCCCTTGAACGACTCTGGTTACCAGTATGTAAAAACAAAACAAAAATAAATGTAGGTTATAACTTACCCTTAGTAGCTACTGTTAGCCAGTTAAGTGCAAAGCTAGCCACTGAATCGATTCAGCCAGTTCGCGTCTGTCCCAACGGAGAGAAAGCATCTCCAAATATTACAGCTAGGTCGTTCCAGCTATTGTTTAGTTAGCTATCCATGTAGCAACAAGCTAGCTACATTTCGAGTACAGTAACTACTAACTACCTAACGTTAACACTTCAGATAAGGAGGTTAGAAAAACAGCTGAATGGGAGGTAGCTAGCTGGCATAATTACAGGTACTCTTAAGCGTGAAATAACATTGGAAACAACTATCCACAGTTGCTAATAGTTAACAGTAGCTACCCGCTAGCTAGCTAGCTTTATTGGTCCAGGTAGTGGTTTAGCTAGCCTCATGCTTCACCGGGCTCAGCCGAATACAATACTTACCTACAATAACTACCTAGATAAACTACCTACAATACCTAACTACAATCTAAATACATGGTTTAAGTTTTACTCGACACCATATAAGAAGCCAAGCTTACCTCCCGCTAGAGAAACACAACCTCACCCGACCAGTATCCTGTTGATACTGGCCATTAGCGACCTGATGATCGTTAGCGAGTTGGGTACTACTAAGGCATGTCCAGAGTGCATAAGAAGAGATTACTGTAACTCAGCGGTCACGTGGTCATGACTCCCGGTGTGGTGGTAATACATTCACAGCAACAGCCCTAACCCTAACCCTAGCCTAGCTAATGTTAGCCACCTAGCTAACATTCGCCACAACAAATTGGAATTCGTATCAAACAGTATCATACATATTGCACATTTTTAACATATCATACAAATTGTAATTTGTAACATATCATATGAAATGGATGATGGACATACATAAATTAATACATACCATACGATATCTAACATACAGTTGAAGTTGGAAGTTTACATACACCTTAGCCAAATATATTTAAACTCAGTTTTTCACAATTCCTGACATTTAATCCTAGTAAAAATTCCCTGTTTTAGGTCAGTTAGGGTCACCACTTTATTTTAAGAATGTGAAATGTCAGAATAATAGTAGAGAGAATGATTTATTACAGCTTTTATTTATTTCATCACATTCCCAGTGGGTCAGAAGTTTACATACACTCAATTAGTATTTGGTAGCATTGCCTTTAAATTGTTTAACTTGGGTCAAACGTTTCGGGTAGCCTTCCACAATAAGTTGGGTGAATTTTGGCCCATTCCTCCTGACAGAGCTGGTGTAACTGAGTCAGGTTTGTAGGCCTCCTTTTTTTTTTTTTTTTTTTTGTCATTTAGCAGACGCTCTTATCCAAAGCGACTTACAGTTAGTGAGTGCATACATTATTTTTATTTTTTTCATGCTGGCCCCCCGTGGGAATCGAACCCACAACCCTGGCGTTGCAAACGCCATGCTCTACCAACTGAGCTACATCCCTGCCGGCCATTCCCTCCCCTACCCTGGACGACGCTGGGCCAATTGTGCGCCACCCCATGGGTCTCCCGGTCGCGGCCGGCTACGACAGAGCCTGGATTCGAACCAGGATCTCTAGTGGCACAGCTAGCACTGTAATGCAGTGCCTTAGACCACTGTGCCACTCAGGAGGTGGCACTCCTTGCACGCACACGCTTTTTCAGTTCTGCCCACAAATCTTCTATAGGATTGAGGTCAGGGCTTTGTGATGGCCACTCCAATACCTTGACTTTGTTGTCCTTATGCCATTTTGCCACAACTTTGGAAGTATGCTTGGGGTCATTGTCCATTTGGAAGACCCATTTGCGACCAAGCTTTAACTTCCTGACTGATGTCTTGAGATGTTGCTTCAATATATCTACATAATTTTCCTTCCTAATGATGCCATTTATTTTGTGAAGTGCACCAGTCCCTCCTGCAGCAAAGCACCCCCACAGCATGATGCTGCCACCCCCGTGCTTCACGGTTGGGATGGTGTTCTTCGGCTTGCAAGCAACCCCCTTTTTCCTCCAAACATAACGATGGTCATTATGGCCAAACAGTTCTATTTTTGTTTCATCAGACCAGAGGACATTTCTCCAAATAGTACGATATTTGTCCCCATGTGCAGTTGCAAACCGTAGTCTGGCTTTTTTATGCCGGTTTTGGAGCAGTGGCTTCTTCCTTGCTGAGCAGCCTTTCAGGTTATGTCAATATAGGACTTGTTTTACTGTGGATATAGATAGTTTTGTACCTGTTTCCTCCAGCATCTTCACAAGGTCCTTTGCTGTTGTTCTGGGATTTATTTGCACCTTTTGCACCAAAGTATGTTCATCTCTAGGAGACAGAACGTGTCTCCTTCCTGAGCAGTATGATGGCTGCGTGGTCCCATGGTGTTTATACTTGCGTACTGTTGTTTGTACAGATGAAAGTGGTACCTTCAGGCATTTGGAAATTGCTCCCAAGGATGAACAAGACTTGTGGAGGTCTAGAATTTTTTTTCTGAGCTCTTGGCTGATTTCTTTAGATTTTCCCATGATGTCAAGCAAAGAGAAACTGAGTTTGAAGGTAGGCCTTGAAATACATCCACAGGTACACCTCCAATTGACTCAAATGATGTCAATTAGCCTATCAGAAGCTTCTAAAGCCATGACATCATTTTCTGGAATTTTCCAAGCTGTTTAAAGGCACAGTCAACTTAGTGTATGTAAACTTCTGACCCACTGGAATTGTGATACAGTGAATTATAAGTGAAATAATCTGTCTGTAAACAATTGTTGGAAAAATTACTTGTGTCATGTACAAAGTAGATGTCCTAACCGACTTGCCAAAACGATAGTTTGTTAACAAGAAATTTGTGGAGTGGTTGAAAAACAAGTTTTCGGGCGGCAGGTAGCTTAGTGGTTAACAGCGTTGTGCCAGTAACCGAAACGGTCGCTGGTTCTAATCCCTGAGCTGACTACGTGAAAAATCTGTCTGTGCCCCTGAGCAAGGCACTTAACCCTAATTGCTCTGGATAAGAGCGTCTGCTAAATGACTAAAATGTAAACTTCTGACTTCAACTGTATCATACTAAATGGAGTAGGACAGATTAACATATAATTATAATATGCCATTTAGCAGACGCTTTTATCCAAAGCGACTTACAGTCATGTGTGCATACATTTTTACGTATGGCTGGTCCCGGGGATCGAACCCACTACCCTGGCGTTACAAGCGCCATGCTCTACCAATTGAGCTACAGAGGACCACATGTACTATGTACTATGTTACGTCTACCCCTGAGTCCAGGTTGATTATTGTTGCAGCAGGTCAATGGACCCAGGGTCTCTTTGATGGTCTGTCACAGTGGGGAGGTTGGGGGTAGAGGGGGAAGAGGAGGGGGGAGATCCTTGGGGGAGTGAGTGGCAAGAAGGGGATGGGGGCATATGGCCAGAGTGGAGCAGGGGAGAACGAGAAGGAGGCAGAGGGCTGGGGTGGGAGAGGAAATGGGATAGACAGGGGGCTGGGGTAGATTGGGAAGCCTCAGGGAGAGAGTGTCTCAATGAGGGGACATACAGTATTGCTGGAGTGGAGAGGCACCAGGTGGCTGTCTGTGGCAGCTCTATTTGCTCCCACTCTCCCCCTCTCCTCTTCCAGCCTTTGGTCTCTGATCCCCCTCTTCTCCCCTCCTCCCAAAGTGTCTGACATATCTGACACGTGTAACCAGCCAACCCACAGATGTCACGGAGAAAATGAATCTCTCTATTTCTTTTATTTCTTCATCCCAAACCTATTTGAGCCCCCTTTGCCCCTTCAGCCTCTTTTCTACACAAACACACATGCACACTCACACACAACCACACGCATGCACGCACGCTCACATACACCGTGTCTATAGGAGTCTGTGGTGTGTTACTGCGCTAATGAAGGCCTTGTGGAGAGGCCATTTCACACTTGATTCCCCTCAACACCCCTGACGTGTTATAACATTGGGACACAACCAGCTGGACTATTTGTTGTTTTTCTACTAGTCTGTGTTGTTGGTACTGTAGCCTACCCTACTGTATGTGTGTAATGTATTTTTGAAAGTGATGATTGAGATGTAATTTCCTTGCGTTATCAATGTCCTGCTGTTTATGTACATTAGGCTCAGAAAATAGCTATTAATCTAAAACAGTGTGTGGTATACGAGGCCAATTGTGTTTTGTTTCATATGATTATATGGTATTGATATTGATATGATTGATATGGCTCTGGCCCCCTTTCATGTAAAAGGTTCCCAAAATGTTTCATTAGGTTGTGGGAACAGTCTGATGGGAACATTGTGGAGACATCACAAAATATATTTTCCCAAAACACAAAAACTGTCCAGTTGTGCGGATGATTATTCAACGTTTCTATTAGGTAACAATCGCCTGATGTTGCAAGAATGTTCCCAGAATACCTTTTTTATGTTCTTTCAAGGTTCCTAAAACATGTATTTAGGTTGTGGGAACATTGTGTGGATAGGTCCCCAAAACACTAAAACTGTCCAGTTGTGCTGACATTCAGATAGTGTTTGTATCAGGGTGCACATAACAGTCCTTTGATGTTGCAAGAATGTTGACAGAACAGCCTTTATTTAGTTATTTAAAGGTTCCCAGAACATTTAATATACTTTGATTAGTCATAAAAACTGACTTATTTGGAAATTGTGGAACATTGTAGGAATGTTCTGTGCAACCTCTTAAAGATTTCCAGAACATTTAATTCAGTTATGGGAGTCTGGGATGTTGCAAGAATATTCTTGTGATATTCACATATTGTACTTAAAGAACTTAGACCAGGTGTTCTGTCAACATTCTTACAACATTAAAGGAATGTCCTGTGCAACCTAACTTAAACATTGAATGAGTGTCATCATAACTGAGCATATTTTGTGCTTTTGGAACCTATCTCTTGTACTGAATCCACACGGATACCACAACCTAATTACATGTTTTGGGAACCTTTCAATAACTCAGAAAGGCTGTTCTGTCAAAAATGTTGCAACATCAAAGGAATGTTTTGTGCACCCTGATACAAACATTATCTGAATGTCTGCACAACTGGATGTTTTAGTGTTTTATGAACCTATCTCGTCATATCCCCACAATGTTCCCACAACCTAAATGAATGTTTTAGGAACTTTTAAAGAACATAGAAAATGTGTTCTGCGAATGTTCTTGTAGCATCAGGTTAATGTTTTTTTCACCCTAAAATAAACATTCTATAATCATCTGCACAACTGGACAGTTTGTCTTTTGTGATGTCCCCACAATGTTCCCACCAAACTGTTTCGACAACCTAATGAAACATTTGGGAACCTTTAAAGAACAGACGAAATGTGTTCTTGGAATGTTCTTACAACATCAGGCGAATGTTTTATACAATCATCAGCTTGACTAGACAGTTTTTATGTTATGAGAACATTTGCCGCAACCTAACGAATGTTCTGGGAACTTTCACAGAACCAATTTTGGTTTGCTGGGAACATTATAGTGAACGTTAGGAGAACATTCCAAGGATAAAAAAATTAACATTTCATTATCAAAAACATTCTTTGAATGTTTTGGGGATGTTCTCATCCTAATGTTAGATAAAACCAGATCTTAAACGGGAATCTTAGCTAATGTTCTAGGGATGTTCCCGGTTTGTGGTTGGTCTCTCCATGAGGCTTCTGCAGAGATGAGGAATACTTCAGTGGCGGGTGCTGCACCACTGAATATATTCACCTACATATGAGTTTAACTAATAATCTAATGTTAGGCTGTAACTGCTCAGTAAAAACACTTGAGAGCTTTTGACAGTTATCAAAGACATGACTGATCAAGCCGTTCACAGAACGTTTAGAGAACAGCTTTCATCATCAAACACACACACTCAAAGAGTTAAGACAAGCTCTTCTACCCAGCCAAAGTCAATATGCTGTTTGATAACAAGTAGAGTAACAAGCTTCAATAACTGCATTTTTTATACATTGATGGACTTGGCACAACTACAACATAATTTTTATGTGGTCACTGTTGCTCTTTGGTATCTAATTATGCTAATGAATGTAATGGATTGCATTCCTTAGGTCTCAAGGCACTTTATACCACCCATACACAAAAATGTATGCACGCATGACTGTAAGTCGCTTTGGATAAAAGCGTCTGCTAAATGGCATATTATTATTATATTATTTATATTGCAACTGCATTTCTCAATATAAATCTCAATACACTTTTGAAGTCAAGGTCATACACTCAAAAGCAATATGTGCATGTTTATGTTGTCTCAAAGTAGACTAATATCTTCTACTCAAAAATATGCAATTGCTCAATTTATTGCCACCGTATCTGCTCTAATGACACAACACAGGTGGTGTGTTCTTGTCCCTTCTGTGTGTATAGGGGGTAGAGCTGTGTCGGCTAAACAGCCAGGAGAAGCTGGTTAGTGTTATTATCCATGTGTGGTTTGTTGACCTCTGTTCTCTGTATGTCTGTAGGAGGTGGAGCTGTCTCGACTCAACAGCCAGGAGAAGCTGGGCCTGACGTTGTGCTACAGGACAGACGAGGAGGAGGACATGGCTATCTATGTCAGCGAGGTGAGACAGCAGGAGTGGGACTGAGCGTAGCTAGGGAACTGCTGCTGTTTCTTCTTCTTCTTCTTCTTCTTCTTCTTCTTCTTCTCATTCTTCTTCTCCTTCTTCTTCTCTCTCTCCGTCCCTATAGTTTTCACTTAAGAAAACACTATTATATACGCCACACTTATTCAGAAATAGGTATTTTTTTAAGCTCTCACTTCACCTACACGTCTAATGTCACAACACTCAGCAATGCTTCCTTTCCTCAGAGTTCTAGAACAAACACCAAAATAACAGCTACTATTTAAATCAAATCAAATCAAATTTTATTTGTCACATTCGCCGAATACAACAGGTGTAGACCTTACTGTGAAATGCTTACTTACAAGCCAAGAATGCAGTTCAAGAAATAGAGTTAAGAAAATATTTACTAAATAAAGTAAAGTAAAGTAATTTTTTTTATAAAAAGTAAGACAATAAAATAACAATAACGAGGCTATATACAAGGGGGTACCGGTACCAAGTCAATGTGCGTGGGTACAGGTTAGTCGAGGTAATTTGTGGGTAGTGACTATGCATGGGGGGGTTACTATACTAATACTACCATACTACAATTACTATGGGCTACAATCACTATGGATCAAAGTAAATACAGTGCATTCGGAAAGTATTCAGACCCCTTGACTTATTCCACATTTTGTTACGTTACAGCCTTATTCTAAAATTGATTAAATTGTTTTTTCCCTCATCAATCTACACACAATACCCCATAATGACAAAGCAAAAACTGTTTTTTAGAACTTTTGCAAATGTATGAAAAGTAAAAAACTGAAATATCACATAAGTATTCAGACCCTTTACTGAGTACTTTGTTAAAGCACCTTTGGCAGTGATTACCTGCTCGATTATTCTTGGGTATGACACTACAAGCTTGGCACACCTGTATTTGGGGAGGATGGGGAGCGTCGCTGCACGGCTATCTTCAGGTCTCTCCAGAGAAGTTCGATCGAGATCAAGTCCGGGCTCTGGCTGGGCCACTCAAGGACATTCAGAGACTTGTCCCGAAGTCACTCCTGCGTTGTCTTGGCTGTGTGCTTAGGGTCGTTTTCCTGTTGGAAGGTGAACCATCGCCCCAGTCTGAGGTCCAGAGCGCTGTGGAGCAGGTTTTCATCAAGAATCTCTCTGTACTTTGCTCTGTTCAGCTTTCCCTCGATCCTGACTAATCTCCCAGTCCCTGCCACTGAAAAACATCCCCACAGCATGATGCTGCCACCACCATGCTTCACCATAGGGATGGTGTCAGGATTCTTCCAGATGTGAGAATCTTGTTTCTCATGGTCTGAGAGTCCTTTAGGTGTCTTTTGGCAAACTCCAAGCGGTCTGTTATGTGCCTTTTACTGAGGAGGGGCTTCTGTCTGGCCACTACCATAAAGGCCAGATTGGTGGAGTGCTGCAGAGATTGTTGTCCTTCTGGAAGGTTCTCCCATCTCCACAGAGGAACTCTGGAGCTCTTTCAGAGTGACCATCGGGTTCTTGGTCACCTCCCTGACCAAGGCAATTCTCCCCCGATTGCTCAGTTTGGCCGGGCAGCCAGCTCTAGAAAGAGTCTTGGTGGTTCCAAACTTCTTCCATTTAAGAATGGTGGAGGCCACTATGTTCTTGGGGAACTTCAATGTTGCAGACATTTTTTGGTACCCTTCCCCAGATCTGTGCCTTGACACAATCCTGTCTCGGAGCTCTACAGACAATTCCTTCGACCTCATGGCTTGGTTTTTGCTCTGACATGCACTGTCAACTGTGGGACCTTATATAGACAGGTATGTGCCTTTCCAAATCATGTCCAATCAATTGAATTTATCACAGGTGGACTCCAATCAAGATGTAGAAACATCTCAAGGATGATCAATGGAAACAGGATGCACCTGAGCTCAATTTCGAGTCTCATAGCAAAGGGTCTGAATACTTATGTCAATAAGGTATTACTGTTTGTTTTATTTTTAATACATTTGTAAACATTTCTAAAAACCTGTTTTTGCTTTTTTATTATTTGATATTGTGTGTAGATTGATGAGGGGAAAAAATAAGTTAATCCATTTTAGATAAGGCTGTAACGTAACAAAATGTGGATAAAGTCAAGTGGGATGAATACTTTCCGAATGCACTGTAAATACACTGATATAACTGTGAAAGAAATACAGCATGCTAGACTTTCAGTTGTGACATGAATATGATTCCTCTGTGTCTTCTTATACAGATCTTAGTTAATATTGAATATGTAGAGTGTCTGTAATTTAATATGATTACACAGACTAAAAATACATAAATCGTTGGACTGGCACTTCATAATTTTTATATTTGCAATAATATACATTAAACCAACTCATATAAAAAGGCACTATAGTCTTTCTTTGAGTGTATAGCCCTGTTCTTCAAATAGAACTGCCATGTTTTTCGCAAGCTGAGGTTAGCTTATTTGTGCCCACAGACAAGGCTTTTTTCTCTGTTTCTCCCACTTATTGGCAGCACTTCCAAAGCACTGTCCTCACCTCCATTCTGCCCAACTTTCTCTCTCTCTCTCTCTCTCTCTCTCTCTCTCTCTCTCTCTCTCTCTCTCTCTCTCTCTCTCTCTCTCTCTCTCTCTCTCTCTCTCTCTCTCTCTCTCTCTCTCTCTCTCTCTCTCTCTCTCTCTCTCTCTCTCTCTCTCTCTCTCTCTCTCTCTCTCTCTCTCTCTCTCTCTCTCTCTCTCTCTCTCTCTCTCTCTCTCTCTCTCTCTCAATCGTTTGAAGTTAGCTCAGACCCGCAAGGTTTATGCAGCTGAACATGAGTTGAATACAGATCGCTATAGTCTGTGGTTACTGGGCTGCTTCTCCTCTCAAGTGTTCAGTCTATAAAAAGTCAAGCCAAGGAGCGCGTGCTGCATTCAGATGAGCTCCTACTGAATGTCCCGTACTGAATGTACTGAATGAATCCGTATTTCAGCTGTGTTTGAGATAGTGGATTGTGTTTCTGTGTGCCCTGATCTCACAGAAATACCAATGAATTATTCAGTATCATGCATACTATTTGGCAAAGCACAAGATGTAGTGTAGTAAAGGACCTTTTTGCATCATGCTTTGTGTAGTATAACTTTGCTTATAAATGGTTTGAGAAAAAGCTATGTAGTGTTTATGAAGACTTTATATATGCTCTATAAAGCCTTTATAAGTTGTAGGGTCCCACTTTAAATGACGTGCAGCTTATGTGCTCCTCTGTAGCTCAATTGGTAGAGCATGGCGCTTGTAACGCCAGGGTAGTGGGTTCGATCCCCGGGACCACCCATACGTGAAAAAATAATAATTATGCACACATGACTGTGAGTTGCTTTGGATAAATGCGTCTGCTAAATGGCATATTATATATATTTTATTATATTATATATAAAGCCTTCATAAAGCCTTCTAAAACACTACATAAATGTGTTACAAATCATATATAACTGTATGTCATGCTTTATAAAGGGTTCATAACTGTGTGACATAACCACCAATGTATACTCCCGAGTGGCGCAGTGGTCTAAGGCTGTGCTACTAGAGATCCTGGTTCGAATCCAGGCTCTGTCGTAGCCGGCCGCGACCGGGAGACCCATGGGGCGGCGCACAATTGGCCCAGCGTCGTCCAGGGTACTGGAGGGGAATGGCCGGCAGGGATGTAGCCCAGTTGGTAGAGCATGGCGTTTGCAACTCCAGGGTTGTGGGTTCGATTCCCACGGGGGGCCAGTATGAAAAATAAAATAATGTATGCACTCACTAACTGTAAGTCGCTCTGGATAAGAGCGTCTGCTAAATGACTAAAATGTAAAATGTAAATGTAATGTCAAATCTGACATAACTCACTATATACAATATGAGGGGTGGCATAAGCACCGCTTAATAAAGGCCTTATAAATCATATTAAATTAAGGCTTCACAAAGCATTTATAACCCTGTCATGCATCTTGGTACAGCATTGCAACGCCAGGATATTGGGTTCGATTCCCGGGACCACCCAATACGTAAAAATGTATTCACGCATGACTGTAAGTCGCTTTGGATAAAAGCGTCTGCTAAATTGTACATATTATTCTACACTAAAACATTTCTAGGATGGCCCCACCTCTTTCCCTCTTGGGTGCATAGTCAATATTGGACGTGAGCTCAACTTCCTCCAAAATGGTATACTGCAGGATGACACACATTCTAAAGTGCAGTCATACACAGCAAAAAAATGTTGGTAGAATCTTTTATTTTTTGCCTACTGTTTTTTCCCCCCAAATTCCGTTTTCTTGGTTTTGTTTTTCCAGGTTTTGGAAGTCCCCATTCGTTCTGGTTTACCCTCGTTTTTTCACACTTTTTTAATAGAAAAACAACTAAATTGGATTTTCTGTGTTCAAAACAATGCTTAAACCACATCAGGGGATGACCTTTGAGGTCTGGGAAAAATCTAAGAAGTGTTGATTTTCTGGTGTAGTTGCCCTTTAATTCAGTGAGCATGCCCTGCACTTTTGTTTGGTTAGCAGGTTTTCTGTAGTGCAGTAAGCACACATGTGATGTGATTCGGCTGCCAATGGAATGAGTGGAGTAAAAGGCCAGCAACACTCCCATGAGCCCCATGAAATGACACCATATATACATTCTACAGACCCTACTGATGATTCACATTGGGAGCACTTATTTGACCTTGGAACATGTTATAAAACCAAAATGTAATGCAAATGGCACTTAAATATGAACAAATATGAATAATTGTTCATGTTTAGACAATTATTTTTCATATATCATGAATGGTTATTGACATTTTCCTACTATTACGTGGGGGACGTTTTTCCTAGGTCACATAATTTTTATTTCCAAAATTCCGTGACCTGGAAGTACTTTTTTGTCTTGCTGACAAGCCGCTGATCACGTGATGAGTTCGCAAAAAAGGAAATGTATGGTTTAAACATGTCTTTAATGTTTATTTGTTTTAGCTGTTAGTGATAATTCCCTAAGTGTTAATACAGTTATGTTTACATCACTAAGCCTTTATGTACAGTAGGTGATATGAATGACCAAAGGTGTCTGACTTCATAGTAAGTACAGTGTCATATGATATAAGGCATTCATGTATTTGTTATAAATGACCAAAGGAGTCTGACTTTAAATTAAGTACAGCTGTCATGCGATACAGAGTCTTTATGGATGTGTAATGAATGACATACGGTGTCTCACTTCAAACTAAGTATTACAGGACACTATATAAAGTGTCAACAAATAGGTTATTAATGTTCTGCTGATTTATGAAGGTTCTCTCATGATCCACATGTTACTGTAGGGTGTTAGAGGTATTTAAATGGTTTGATGGACCTGCAAAGCTTGTGTTTGTGTGTGTGTGTGTGTGTGTTTGTCAGAACCAAGATGATTTAGAGTAGTCTAACCTGAGACTACCGCACCAGGTATTCCTCTTCTGTTCCCATGCTGGAGACCAGGGCTTGATTACAACCTGTCACAATGGTGCCAACATTTTGTGGCTGATCTTTCAGCGGGGAGTCTGTGAATGTGTCAAAGACCTGACTGGGCCCAGCACCGCACGGAATGGCTAGTTTTTTGTTTTGTGTGTGTTTGTGTACTGAGGAACATGTAACTTGGTTACAGAAGAAAGACACTTTCAATTTCTTTAGGTTGGGGGCTTCCATCAAGGTAAGTGTTTCTTGGTGGAACGTTGTCCCCAGGCTATTGCACACACAGCACATATAAGCCTGGGATATCAACCATTCAAAGTTGGCCTTGACTTCACTTTAGAGCGTATGCCATCCTTCAGCACAACATGTCACCCTTTATAAAGCATATCATATTCGACAGTGGGTTATGTCATATTTGACATTGGTTATTGTCACACAGTTGACACATTTATGAACCCTTTATAAAGCATGACATACGGTTATAGATACTTTGTAACACATTTATGTAGTGCTTATGAAGGCTTTATGAAGCCTTTATAAGCTGAACGTCATTTAAAGTGGGACCAGTTGTAGTGTGTTCATTGTGGGACCAATATTGGTTATCAGCGTCATTATAAAACACAATGACAACTGGAATTGCTTTTCTTATTAGATCAACATGTGTTAGTTAAACACACTCTGAACACTATAAACCTACAGTTCTGTATAATACACTATCTCTATAGATTTGCCTATAGATCAGTTTCATTATAGAAACATTGCATCTATTACAACCCACTCAGGTAAAATACAAGCCAAACTTCCATGAGAGTTCAGGTTCTGGGTATCACTCCACATGTTGTGACATTGGGTGAATCGCAAAAGCCCTTTCCTTGGTTCCTCCGGTTCTTTCTACTCTTCTCCTTAACATTTTTTCAAGAGGGACGCAAGGAGAGAAGACGTGACACAAGAAATCGAGGACAGGCCGGAGCTGAGAGCAGAGTCCCTCCCCAGCCCCAGTAACCTCAGAGCAGCCCTTTTTAAGGAACTGTCCTTTGTGACATACACACACACACACACACACACCGGACCATCATGAAGATGAAACATTCAGGCTGGCCCAGCCATCTCAGGAGATCCCGCCTGATTGGACAGAGTAAAACGAATGGCCCCAGACGGCAGTAATTGATTGGCCGTTGAAAGAGTGGCCTGCCCTCTTCGCTCAGTATCATTAGCCAGGGAGAATCATGGGAAGGAAGAGACATGGATGGGCCGTGTATGGATACTATATCTCTCTGTATCTGGTATGTTACATCTACCAATCACAACAGGAGGGATGGAGGGTACAGGTTAGCCCAACAGGGAAATCAACAAATAAAGAAGCAGAGTACACACACACACACACACAGTATTCCCTGATTGTGTTACTTTATGTACTTTCCCCAGACGTACACATGTCCTGACAGGTTTGTAGCTCTGTTCATTTAGCTGCTTCAGCAGTAGGGTAAAGTGGCCTTGATACCTGGACTGGACAGAGGCTATAACACATTCTGACAGCTAAGGCCTTCCTCTAGCAGCAGGGGCTTCAACCAATCACCAGATGGTGTTGAAAGAGGTCCTTTGTCTGGAAGTGTTGTATAACAGTTGTTACTACAAACCTACAGAGGTGTTATATAATTATATTGGGGACTAAATGATTATTGGATGTCATAAGAATTTTAGACGATGCTTTTACAGGTCAGTGGTCTCAGTAAAGTTGTATAGGTACACTACATGACCAAAGGTTTGTGGACACCTGCTCGTCGAACATCTCATTCCAAAATCATGGGCATTAATATGGAGTTGGTCCCCCCTTTGCTGCTATAACAGCCTCCACTCTTCTAGGAAGGCTTTCCACTAGATGTTGGAACATTGCTGCGGGGACTTGCTTCCATTCAGCCACAAGAGCATTAGTGAGGTCGGGCACTGATGTTGGGCAATTAGGCCTGGCTCGCAGTCGGCGTTCCAATTCATCTCAAAGGTGTTCGATGGGGTTGAGGTCAAGGCTCTGTGCAGGCCAGTCAAGTTCTTCCACACCAATCTCGACAAACGATTTCTGTATGGACCTCGCTTTGGGCACGGGGGCATTGTCATGATGAAACAGGAAAGGGCCTTCCCCAAGCTGTTGCCACAAAGTTGGAAGCACAGAATCATCTAGAATGTCATTGTATGCAATAGCATTAAGATTTCCCTTCACTGGAACTAAGGGGCCTAGCCCGAACCATGAAAAACAGCCCCAGACCATTATTCCTCCTGCACCAAACTTTATAATTGGCACTACGCATTCGGACCGGTTCCATTCTCCTGGCATCCGCCAAACCCTGATTTGTCCGTCTGACTGCCAGATGGTGAAACGTGATGCATCACTCCAGAGAACACGTTTCCACTGCTCCAGAGTCCAATGGCGGCGAGCTTTACACAGCTTGGCATTGCGCATGGTGATCTTAGGCTTGTGTGCAGCTGCTCTGCCATGGAAACCCATTTCATGAAGCTCCCGACAAACAGTTATTGTGCTGACGTTGCTTCCAGAGGCAGTTTGTAACTAGAGGACAGATGATTTTTACGTGCTACGCGCTTCAGCACTCGCCGGTCCCGTTCTGTGAGCTTGATTCAAACAATCTCTCCCCATCAGGTTGGGCCAAACAGCATCGCTGCACGGGACGGACGCATCAGAGAAGGAGACCACATTTTACAGGTAGGAAACCATTTCTTTCTATCTTTACCCTCAGCCCATCTTTTCTCTCTCTCTCTCTCGTCTCCACTCGTTTCTCATCAGAGGTGACATAAACCCTTTTTTATTTCACCTCCCTCTGCCATTGTCTCCCAGCACGAGAACCCATTCATTTTTAACAGCGGCATATTAAAAGAGAAACTCACCCCCTCTGTGGTGGTTAGTGGGGAGGAAATGTCCCTCTGGCTGTTTTAGTTACCGACTCAGCATCCGACCGGGCTTTTTAACAGCCGTAAGAGCAGATATACCCCCCACCTCTGGGTAACACACACACACAGCCACAAGAATGCACACACACCAGATCTCTTCCCTTTCCACACACACACACACACACACACACGCACACACAAACCCCTGGGTTAGACTGAGAGTCTCTCCATGTTATTACCCCTCAGCTCCATCCCTGGGCCAGGGAGGGTCGGTGGACCCTGGAGGCTATTAGTACCCCCTCCAAAGAGAGTCTTCTGGTGGGGTTAGAGGAACAAACAGCAGAGTCAGTGGAGCTGTATGGACCATTATGATGTTATTGGAGAGGGAGGGCGGTTGTGAGCTTTGTTCTCTTGTAGGGTGAAGGGCGGAAAAGGGGGATGTTTTAAGGTGTAATAGAGTGCAGGATCCTAGAGAGGTTGGTGTTTTGGGAGGTAGGGATAGAGTAAGGTCATATATTTGGAGGGAGAGGCAGATTGAGGGCTTCGTGGAGAGAGAGGGCTAGTAATGTTTTGGGAGGTTAAGGTTGTATAGGCTTAGGTTTTTTAAGTCATGTTTAAAAACAAACATCTGAGCGGTAGATCTCAGAATGGGATCTCGGCTCGGAAAAGGTTGGTGATCACTGGTATAAAGTGTAAGTGTGCTGTAGAGACTGAGAGCAGTAATGATTTTGGGAGGCAGAGGCACAAGGTTGTTACAGTAATGTGAGCGAGAGTGCTGGAGGGAGTGGAGACATGCTTTTGAGGAGAATGGCAGAAGTAGGCGGTAATGTTTGTTAGAGAGTGGTCTGTATCAGTCAGAGTGAACTCTCAGAATAAGGGTTAATGAGTTCAGGAGAGTGGAGGGGATAGTACTTTAACTATTTGCACATCGTTACAACACTGTATATAGAGATAATGTGACATTTGAAATGTCTTTATTCTCTTGGAACTTTTGTGAGTGTAATGTTTACTGTTAATTGTTATTGTTTATTTCACTTTTGTTTATTATCTATTTCATTTGCTTTGGCAATGTAAACATATGTTTCCCATGCCAATAAGGCCCCTTAAATTGAAATTGAATTGAATAGAGAGAGAGAGAGAGAGAGAGAGAGAGAGAGAGAGAGAGAGAGAGAGAGAGAGAGAGAGAGAGAGAGAGAGAGAGAGAGAGAGAGAGAGAGAGAGAGGTGAGTACACAGTGCAGTAATGAGAGGAAGAGGATTGAGGAAGAAGGCGTAAGGTAAGCACAGTTTTTTTTTTCTTCACGGTTTGGTGAGAGATAATGTATGGCCGGCGCTGGCTGATTTCCTAATTGTCTGCCGCGTGGCGCGTTGTCCGTGTGTGCACGTGTCTTTCATGCGGTGCAGGTCATAATGTGTTGTGTGACTGATTTGAGCTACGAGGCAAAGTGAGGGGAGAGGGGTTTGGGTTAGGGGTTGTGATCCAGGCCTCCACGCCCGGCACCCCTCTACTATTATCCCCCGCTGACAGGGACATTACTCTGGGCAGAGAAAGACGAACGCCCCCTGTCACGGCTCAGTTAATTGTGTGGGGCATCTGTATGTATGAATGTGTGTTGCTTCCAGATGCTGGATGCTTTCAGGAGCAGAGCATTTCTAGTGCAGATGATCGGTCCATAGACCACTGTCCCATTCATGATCAATCCAGCCAGGGTCCTGCCTGCCTGGCCTGCAATGAAATACAGAGTGGACACATAGGCTGCAGATCCACAGGAAGGAGGAGGGACTGTCTTGTGGTGCAGTACCTTTAGCTGTCTGCCAACCGGGCTCTTTCTACAGTGTTCGACTGAGTTAAATTTAAAAAAAGAGGGAAAGTGGCCCTTCCCTTTGTGTGTGTGTGTGTGTGTTCTAGCGTGTGTATGTGCGTGTGTGAGTTATAACAGGACAGTGTGTGATATACTGTATAGTGGGACTCCTGCCTCCACTTCAGGTTGCAACTGCTCTCTCTCTCTCTCTGTAGGGCAGTGTCTCTCCAGTGTGTGTGTGTGTATGAATAACAGTGTGTGTTGTTTCCACAGATCAATGGTCAGGATGTGCAGGACAGAGAGGAGGCTGTAGCTGTGCTCTCCAGTGTAGACACAAGGAAGATCGTACTGCTGGTCGCCAGGCCCGAGATACAGGTGAGCTCTCACACACACACACAAACACACACACACACACACACACACACTCACACACGCACACTACTGTAGGAACATCGTGCTGGTCGCCAGACCTGAGATACAGGTGAGCTTACCACCACTGATGGAGTTGAAGGGATTGTTTTCAGTTTTTTTCTACCCCAATCCTAATTGTTTACTTATCTCGAGAGTAAACTATTCCTTTAACCCACCCTTACGGTAAGCACAGGTCCATACTGTAGGCCATAGGATCAATGCACCAGTCATTAGAGGTATCTTTATTCATGACATCCTGAGTTAACATACAGTGAGGGACAAAATAATTTGATCCCCTGCTGATTTTGTACGTTTGCCCACTGACAAAGACATGATCAGTCTATAATTTTAATGGTAGGTTTATTTGAATAGTGAGAGACAGAATAACAACAAAAAAATCCAGAAAAACGCATGTCAAAAAAATGTATTAATTGATTTGCATTTTAATGAGGGAAATAAGTATTTGACCCCTCTGCAAAACATTAGTACTTGGTGGCAAAACCCTTGTTGGCAATCACAGAGGTCAGACATTTCTTGTAGTTGGCCACCAGGTTTGCACACATCTCAGGAGGGATTTTGTCCCACTCCTCTTTGCAGATCTTCTCCAAGTCATTAAGGTTTCGAGCCTGACGTTTGGCAACTCGAACCTTCAGCTCCCTCCACAGATTTTCTATGGGATTAAGGTCTGGAGACTGGCTAGGCCACTCCAGGACCTTAATGTGCTTCTCCTTGAGCCACTCCTTTGTTGCCTTGGCCGTGTGTTTTGGGTCATTGTCATGCTGGAATACCCATCCACGACCCATTTTCAATGCCCTGGCTGAGGGAAGGAGGTTCTCACCCAAGATTTGACGGTACATGGCCCCGTCCATCGTCCCTTTGGTGTGGTGAAGTTGTCCTGTCCCCATAGCAGAAAAACACACCCAAAGCATCATGAATCATTCAGATGTTCATTGGCAAACTTCAGACGGGCCTGTATATGGGCTTTCTTGAGCAGGGGGACCTTGCGGGCGCTGCAGGATTTCAGTCCTTCACGGCGTAGTGTGTTACCAATTGTTTTCTTGGTGACTATGGTCCCAGCTGCCTTGAGATCATTGACAAGATCCTCCCGTGTAGTTCTGGGCTGATTCCTCACCGTTCTCATGATCATTGCAACTCCACAAGGTGAGATCTTGCATGGAGCCCCAGGCCGAGGGAGATTGACAGTTATTTTGTGTTTCTTCCATTTGCGAATAATCGCACCAACTGTTGTCACCTTCTCACCAAGCTGCTTGGCGATGGTCTCGTAGCCCATTCCAGCCTTGTGTAGGTCTACAATCTTGTCCCTGACATCCTTGGAGAGCTCTTTGGTCTTGGCCATGGTGGAGAGTTTGGAATCTGATTGATTGATTGCTTCTGTGGACAGGTGTCTTTTATACAGGTAACAAGCTGAGATTAGGAGCACTCCCTTTAAAAAGACACCTGGGAGCCAGAAATCTTTCTAATTGAGAGGGGGTCAAATACTTATTTCCCTCATTAAAATGCAAATCAATTTATAACATTTTTGAAATGCGTTTTTCTGGATTTTGTTGTTGTTATTCTGTCTCTCACTGTTCAAATAAACCTACCATTGAAATTATAGACTGATCATTTCTTTGTCAGTGGGCAAACATACAAAATCAGCAGGGGATCAAATACTTTTTTTCCCTCACTGTACATGACACCCAAAACACAGCCCTAAGGCTGTAAATATACCACTTGTGTTTCTTAGATGAAACATTGCAGGGCTGCTACATGCCCCTTTATAAACACCACCTCACATCATGTTTTATTTTTATATAGCACCGGCCGCTGTAATTGACTTCCAACGGTACGCCATAAAAACTAATGGCATGCTAATATGCAGTGAGTTCAGGCCCAAGGCCATGGCGAATGGTGTGTGTGTGTGTGTGTGTGTGTGCATAGGGCTGTGGTGGTCATAAAGTTTTGTCAGTTGGTAACTGTCATGCAAATAACTGCAGGTCTCACGGTAATTGACCGTTAATTAACATAAACATATTTAGCATCTCCGGGCTTCTACGCATAGCCTACAAGCCACTGATGAGGAACTTTGGAACATCTACATTTTAAAAGGTCTAATAAATCCCTTTTAATATAGCCTACACTATCACATAACATCCATTCTTTATTTTAGGCAGGTCTAAAGAAACATGATATGAAGAGAACGTAGTCTATTTCAGAAGAACAGAATAGCATACTCTGAGTTGTCCTTATGTTAGGTCCTGATCTGGCCATGCCATATGGCTGTGGGCTACACTAGTTCATTTAGCATACAAGATTTTCTTATAATTCCGGTGGCATTATTTTAAATTATTTTATAGTATGAAGAATACAATTGAACATAGCTGAATAAAATAGAAAGGATATTTTTTCCCAAATGATTTCCGAGGGAGTGCGTACATGCAGCTATTCTGTGTTGAGCAGATACCAAAGTGATCATTTGAAACAGGTCCTCCAATATGCTTAATTTAGAGTTATTTATGCAACTTTTGTTGTAATACAAACGTTGGGCTATATGTTTTGATATCTAATACATTCTATGGCAGCATGATGTGACTCAAATTAAGATTTGAAAAAAGTTGCATGAAAGGCATGAGCTCTGCTCTGTTTCTTGTGCAGGCTGCACACACTTCATCAGTCTCTCATTCACAATTTGACAAGCACTTGATAATATTCTCACCCAACAGACTATTCTCAAATTAATCAGGGTTTTACATATAGCCTACTAATATACTGTATGTGTGGATTTTTGTTTTATTTAGAATGGCCCACTAAAAAAAACATCCGTAGCCTGCACTCAAATAGCGAATTGAGGAAGTGCTTCCTGCGGTTACGTTTTTAATATGCCAGGTATGCTACACCGGTTGGAAAGCGGATTAATGTGCTTTTGAAAGACTCTCTCTCCAATAACAATTATTTTCTCTTAATCCACTGATTTGGTCACTCATCTGTAGAATGTTTTGTATTTCCCCATGCATGCTTGCGTTCAGTTCGTTCAGTTTCCCAAATATGTCTGTTACATAGGCAAGGAGACACATTTTCTTTTCATTACACAGAAAGTCAACCAGGTCAGTTTTTTTTACATCCATTGTGAATGACAACAGTTCCTCTCTCAATGCGAAAAATCTTTACCATCACTCCCCCTCAATAACCACCAAGCCTCAGTATGAAATAGAACATTGTCATGCTCTGATCCCATATCTCCACATAGTTTTGCGAACAGCCGTGTGCGCATTGGATGTGGTTTGATGTAGTTTACATTCGAAGTTACCTGCTGCAGTATATATTTCCGAGTTCTGTGCTCAGCTCTTTTGCAGCCAGTTGGTCTCGGTGTATCATACAATGTGTCCATATGGCAGAGGGAGACACAATCATAACTAGAGTGCCGAGGCCTGCCCGCCTTCCCGCTTTAGATGGAGCCCCATCGGTGCGAAAGTCCACCATTCGATCCCATGGAATCTGATTTTCATCAATATAGCCACGCAGCACACTGAACATCCCCTGTGCCCTTTCATGCTCGGGAATCGTGAATAGCATCCCCCGACATGTATAGCAAACAAAAGTCAATGGGCATCACGGCCCTCACAGCTAACGTCCATTTGGACACCATAAACTGGGGAGTTGTTGAGTTGTTCAGTCAGAGTTTCCTCTTGATTGCTAGCAATAGCATAAATTATTTGTTTAACTGACAAAGGTATTGATGTGAGTTTCTGTGCCTCTGCCTGCCCACACATTGTTTTCACCAAATCAATTGTGGCTGGTAATATCAAAGTCTCTGCAATAGTGTGTGGTTTCATAGTGTAGCGGGCCTAGCCATTCACCATGGGAATGATTCAAGTGCAACGGTAAAGTGCGTATTTTTCTCATGGTCTAAAGGCGCTCTCTGGTTGAATTTTATCTTTTAGATTTTAAAGTTAACCACATTAAAATGATTTTGAGATACAAAGACGGTATTATAATATATATATTTTTTGTATATATATATTTTCTCCAGGATTTCGTAAAATGTCCCGCAACCCCATTTTCATATCAGGCGAACCCACATGGGGTCACGAGCCCTAGTATGGAAACCGCTGCTGTATTAGCTATCTACGTTTGGTCTGACTCTTAGTCCATTTAGCAAGCTAGCGATTAGCATTAGCAGCAAAAATATATATTTTTGTCACAACTTGCTAAGAAAAGACAAACTAGCAGACAGTTTGCAGACAGTAAGATACACACACTAATAGTGTAATTGTAGAACGCTTGTGGAAGGCAGCATCGTTTTCAAAAACTTGTTGCACCTATATGACAATGCAGACTGCAGAGTGAATGACAAGAAAGCGTTCGTGACGCCGTGGTAGAGCAACTGCTCTCTCCTTGAGTGACGGGGCAGGGATTGGTAAAGCGATATGCAGCAGGAGGAGGGAGAAAGACGACTCAAGTAGCAAACAGAGTAAACTATAAAAACGGACATTACACCCGCCTAAGTTGCGTATCACATTTAACAAACCGAACATTGAAATACCATTATAGAAGGTGAAGTAAAAACCCAAGGGTTTTTCTTCATTTTGACCATTTTTTACATTGTAGAATAATAGTGAAGACATCAAAACTATGAAATAACACATATGGAATCATGTAGTAACCAAAAACGTGTTAAACAAATTAAAATATATTTTATATTTGAGATTCTTCAAATAGCCACCCTTTGCCTTGATGACAGAATTGCACACGCTTGGCATTCTCTCAACCAGCTTCATGAGGTAGTCACCTGGAATTAATTTAAATTAACAGGTGTGCCTTGTTAAAAGTTAATTTGTGTAATTTGTGTAATTTCTTTCCTTCTTAATGTGTTTGAGCCAATCAGTTGTGTTGTGACAAGGTAGGGGTGGTATACAGAAGATAGCCCTATTTGGTAAAAGACCAAGTCCATATTATGGCAAGAACAGCTCAAATAAGCAAAGAAAAATGACAGTCCATCATTACTTTAAGACAGGAAGGTCAGTCAATCCGGAAAATTTCAAAGACGTTGAAAGTTTCTTCAAATGCAGTCGCAAAAACCATCAAGCGCTATGATGAAACTGGCTCTCATGATGACCGCCACAGGAAAGGAAGACCCAGAGTTACCTCTGCTGCAGAGGATAAGTTCATTAGAGTTACCAGCCTCAGAAGTTGAAGCCCAAATAAATGCTTCACAGAGTTCAAATAACAGACACATCTCAACATCAACTGTTCAGAGGAGACTGCGTGAATCAGGCATTCATTTTCGAATTGCTGCAAAGAAACCACTACTAAAGGACACCAATAATAAGAAGAGACTTGCTTCTGCAAAGAAACACGAGCCATGGACATTAGACCGGTGGAAATCTGTCCTTTGCTCTGTCCAAATTTGAAATGTTTGGTTCCAACCGCTGTGTCTTTGTGAGACACAGAGTAGGTGAACGGATGATCTCCGCATGTGTGGTTCCCATCGTGAAGCATGAAGGAGGAGGTGTTATGGTGTGGGGATGCTTTACTGGTGACACTGTCTGTGATTTATTTAGAATTCTGCAGTGATACGCCATCCCATCTGGTTTGTGCTTAGTGGGACTATCATTTGTTTTTCAACAGGACAATGACCCAACACACCTCCAGGCTGTGTAAGGGCTATTTTACCAAGAAGGAGAGTGATGGAGTGCTGCATCAGATGACCTGGCCTCCACAATCATCCGACCTCAACCCAATTGAGATGTCTTGGGATGAGTTGGACCGCAGAGTGAAGGAAAAGTAGCCAACAAGTGCTCAGCATATGTGGGAACTCCTTCAAGACTGTTGTAAAAACATTCCAGGTGAAGCTGGTTGAGAGAATGCCAAAAGTGTGCAAAGTTGTCATCAAGGCAAAGGGTGGCTACTTTGAAGAATCTCAAATATAAAATTTATTTTTGATTTGTTTAACACTTTTTGGGATACTATTTTATTCCATATCTGTTATTTGATCATTTTGATGTCTTTACTATTATTCTACAATGTAGAAAAAAAATTAAAATAAGAAAAACCCTTGAATGAGTAGGTGTGTCCAAACTTTTGACTGGTACTGTGTATATATTAGTTTTGATTTAGAATGGGCCATTATCATGCACCTGTCGGAACAGGTGCAGGGGCAACTTGGACTCAGGGTTAGATGTAAAATAGTAAATGTAAATCAAGGACACCCCAATTAGTATGATATGTTACGTTTCCTAAGGTACAGTGCATTCGGAAAGTTGTATTTATTTTTTATTTAACTAGGCAAGTCAGTTAAGAACATTCAGAAAGTATTCAGACCCCTTCCCTTTTTCCACATTTTGTTACATTACAGCCTTATTCTAAAATGGATTAAACAAATGTTATTCCTCATCAATCTACACACAATACACCATAATGACAAAGCTACAACAGGTTTAAAAAAAACGTATTTACATAAGTATTCAGACCCTTTGCTATGAGACACGAAATTGAGCTCAGGTGCATCCTGTTTCCATTGATCAACCTTGATGTGATGAGGTGATTTTGAAGGAGTCAGGCGCAGGAGGGTAAATCACAGAATAATAGGAGTTACGCAGTAATGCGTAAAAACACTCCAGTGCGCACTGGAAATTACAAGACACATAGGGAATATTCCCGGCGAACAAAATACACGGAGCTCCACCGAGCTTCTCTCTCCTCCACAATAAACAATCACACACAAAGACAAGAAGGCAGAGGGAACACTTATACAGGTACTGATGAGGGGATATGAACCAGGTTTGTGTAATAAACAAGACAAAACCAATGGAATGATGAGATGAGGAGCGGCAGTAGCTAGAAGGCCGGTGACGACGAATGCCGAAGCCTGCCCGAACATGGAGAGGAGGCAGCTTGGGAGGAAGTCGTGAGCCCTTAGCCAAGGTAGGCCACCAGTACTTTCCGGTCAGGCAGCGCACTGTACGACCGATACCTGGGTGACCAGAGGAGGGGGACGTGTGTGCCCAATAGATGAGACGGTCACGGACAAGAGCAGGCACGTGGAGGTGGAGATGGCTCTGTGCGTAATGCCTGCTCTATGTCTGCGTCCATCGCCCATACTACCGGCGCCACAATGCAGGAGGCCGGGAGCCATCTTCAACAGAGATGTGATGGGAGCTGCGACCTTGCCAAAGCCCCGGATAAACCTCCGATAGCAGTTGGCAAAGCCATGGTTGGAGTCTGCCAATTACGCACGTCAAAAATGCGATCTCCCTCTATCTCCACACCTGAGGTGGTAATGCAGTATCCGAGGAAGGAGACGGACTGTTGGAAAAACAAACACTTTTCTGCCTTGGCATAAAGGTCATGTTCCAACAGTCGGGCCAGCACTTTGCGAACCAGGGGACACATGCTCGGCGCGCATAGCGGAATACACCAGAATGTCATCGATGTAGACCACTACACCGCGACCAAGCATGTCCCGAAACACCACGTTCACAAAGGACTGGAAGACGGATGGAGCATTCATCAAACCATAGGGCATCACCAGGTATTCATAATGACCCGTGGTTGTGCTGCATGCTGTCTTCCACTCGTCCCCCTCTTGGACACGCACCAGGTTGTACGCACTCCGGAGATCTAATTTTGTGAAGAAGCGCGCCCCATGCATTGACTCGATTGAATGAGGGGTAGAGGATAACTATAACGTATTGTCCCCTTGTTCAGTGCTCGGTAATCAATGCAAGGGCGCAGACCTCAGTCTTTCTTCTTCACAAAAAAGAAACTTGAGGAGGCGGGTGAAGTGGCGGGACGTATAAACCCCTGGCGCAGGGACTCGGAGACGTATGTCTCCATAGCCTCTGTTTCAGCCTGCGACAGGGGATACACATGACTCCTGGGAGGCACAGCGTCTACCCGGAGGTTTATCTCCCGCCCGATGAGGTGGTAATTTGGTCGCCTGTGTTTTGGAAAATGTGTGCGCCAAATCGAGGTATTCGGGGTGAATGCGCATGGTGGAGATAGTGTCTGGACTTTCCACCGTGGTTGCACCAACGGAAACACCTAGACACCTACCCTGACACTCTCGCGACCACCCTGTGAGAACCCTCTGCGTCCATGAAAAGGTGGTGTTGTGTAGTGCTAAGCAGGGAAGACCTAACACAACAGGGAAATCAGGAGACTCAATAATAAAAAAAAGTGACTTGCTCTCGATGAGTCTCATGCGTAACCATAGTGACTGGTGCTGTAACTTCCCTAACGAACCCGGACCCTAATGGTAGACTGTCAAGTGCTCTGATGGGGAGTGGAATGGACAGGGTACCAATGTAATGCCTAGGCTATGTGCAAATGACCTGTCCATAAAGTTCCCAGCTGCGCCTGAATCGACCAGCGCCTTACACTGGGGAACTACCGTGTAATCAGGAAAGTGGATGTGTAGGGTACAGTGCGCAGCAGAGGGCTCTGAATGAGTGTGGGTGTTTGATACCTGGGGTGACGCGAGAGTGCCCTGCCTGATGCCTCCAGACCCAAAAGAACGACGACAACAGTGTGCAGCAGAATGTCCTCCCGTGCCACAAGAGTGACACTTGAGCTGTCATCCTCCGCTCTCCCGGATCGCCGCTCCACCCAGCTCCATCATCTCGTGATCCGGGTTGGGGGGTTGAACGGACAGGCCCCTTCCAGGACATCCTCTAGAAGCCAGCAGGTTGTCCAACCGGATGGCCATGTCCACCAGTTGATCAAACAACAATGTGGTGTCCCGGCAGGCTAGCTCCCTTCAGACGTCGTCTTGTAGATGGCACCGGAAGTGGTCGATGAGGGCCTGCTCGTTCCACCGGACCCAGCCGCTAGAGTACGAAACTCCAGGGCGAAGTCCTGCGCGGTCCTCGTCCCTGCCTCAGGTGGACAAGCTGCACGCACACCTCTCTAACTTCGGGCGGGTGATCGAAGACGGCACGAAAGAGGCAAGCGAACTCCCCGAAGTTGTCCAACGCGGCTCCTCCTTCACTCCAGACCACGTTGGTCCACTCCAGGGCTTTCCCCGAGAGGCAGGAGACAAGGGTGGACACCTTCTCCCGCTCCGATGGAGTCGGGCTGATGGTCGAGAAGTATAAATCCCTCTGGGTGCTGGGGTGTGGGTGGCTAGATCCGGTCGTTCAGCTGGTCCCGAAAGATTGGGTCCTCTACACTCCAGGAGTTGGACGTCCTGGATAAACTGATCCATCGCTTCTCCCAAGCTGGTTAGCATAGTTGAATGCTCCCAGACCCGTGCCACGACTCCAGGCAGGTGCTCCTCTCCTGCTGACTCCATGTTTGGGTGTGTGATTCTGTGATGAGGTGATTTTGAAGGAGTCAGGCACAGGAGGGTGATTCACAGAATAACAGGATTTATATTGAACCACAGAGTTACGCAGTAATGCATAAAAACACTCCAGTGCGCAAAACAGGGACACAGGGAATATTCCCGGCGAACAAAATAAACGGAGCTCCACCGAGCTTCTCTCTCCTCCACAATAAACAATCACACACAAAGAACACTTATACAGGTACTGATGAGGGGATATGAAACAGGTGTGTGTAATTAACAAGACAAAACAAATGGAATGATGAGATGAGGAGCGGCAGTGGCTAGAAGGCGGTGACGACAAACGCCGAAGCCTGCCCGAACAAGGAGAGGAGGCAGCTTCGGAGGAAGTCGTGACACTTGAGATGTTTCTACAACTTGATTGGAGTCCACCTGTAGTAAATTAAATTGCTTGCACATGATTTGGAAAGGCACACACCTGTCTATATAAGGTCCCACAGTTGACAGTGCATGTCAGAGCGAAAACCAAGCCATGAGGTCAAAGGAATTGTCCGTCGAGCTCAGAGAGAGGATTGTGTTGAGGCACAGATCTGGGGAAGGGTACCAAAAAATGTATGCAACATTGAAGGTCCCCAAGAACACAGTGGTCTCCATCATTCTTAAATGAGCTGGCCGCCCGGCCAAACTGAGCAATCGGGGGAGAAGGGCCTTGGTCAGGGAGGTGACCAAGAACACGATGGTCACTCTGACAGAGATCCAGAGTTCCTCTGTGGAGATGGGTGAACCTTCCAGAAGGACAACCATCTCTGCAACACTCCACCAATCAGTCCTTTATGGTAGTGGCCAGACGGAAGCCACTCCTCAGTAAAAGGCACATGACAGCCCGCTTGGAGTTTGCTAAAAGGCACCTAAAGGACTCTCAGATCATGAGAAACAAGAGTCTCTGGTCTGATGAAACCAAAATGTAACGGCAGGGACTGCGAGACCAATCAGGATCGAGGGAAAAATGAATACATTTTAGATTACGGCTTTAACGTAACAAAATGTGGAAACAGTCAAGGGGTCTGAATACTTTCCGAATGCACTATTGTATTAATTTGTGATGTCCATCATCCAGTTTGTATGATATGTTATTAATTCCAATTTGTTGTGGCTAACGTTGGCTAGGTGGCTAACATTAACTAAGGTAGGGGTTAGGGTTAGGGGTTAAGGTTACGGTTAAGGTTAGGAGTTACGTTCAAGGGATAAGGTTAGGGGAAGGGTTAGCTAACATGCTAAGTAGTTGCAAAGTAGCTAAAAAGTAGTAAGTAGTTGAAAAGTTGCTAATTAGCTAAAATGCCAAAGTTGTCCGTGATGAGATTTGAACATGCAACCTTTGGGTTGCTAGACGTTCGTATTATACGCTTACCCATCCACCCAGACCAACCACCCTACTTTCCAGGCTGGCAGGGGGAAAAAATACATGTCATATGTATGAACTTGCATAGCGAATGGAGGATGCTTTTCGTGAGGTTAATTTTCATGCCAGCCAGGTAGGCTACTCTGGTTGTAAAGCAAAGCAATGTGCTTAATAGTAAGACCAAGGGCGGAGCAAGTAGATGCCTAGTGGTGGCTATTCAGCAGACTGATGGTCTGGGGGTAGAAACTATTGGCCAGTCTGTACGTTTTTGCCATGATGCTCCTATACTGCCCGCGTCTGAGTGATGGAAGCGGGGAGAACAGTCCGTGGCTCGGGTGGCTGAGGTCCTTGATGATCTTCTTGGACTTCCTGCGACACCTGGTGTAGTAGGTGTCCTGGAGGTCAGGCAGTGTGCACCCAATGGTGCATTCGGCTGAGAGTACCACCCTCTGTAGAGCCTTGTGGTCTCCGGCGGGGGAGTTGCCGCACCAGGCTGTGATTCAGCCCGACAGTATACTCTCGATGGTGCTCCTGTTGAGCACTTTGAGGGCCCTCAGGGACAGGCTGAATTTCTTCAGACTCCTGATGTTGAAGAGTCGCTGCCCTTACCTCTTCCATGTGGTTTGCTCATTTCTGCTCCTCGGAGATGTGTACGCAGAGGAACTTGAATTGCCTACCTCCACTCTGTAGGCTGTCTTGTCATTGTTGGTAATCAGGCCTACTACTGTCGTGTCTTCAGTGAATTTGATGATGGAGTTGGAACTGTGTGAGGTATACAGGGAGTACAGGAGGGGACTGAGGACGCACCTTCACCATCTGGGGATATCAGAGTGATTAGAGGGACAATGGAGCGCTAAGTACCAGGTCATTAGCGACTGGCCATTAACAAGTATGATAGGCTACTAATGGCCATCAGCGGCATCAGAGCGCAGTTCTGGAGAAGCCTAGTTACCGTGACTCAGCGGTCACGTGGAATTTGACTGCGGTCATGACTCGTGACTGCCGGTGTGGCGATAATACGGTCAATGTAACAGCCCTATGCGTGCGTGCGCGCTTATGAGTATGAGCCACTGAGTACGGCAGATGAGCCAGGAGCCAAAATGGACTCTCTACCTTCCCCTTTTGGTAATTAAATAAGCCTCTCAACGTAAATCTAAAGTCTTGGCTGTGATATGGATCCCATTTGGTTTGAGACAAGCAGACAAAGAGCTGATGAATGACATTGAGGAACAAGGTCAGAGGTCAAGATCCTCTGTTCATGCTGCCAAACATGCCCTCGTAAAACTGACTATCCTACCGATCCTTGACTTCGGCGATGTCATTTACAAAATAGCCTCCAACACTCTACTCAGCAAATTGGATGTTGTCTATCACAGTGCCATCCGTTTTGTCTCCAAAGCCCCATATAATACCCACCACTGTGACCTGTACGCTCTTGTTGGCTGGTCCTCACTACATATTCGTCGCCAAACCCACTGGCTCCAGGCCATCTATAAATCACTGCTAGGCAAATCCCCGCCTTATCTTAGCTCATTGGTCACCATAGCAACACCCACTCGTAGTCTGCGCTCCAGCGGGTATATCTCACTGGTCATCCCCAAAGCCAACACCTCCTTTGGCCGCAATTCCTTCCAGTTCTCTGCTGCCAATGACTGGAACAAATTGCAAAAATCTCTGAAGCTGGAGACACTTATCTCCCTCACTAACTTTAAGCATCAGTTGTCAGAGCACCTTACCGATCACTGCACCTGTACACAGCCCATCTGAAATTAGCCCGCCCAACTACCTCATCCCTATATTGTTATTTATTTTGCTCATTTGTACCCCAGTATCTCTATTTGCACATCATCTCTTGCACATCATTCCAGTGTTAATACTAAATTGTAATTATTTTGCACTATAGCCTATTTTATTGCCTTACCTCCATAACTTGCTAAATTTGCACACTGTATATTAATTGTATTTCTGTTGTATTTTTGATTTTGTTTTGTTTTACCCCATATGTAACTCTGTGTTGTTGTTTTTATCGCACTGCTTTGCTTTATCTTGGCCAGGTCGCAGTTGTAAATGAGAACTTGTTCTCAACTGGTTTACCTGGTTAAATAAAGGTGAAATAAAATAAAAAAAATAAAAATTGAAATATCTATATGTGTGGTCAGGCAGGGATACTTGATGGGGACGTTGTTAATGATCTATCAACAGTTTTATAATGCTTTCAGCTATTGCAACGCAAAAACTCCATGACGTGTGTCTTATTGTGGATCTCGGATGGCCAGTTGGTGTAAGCCAGGGCTTCTCATATTCTGGTTTTAATCCTTTTCTCTCCGTCTTTATTTCACTCTACCTCGCTCTATCCCCTCCCCGTCTCTCCCTCTCTCTCTAGCTAGAGGAGGCGTGGTTGGATGATGAACACAGTGAGTTTCTGGAGCAGTTGAAGTTGGAGATGTTGGAGGAGCAGCAGAGAGAAGAGATGGAGCTGGAAGCACTACAGGAGGAACAGGAGCAGGTGAGACCCACAGGGACAGACCAAAGGGTTTATACTCTCCTTTTGTATACAGAGCTTTTCCCTGAGGAACAAGTGAGGTCACACCACCATGTAACATAGGGACAAACCAAAGAGTATACCATGGAAACCAATGATCTCAAACAGAGTGCCTACTTGAGGCATAACGCTTCTACGTGTCTATGAAATGACTGACTGTATGACGGTCATTACTGGTTATAAGAGAAAGGCTGTTGTAGTTTGAAATAACCAGTAACGCTAAGTGGAGCGGATGAGATTATATCAAACTGTGTAGTGAGGTTCTTTCAAATCTGATGGAAATGTCTAATAATATTGTTTAAAGCTTTATTAATATGGAAGAGGGTGAAGAGCATTTTAAACCCCAATCATTGGTGACCATAATTTAAATTCTTGGGTTTTGTTTGGAGATTAGCATACTGTAAATGGGTAGATAGAGAAGTTCAAAAGACTGCAAAGCATGGGGAAAAAACAACAATTCCCAGCGTAGCAGCGTAGTGGTACAGAACTCCACAAGAATGGAGGGAATCCCAGTGGGGAACCCAAAGCACTGACTTAGTTCAAAACTATTTCAGACTTCAGAAACTCCCAAATAGTTACGAATATAATTTCCTTTGTCTAAAATTCCCAGTTTCCAAAAAGTTTTATACAAGACACGTATGCACTTCATTTATTGTTTTAACCATTGCTTTATGACACAATGTACAAATACATATGTAGTATGTTAATTTGATCACACTGTTGACGCAGAGTGTTTTCCTGCACTCAACTCTGGTCCTCGAAGTCAGTTTCACTGCTTTATTTCATTGTTCCCTTCTAATCAGGGACTGATTTAGTCCTGGCACACCAGGTGTGTGCAATTAATTATCAGGTAGAACAGAAAACCAGCAGGCTTCGGACCTCATAGGGTAAGAATTGAATACCCCTGATGTAGACGGTCCTTTAGCTTTTTTACTGAAAAACTCATGTTATTCATTTTTTCTTTCAGCCCAGAGGAACAGAAGAGGATGACATCACTGCCACCTGTTCCTCCCTAACTCAGGACAAGGACAGCGAGATGGGGATGTCTGACCACAATGCCCTTCTAACCCACATCCAGAGACGACTGTCCCAGTGCCTGAGGGATAGACAGGACACTGGGCATCATCGTCTGGACGAAGAAGAGGAGGAAGAGGACTTGGAGGTAGAGGAGGGTGACCGCTTCCAGCAGCTCCTGGAGCTGAAGTGTCAGATCCGTAACAGCGGGGAGTACGACCTGTTCTACAGCAGACACAGCACCATCGAGTGTAGTCTGGGAGAGCCAGCTGGCGGCGTGCAGCGTGAGCTCCGCATGCTCAACGAGGAGCTCTGCAGCATTGAGCTTGAGTGCCAGAACATAATGCAGGCACACAAGCTCCGCAAGGGGCCGGGGGGGACCCAGAGAGACCAGGGGCAGCAGGTGTCTCCCCAAACCGGTCGCCCTGTGCCCAAGGACCAAAGCTTCCGCCAGGGCATCAGGGACTCGCCCAGCAGGTGCAAGCTGGCTGACATCAACGAGCGTCCGGAGAAACCAGAGAAGTCGGACAAGGACAGCTCAAGCGCCTACAACACGGCAGAGAGCTCGCGTAGCACGCCGCTGGCCATGGACCGCTCCCCCGAGCATTCCCTCCAGAGGAGGATGATCACCATCACCAATCAGAGGAACCTCCGCAGCAGCCTGGCAAGCCTCCATGCCACAGCCAGCCCCAGTCCTAGCCCCAGCCCCACACACCGGTCCCTCCACCGAGCCCCCATCCCAGGCAAGGCCAGTAGCCCCGACCACAGCCCCAACCCCTCAGAGTCGGACCAGACGGCCCCAGCAGATGATGAGAGGAGTGGGAACGGGAAAGTGAAGCCTCAGCATCCTCCCAGGGCTTCCCAGATCCCTTACCTCTCCCCATCCCGTAGCTCCCAGCATAGGCAGCCCAACGCCAACATTCCGGCACACGCGCGCCACTACCAGAGCTACATGCAGCTGATCCAGCAGCGCTCGGCCGTGGAGTACGCTCAGAGCCAGCTCAGCCTGCTCAGTGTGGTCAAGGAGCCCCAGCTGATCCCCGCCAACGAGGCCAAGATGGAGTGGAAGGTCAAGATCCGTTCAGACGGCACGCGCTATATCACAAAGAGACCCATCAGGGACAAGATCCTGCGGGAACGCGCCCTCAAGATCAAGGAGGAGCGCAGCGGAGGGATGACCACAGACGACGACGCTATGTCCGAGATGAAGATGGGGCGGTACTGGAGTAAAGAGGAGAGGAAGCAGCATCTAGTCAGGGCTAAAGAACAGCGGAGGAGACGGGAGTTCATGCAGCAGAGCCGGCTGGAGAGCCTGAGGGAGAGTCCTCAGAGCAGCAGCGAAGGACGCAAGGAGGTCAGCATCATTGAACTGAGCCACAGGAAGATGATGAAGAAGCGCAACAAAAAGATCCTGGACAACTGGATGACCATTCAGGAACTGATGACTCATGGGGCCAAGGCCCCTGATGATCCCAGGGCCAAAGTACATAACGCCTTCCTGTCGGTCACCACTGTATAATATACAACTAACACATAATCTACAGCAGTGTTTCTCAACCTTATTCATACCAGGGGCCAGCAAGCTATGGTTCTTACCTTCATGGAGGGCAGCTTACATTAAAAGTGATTAAAATGAAAACTTACTAAAATGAGTGTCAGTTATTAACCATCTTAGGGACCAGTTAGCAACATCCCAGGGACTGATCCTGGTCCCCGGACCGGAGGTTGAGAAATACTGATCTAGCTACAGTACCCCATGTGGTATAATATACTTGCCTCGTTCAATGTGGCGTTTTTATGAGGACGATAGGAATATTTTTCACAACTTTGTTACCCGAAAAATTGCATTTTGTAAAGAATTTTAACCAATGTTTTCAATTTTTTTGATATTTCTTTCATCTGTTTTTCATTCTGTCACTCTCTTCCAGTTCCAGAAGCACTTTTGTATGAGATTACTGTGCAATTATCTTTCTTAGTTCATCCTTTCTTAGTTCATCCTGTGAAAATGTTAAATTATTTTCATATTTCTGTTCTGTTATGCAGTGATTCCAACCCACACAAGTCAGGATACTTGGACTCTCTCCAGGGGAAATGTGTTGAATTGAATGTACAGTACAGAAATGTATTGTAATCCTACTTCTTGCAGGTCTAGATTTGATAAACCAGCCTTTAGATTTGTCTTTATCGTTCAGGACTTTCTACAAATGTCACAGATACATTCAGGACATTCTGCAGATTCCACACACACACATACAACTTCAACTACAACCACTGATTTACCAAATATAATGACACATATTCCTTCAAAACAAGATAGTTATGTGGCATTTGATAAGGAGAACTTGGAATGAATGCATACAGCTTCTACCTGCATATTCTAAGGGGACCAATGTTGAGATAGATACATTAGCTAAGGACTGGACTACCTGACCTATACCGTTTACAGTATGGATCATCTAAACCTTTAAAGCCAAGAATGTATCACCATTCCAAAACAAAGGACCATTTGCAATTTCCTTTGCAACCATTATAATTGCAAAGGATTATTTTATTCCAAGAGGCTATGAAGACAAGCTGTGATATGTTGCAGCCAACAATTACTCTGCAAAGCATCAGGAGTTCTTCCAATGGAATACTGGTAAACCCTCTTTTCATAAGATTTTGCATATTTATGTTTACATAATCCTATATTTTCCACACATTAGGTATTGTACAATGTTAACGTTTCTCAACAAAGCCTTAACAGTTTCCAATTAGATTCATGTAACTTTGTTGTGGCAAGAAATGCGTTATGAACTGTCTATAGTTCTCTGTTGCAGCTCAAAATTTTTCTAACTTGAGCTCAGGCTTCATTTCAAAACAAGTAAAGAATACTATATGTTTTAACAATGCAGGATCATTTCAGAACACACACACTCCGTATGCTTGTACTTACTAGTTATGGATTGGATGATTGCCAGTGAGCAGGACTCATAACTTGGCAGTACATTTTCCAATTGTGAAATCAGGTTTTACATACGTATAACTGCACACATTTCAGTCTGGTTCAGTGTACAGTAGAATACATACTAGTTTCAAACGCCTCATTTTCAGTTTAAATATTGTAAATGTGAACTTTGAAACCAACTCCTGTATTTGTTTCAAGTCAATGTCAATGGTCTTATTTCAAGTAATATGTAGTTGGCACACTTGTAGCCGGGTAAACGTGTGGTATAACTGTGATCATTGAAAAATGACATGAGAATAAATGATAGTTTTTTTCTTTCTTTATGGAACGTTTGCAGTAATGTTTTGACTGTGTCCTTCAGTCTGCTTTTCTATTCACAACACATCACAGTGCTTGGAAGCCAATTATGTGTGAAATGACTGCTAAAGTATAGGTTTTCAAACAGCAACAGTATATGTGATGGAGCTCTAACAAGCAGAAAATCCAGACTTTAGACTTTAAAATTGCTTTTAGATTTCTTGGTTAACTCAAATAGAAACGTTATGTCACATTCATAAATTAAGTTGAAAATCTTCAAGCATCATTATCTCTTGCAGTTTTACTGAGATATTCACAGTTTATAATGAAAATAGAAAATCTTCATGCATCTTGCATTCCTTGAGAAGTCATTGTCAAGAGATTATTTCACATGAGAACAGTCTGACAAATTGTTTTTGGAAAGGAACAGGCTTGTTCAATGGACTCATTTACACCTCAAATTTCTCCCCTGAAATATATCTCTCCTTTTGTTTCTTATTAACAATTAAAATCACCTTCCACTCAGATAGCTCTTCATTAAAATATATCAACCACTAAATCATTTCAATGGCCTGTCATGAAGTGTGAGGGGAACGCATTGGGATACTCCAACATTCCTCAAATTATATTTCGATATGAACCGTCTGTCGTCTATGGTCGAAATTGGAGTGTCACGCATACTCGCCTCAAGACTTACTTTATACTCATGGGTTTTGCAGTTAATTGAAACCCTCTATCGTTTTTAGAGACTGAGCTATCTGTATTGGTGCAATAAAGACATAAATCTCCCCTGAAGTTAAATGACTGTCTAGAGGAAGGAGTTTCATTTACTCACAAGCACACGAGTCTAAACGCCCTTATTTCTCTACGGACATTTACACTCGTTTTTCTTCCCTCCTTCCATTACTTTCTTCACTTGTTCTGGATATACATGTCTTCCTGTTGACACTTTCTCAACACTTGTCGCTAATAGCGATGATTTGACCCAAGAAGTTTACCAATGAATTAACGTCGCGTTCGTATGAAAAAGAGGACGGCAAAAGTGCACAGCCTTGTCTATCAACTCTAATAGGCTACATGTTTCTCTTTCCAGGTGATTAACAATCAAAAGGACAACGCTATCCACACATAAATATTCAATAAATAAATGTGCTTCTCATAAACAGTTTCCCAGAAACATTGTCTGGTCATTTATGGTAATACGCAAGACTTTAGTGACGGAGGACATAGGACAACCATCACATTTCCTCCCCCTTCTCCTTGACGCACAAAGTTTGGAGGAGTAATATGTAGTTGGCACACTTGTAGCCAGGTAAACGTGTGGTATAATTGTGATCTTTTTTTTCTTTCTTCATGGAACGTTTGCGGTAATGTTCTGACCGTGTCCTTCAGTCTGGTTTTTTATTCACAACATATCACAGTGCTTGGAAGCCAATTATGTGAGAAATGACTTAAAGTATAGGGTTTCAAACATCAATAGTATATGTGATGGAAGTGCGGAGGAAAAGCACTACACAGTTCTAGGTTTACCACCTTCCTTGAAGCTTAGGCTATCAAAAGTATTTAAACACAAACACAGAGGTTTTGCATCAGCATAACCTGGCTGAAGGTACTTTAACCAGCACAGGACCTTGCTGGCATTTTACCTGACCAGAGTGAAGTTGCATTGAAGTAGGCCTACACAGGTAGAACACAAGAATAAGCAACATCAACTGAAACAAAGAATTGACAGGCTTCTTATGTCATTACCCCAAATGCAATTAACCAATAGGAAGAAGACATGTCTAGAATAAAAAATGTACATTAAACCGTCTGGAATTTCAGCTCATCAACATACCTCCATATCAATAAATGTACTAACCATGTTTTAAGCATATATAGACATAGGGCTTCCAACATGAACTTTCCCCCGGAAGTGATCAACTTTAGCTATACCCACACTACTGATTAACCCAGGCGCTTTGGCACGCACCCTCTGTCTTGACCTTCAAACCCAGATCAGGAAATGAACAGAACCCTCTTCAATCAATGAGGAAATAACAAGGTAAGCATGTACATTTATTTTGATTAGCTTACACGTTTTAATTAATAAACTTGATCACATTTCAGTTGTAACCTCTGATCGATAAAAACATTAACATAAAGAGCTATGGGCCACGTACAACAACAGGTTTTGCAAGACAAACTAATTGTCGGCGTGCGACCACAACTCTAATTGGCTAGATGCCTATGTTTCAAGGTGAATAACACTCAAAAGGACAGCGCTATCCATACATTAATATTCAATAAATGTGCTTCTCGTAAACATTGTATGGTAATTTATAGTAATACAGTGAGGGAAAAAAGTATTTGATCCCCTGCTGATTTTGTACGGTTGCCCACTCACAAAGAAAAGATCAGTCTATAATTTTAATGGTAGGTTTATTTGAACAGTGAGAGACAGAATAACAAAACAAAAAAACAGAAACATCAATCAAAAATATTATAAATTGATATGCATTTTAATTAGGGAAATAAGTATTTGACCCCTCTGCAAAACATGACTTAGCACTTGGTGGCAAAACCCTTGTTGGCAATCACAGAGGTCAGACGTTTCTTGTAGTTGGCCACCAGTTTTGCACACATCTCAGGAGGGATTTTGTCCCACTCTTCTTTGCAGATCTTCTCCAAGTCATTAAGGTTTTGAGGCTGACGTTTGGCAACTCGAACCTTCAGCTCCCTCCACAGATTTTCTATGGGATTAAGGTCTGGAGACTGGCTAGGCTACTCCAGGACCTTAATGTGCTTCTTCTTGAGCCACTCCTTTGTTGCCTTGGCCGTGTGTTTTGGGTCATTGTCATGCTGGAATACCCATCCACGACCCATTTTCAATGCCCTGGCTGAGGGAAGGAGGTTCTCACCCAAGATTTGACGGTACATGGCCCCGTCCATCGTCCCTTTGGTGTGGTGAAGTTGTCCTGTCTCTTAGCAGAAAAACACCCCCAAAGCATCATGTTTCTACCTCCCTGTTTGACGGTGGGGATGGTGTTCTTGGGGTCATAGGCAACATTCCTCCTCCTCCAAACACGGCGAGTTGAGTTGATGCCAAAGAGCTCCATTTTGGTCTCATCTGACCACAACACTTTCACCCAGTTCTCCTCTGAATCATTCAGATGTTCATTGGCAAACTTCAGACGGGCATGTATATGTGCTTTCTTGAGCAGGGGGACCTTGCGGGCGCTGCAGGATTTCAGTCCTTTACGGTGTAATGTGTTACCAATTGTTTTCTTGGTGACTATGGTCCCAGCTGCCTTGAGATCATTGACAAGATCCTCCCGTGTAGTTCTGGGCTGATTCCTCACCGTTCTCATGATCATTGCAACTCCACGAGGTGATTTCTTCCATTTGCGAATAATCTCACCAACTGTTGTCACCTTCTTACCAAGCTGCTTGGCGATGGTCTTGTAGCCCATTCCAGCCTTGTGTAGGTCTACAATCTTGTCCCTGACATCCTTGGAGAGCTCTTTGGTCTTGGCCATGGTGGAGAGTTTGGAATCTGATTGATTGATTGCTTCTGTGGACAGGTGTATTTTATACAGGTAACAAGCTGAGACTAGTAGAACTCCCTTTAAGAGTGTGCTCCAAATCTCAGCTCGTTAAAAAGACACCTGGGAGCCAGAAATCTTTCTGATTGAGAGGGGGTCAAATAATTATTGCCCTCATTAAAATGCAAATCAATTTATAACATTTTTGACATGCGATTTTCTGTTATTCTGTCTCTCACTGTTAAAATATACCTACCATTAAAATTATAGACTGATCATTTCTTTGTCAGTGGGCAAACATACAAAATCAGCAGGGGATCAAATACTTTTTTCCCTCACTGTAGGTAAGGCTTTAGATAAAGTGACGGTGGACAACCGTCATAATGCCCAATACATTGCTTCATTTTAAGTAGTACACTAGCCACAGTATGATGCTGAGCTGAGAGCACATCACACCATCACATTCAGGGTGACTTTGAGATGAAGTCTGTCCTCCCTCATAATGAATACCGGCCATTCCAACCCACCCCGGTCCGTCCGGGCACACACACAAAAACCATTTACACAATGACTGAACGTTAAGCTCCAGACCTTGGATTGAAATTTACACTCCCTCGCACCAACCCAAAAGCCCATTTCCCACCTCTCATTTGTTAATTCACATTGTCTATACAGACAGAGACCATTAAAATGTCATCGAAACGCCACTGAAAAGCCGTGTGGGTTGCACCAACTGGCGAGGGCAGCGGAAATCGAGCTCTAGACACACACATACACATTTTGGAGCGCTAGACTAGCTCTTTGGAAACCTGCTAATTAATTTCATGGGCGAAGAAGCCCCCTGAAAGACCCAGGTTGAGTTCTAAATGGCACCCTATTCCCTGTAAAGAGCACTACTATTGACCAAAGCCCTGGTTAAAAGTAGTGCACTGTAAAGGGAATAGGGTGCCATTTGGGACACACAGCATTCAGGTGTAATTAAAACTGGAGTCTACTGACAGCACTGGTATTTGTCAGAGCCCATCCAGCAGTTGAAATACCAGAAATGTCAAACAGATAGCAGCACCGCCGACGCAGCCCCACTGCCATCTCCTCAGCTATAATAAATACACACAGGCGGACTGGGAATGGCTCTGGTATTTCAGCCAGACTGGCCCAATACTGCTGTACCACACCTGCCCCAGCCACACTGTCTTATAGATAATGATGTCCTGAGTTCATGTTAATACAAAAATCACAATCACTGATTAATTATTTTCACGTTGTATGAGAAACTTGTGCAAATTAAAGAATTCTAATGAGTTCAATAGGCCTACATTTAGCTAATGAATTTTGTAGCCTAACTAGGCTACATACAGTATTGCAAATTAGTGTCTGATATGTCCCCCCCACACCTTGACTGCATTGTCCTCTGTTCCTTTAGCTGCAATTGAACTGTTTGTGCGCCTAGAATCATGTTCTTGGTCCTCTTCATCCATATATATTTGACTCGGCTCATTTAGCGGCCTCTCGAAATCCTTGCTCACTTTCGGTTCTTTAGTTCAGCTGGCACACTCGCACCAGCAGAAATTTTAATTTGGCAGGACACATTTTGCTGCACTGGCCTCAAGAGCTTTTTTTATTTTCTTAGTATCACCTTTTTACTGGTCATTTTGGCAACTTCAGTAGGAATATAGGCTGGCTCACTGATGGCAGGTTTGACTTTGAACTTAACCGGGCCGGCCCATGTTAGTAGGGGGGCTGTTACCCACTGCAATGGCCCAATAGAGAAAGCTGATCGATTATGTCAAAAGAGAAAAAGGTATAGCCTAGGCTACAACATTTTTAAAATAAATAACAGGTCTCTCTTTTGCCCCCAAATAAACAATATCATTTTTTTCAATTTTGACCAAACCCACCTAAACAATGGTCCAGCCCATCTGGCATCTGTCAGATTTGCCAGACGGCCAATCCGCCCCTGCTTCGCACATAACCTCCTGGATCTATAATGAATGATTGCTGATCATCTTTAGGATTACCTGAACAGCAAAAACTATCCTATGGAGAAAGGCTTGGATTTATAAATGTTGATGCAGATCCTGACATGTGAGACAATAGAATAGACCAGAGGTATTCAACTCTTACCCTATGATAGGGGTATTCAACTGTCACCCTACAATGTCCGGAGCCTGCTGGTTTTCTGTTCTACCTGATAATTAATTGCACACACCTGGTGTCACAGGTCTAAATCAGTCCCTGATTAGAGGGGAACAATGAAAAATGCAGCGGAACTGTCTTTGAGGTCCAGAGTTGAGTTTGGGGGGATAGATAATTTGCTCTGTAGCGTTTCCCCGGCATACCTTGGTTCAAAAACCAGACAAGCAAATTCATGGCATCTGATAACCCCCAGGCTAAGGAAAAATCTCCTCAAATCTACAGATTTTTACAGAGCCATCACTGTATGGAATTATTTACCAACTCACATTTCTCAGGCAAAAAGTAAATTCACCTTCAATAAAAGAATGAAAGAACATAATGCGATCAACCATGTGACTTGACCGGTCAGGTATTTTAACTGTCTGTAATGTCTTCTTGTTAAATGTTTGTAATCATTTCAAATACTTGATCTGTGCTTGATTGACCATGTCTGGCTTAATGGACCAATAGAAAAGTGCCAAACTGCAAACCCCACTCATCTGGCACTCCAGGCAGGCTAGAGCAAACGCTCAAAGTGTTTGAAAGATTTCAAATAGTATTTCAACCCGAGTCTGCTTCACGCGGTCTCACTCCAGGTAAGGCTATACTGGGATGAATGAGGCATGTAACCAACTGGTAATTTGTCGCAGATGATACGCCTATTGATGTCACTTTGGAAAATTGATTGCCGGTTTGATCTGTGATATCACAGCTGTATTATCATGGTAATGGGAATTCTACTGTGCCAGATGTACCGTGGTAGTAGAGCCTATAGACCAGGGCTCTCCAACCCTGTTCCTGAAGAGCTACCCTCCTGTAGGTTTTCGCTCCAACCACAGTTGTAACTAATCTGGTTCAGTTTATCAACCAGCTAATTATTTGAATCAGGTGTGGTAGATTAGGGTTGGAGTGAAAACCTACAGGACGGTAGCTCTCCAGGAACAGGGTTGGAGACACCTGCTATAGAGGCTGTGTGTGATGGGCTATAGAGCCATTTTGCTGAGCCAGCTGCTCTAAATAGCAGTCTTAATTAGCTGGTCGATAGAGGATTTGGAATATGTGAATTATTGTATAATAAAGAGGTTTAATTCTACTGTATTTAAATCACAGCAGTAGGATGGTGTTATTAATCGCAGCAGCAACATTAATCAAATTATGCGCTAGAATATGAGTGGTCTTTTATGGCGTCTGGAAAGTCTCTCAGTGCAAGCAGAGATGGGGTACATCCAACGGTCAAGAACTAGACTGTTTCAGTTGTTGGACAACAAACAGCAACACCCATCTCACCGACCTTCCTTAAGATGATCATGTTAACGCCTGTATAGAAATGTATCCCATGCCCTATATTACCTATTTTGCTTACCTCATGTACACACACTATCCAGCTGTACACACACTGTAACCACTGGACGTTGGTGGCACCTTAATTGGGGAGGATGGACTCGTGGTAATGGCTGGAGCGGAAAAAGTCGAATGGTATCGATTACAATCAACATGGTTTCCATGTGTTTGATGCCATTCCATTCACTCCGTTCCAGTCATTATTGTGAGACATCCTCCCGTCAGCAGCCTCCACTGACTGTAACAGCTGTTTAGACTGAGTATTAAAAAACGACTAGCTACTAGCCAGTGTGTTGCATAAAGGTCATTCAAGAAGTTCAGTTACAGTTCTCTGGGCATTGGTTTTGTCTATTTCTGATGTGATGGTCTAGGATCCCGCCAAGAAGACTATTACAACTTTTGAAATACACAAACTGTTTCAGAAATAGGTTTGCTGTTAGTGTTGTTGTTATGATTAATTGTTGGTAGAATGCTGTTATCCTTTTTGTAATCCATTCAGCTGTTGTTCTTTTTTGCTACCGCTGTTTCATCTGGCATTTATTGTTTCGATTTCACCCTGAACGAACGAACGAAAGCGTTAAGACTCCAATTAGGGAGAAACATGTAAATATTTTAGAATGTAATTAAGGCAGTAATTACAATTAATTATTCATAAAATGTGTTGAACCTCCATTCCAAAGTGCAGTGGTAAAAATATCACCCGTGTATTATTTATTAGGATTTTAATTAGAATACTTAGTTACCTTGAATACGTGCATTTTGTTAAAAGTTTAAGGTAGCTCCAAATGTTAATTGTATTGTGTCTAGAGTGTTCAAATGGTATGAGATCAATCAGTAAAAGGTCCAGTATTTCATGGTCATTTACATTATTATAGCATTCTAGTCAAAGCTTGGTGCATTAACTTGCTGGACATAGTGTACTCATGACATGCCTTAATGAAGACAGCAAACATAATGTCTGCATACTGATGCAATTTAATGATGAGAATCAGTACAATATAAACCCCTGTTATTCTCACAGCGGAAATCAAATAATCTAGATGCTTGGTAGCCAAGTTGTACACATACTTCTTTGCTCTCTCTGTGTTTGTCTCCTATATTCGTTTCACTGACATTCTTGTAAAGTTTGCAGGCTTATTTCCTTATTCATGAGCTCTAGGTCAGAGTCCACGTGTGAGTCCCAAATGGCACCCTATTCCCTATATGGTGCACTACTTTTGATCCCTATGGGCCCTAGGAATAGGGTGCCATTTGGGACAAGTCCCTGTCCAATAAGAACAAGCAATCTCATTCCGTCTGCATCTGCCTCACTGAACACTGGAATTAATAAATGATGTATGTCGCTGACACTGATACCCTGTGTGCACATACGGTTGGTGTTACATTTATTACACAGTGTAAACACTGTCTGCCCTATCCCTTCCTCATTATGTCTTTGGCAGTATCATAGTCAGTGCTGAGTGAACAGAGTGAGTGCCATTTCATTAGTCATAGTGGGTTAGTCTATAATTGTTTTAGGGTTCGTCCCAAATGGCACCCTATTCCCTGCATACACATAGGTGCTATCTAGAACCTTAAAGGGTTCTTTGGCTGAACCTTTTTTCTAAGAGTGTAGTGAACTACTTTTGACCAGAGCCCTATGGGGAATAGGGTGCCATTTGGGACGAAGACTTAGGGGTCTATCCAATCTGTATCGCTGAAGCGTTGCAGATTGCACAATAGAAATGTAAAGATAATTTCCGATTGAGCCGGCATATGCAGTGTTTACCGTGAATGCAGTCTCCGCTAACGCGGGAAAATTTCAATCACAGTGTAATGCGAGACGGATTGAATAGAGCCCTTAGGTTCCTGTATGAAGTGATGTCTATCTGGATCTAGACTTGCACGGTCATAATTGACTCTTTTCATGCTTCCTAATGAAATCTAGCAAGAGCAGTGTGTGTGTGTCTGTGTCTGTGTCTGTTTGTGTGCGAGTGTGTGTGTGTGTGTGTGTGTGTGTGTGTGTGTGTGTGTGTGTCTGTGTACTAAAGCTGTTGCTTTTTCAGGTGCATTGATTTGGAGCTAATGACACAAACACCTGTGCTGAGAGTAAGGAGAATCTAGCCAGGTGTCCTGGGTTCTGAAAGCTCAGCAGCTCACATCACAGGCCTGAGATACCAAAAACCTCTAGGGGATGACAGTTCTAGGGTACTATAGTTCACAAAAAAATTTCTCGGTCACTTTGGTACACATCCTGTGCTGAGACCGCTCAGGCTGTTCACTTTGTTTCTTTTAGATCTATTACACTACTAAGAAGGGTGGACCAAAATAATAGTGCATTTGTCCATGTAAAGGTTGTCATTTCTCTGCCTGAGAGAAAAATGAACTGTGAAAGACAAAATTTACAGTAATTTGCAATTACCGATGAAACGAAAGCTGTGAAAATGAGAACTTGGTTCAAATAATTGTTATGTCAACCTGTAGCCCTTATGTGGTTAGTGTCACTTCAATAACCTCTCAAGTGGAAATTATGAATTTCCTTACAATAACAGCAAAACCAGTCGTTGCTTCAAGGATTCTCACAATCCTAAGGGAGTGTGCGGTGGTTGTATCTTGACACCTTAATAGCACCGTTTTGGCTGGGTAGGTACTCATATCTCTGCACTAATGTACTATCAGTTTTTGTCTTTCAGTCAATTAACATGGGATACTCTTGCCCACAACCACATTTTTATTATGTCATGCACACATAATATTGGCTTTCAAGTCCTTTCAAGTCTTGTATTAGACCAAAAGAGAACCGAATTCCTCTGATGAGCTCTTTAACTATTATCTTGTAATTTCCCTGATGAGCTCTTTAACTATTATCTTGTAATTCCTCTGATGAGCTCTTTAACTATTATCTTGTAATTCCTCTGATGAGCTCTTTAACTATTATCTTGTAATTCCTCTGATGAGCTCTTTAACTATTATCTTGTAATTCCTCTGATGAGCTCTTTAACTATTATCTTGTAATTCCTCTGATGAGCTCTTTAACTATTATATTGTAATTCCTCTGATGAGCTCTTTAACTATTATCTTGTAATTCCTCTGATGAGCTCTTTAACTATTATCTTGTAATTCCTCTGATGAGCTCTTTAACTATTATCTTGTAATTCCTCTGATGAGCTCTTTAACTATTATCTTGTAATTCCTCTGATGAGCTCTTTAACTATTATCTTGTAATTCCTCTGATGAGCTCTTTAACTATTATCTTGTTATTCCTCTGATGAGCTCTTTAACTATTATCTTGTAATTCCTCTGATGAGTTCTTTAACTATTATCTTGTAATTCCTCTTTGTCTTTTCTCTCTCACTCTCTTAGTTCTCTCAAAGTGAATAGACCAAGGTGAGTTGTACCATACAGCCTGTACGTGCATGGATGATGGTTGAACAACAGAATGATAAACAGAATGCAGAGAAGGAAAGGAGGACGACCCAGTCCACTGAACACAATGACTACAGAACTTGGGCTGGCTGCACCCCAAATGGCACCCTATTCCCTATGTTGTGCACTACTTCTGTCCAGGGCCAAAGAAAGCAGTGGAGAAAGCAGTGCAAAACATAGGGAATAGGGTGCCATTTGGGACCCAGGCCTGGACTCGTTCTCTGATGACCTTGAAGATTTTATGGCCATTATTCTTTATTAGGTGACAGAAGTCTGACTCTGTTCATGTTTATGATTCATGGCCACTGGTTTCACATGGTCCTACAGACCATTAGGGTCGACCAAGCCAGTGAAGAAATGGCCTGGTTAAACCAGACTGAATACTGTGCTCCCCATGAAACAATGTTGAGCACAGCGCTCAGTCTGGTTCAACCAGGCTACACAACACAGAATAACTATACAGGTACTGTAGTATTTGGTTTTTATTTTTATTCTATTGAGCTGCTTTTATTATTCCTTTTATTATTCATATTATGTTGCTTTGTTGACAGGGAACCTGCAAGTAAGTATTTCATTGTACTGTGTACCACAAAAAACTTGAGTTGACCCCAAGGCATAGTTTCTGTAAGATTATTATTTTAAAAAGGAATAGTTATACCATATTAAAACAAGAGTTCAGTAACAGAGTTGACCTCAAAATGAGGGATTTTTTTTTTTTCTTCCTTAAAATGAATCACTAATCACAATTATGTAAAATTTCTACTTAAAATATCAGGGACACAAAAGGGACTCATTTTCTGGAACGACCCTGTTACAAGCACACTCTAGAACTTTGTATCCTTCCTTTGTATATCACTAATGGTGTAGAATCTACAGTTGAAGTCGGAAGTTTAAATACACCTTAGCCAAATACATTTAAACTCAGTTTTTCACAATTCCTGACATTTAATCCTAGTAAAAATGCCCTGTCTTAGGTCAGTTAGGATCACCACTTTATTTTAAGAATGTGAAATGTCAGAATAATAGTAGAGAGAATGATTTATTTCAGCTTTTATTTCTTTCATCACATTCCCACTGGGTCAGAAGTTTACATACACTCAATTAGTATTTGGTAGCATTGCCTATAAATTGTTTAACTTGGGTCAAACGTTTCGGGTAGCCTTCTACAAGCTTCCCACAATAAGTTGGGTGAATTTTGGCCCATTCTTCCTGACAGAGCTTGTGTAACTGAGTCAGGTTTGTAGGCCTCCTTGCTCGCACACACTTTTACAGTTCTGCCCACAAATCTTCTATAGGATTGAGGTCAGGGCTTTGTGATGGCCAATCCAATACCTTCACTTTGTTGTCCTTAAGCCATTTTGACACAAGTTTGGAAGTATACTTGGGGTCATGTTCATTTGGAAGACCCATTTGCGACCAAGCTTTAACTTCCTGACTGATGTCTTGAGATGATGCTTCAATATATTCACATAATTTTCCTTCCTCATGATGCCATCTATTTTGTGAAGTGCACCAGTCCCTCCTTCAGCAAAGCACCCCCACAGCATGATGCTGCCACCCCCGTGCTTCACGGTTGGGATGGTGTTCTTCGGCTTGCAAGCAACCCCCTTTTTCCTCCAAACATAACAATGGTCATTATGGCAAAAAAGTTATATTTTTGTTTCATCAGACCAGAGGACATTTCTCCAAAAAGTACGATATTTGTCCCCATGTGCATTTGCAAACCGTAGTCTGGCTTATATATGGCGGTTTTGGAGCAGTGGCTTCTTCCTTGCTGAGCGGCCTTTCAGGTTATGTCGATATACGACTCGTTTTACTGTGGATATAGATACTTTTGTACCTGTTTCCTGCAGCATCTTCACAAGGTCCTTTGTTGTTGCTCTGGGATTTATTTGCAAAGTACGTTCATCTCTAGGAGACAGAACGTGTATCCTTCCAGAGCGGTATGACAGCTGCGTGGTCCCATGGTGTTTATACTTGCGTACTATTGTTTGTACAGATGAAAGTGGTACCTTCAGGCATTTGGAAATTGCTCCCAAGGATGAACCAGACTTGTGGAGGTCTACAATTTTTGGCTGATTTCTTTGGATTTTCCCATGATGTCAAGCAAAGAGGCACTGAGTTTGAAGGTAGGCCTTGAAATACATCCACAGGTACACCTCCAATTGACTTCTGACCCACTGGAATTGTGATATAGTGAATTATAAGTGAAATAATACGTCTGTAAACAATTGTTGGAAAAATCACTTGTGTCATGCGCAAAGTAGATGTCCTAACCAACTTGCCAAAACTATAGTTTGTTAACAAGACATTTGTGGAGTGGTTGAAAAACTAGTTTAATGACTCCAACCTAAGTGTATGTAAACTTCCGACTTCAACTGTATATTCAAAAAGTAGAGCAGTTAAGAATCTCCCTCTCCCTCCCAAAGAGTAGCATGCACCACAAAGCTAACCACGCTAAGGCCTACATCTGCACACAGGCTATACATCACTGTCATAACAATCATCCTCATTTCTGTATTTTCATACCGTAAAGCCACGCGCCACAAGTTCACATGTGGTATAATGTTTGTCTCCTGCGGATTGCAACAATTGTCAGTAGACATCCATCAACATAGACGTGTAAATCAGACTTTCCAGGTAATTGTGTTTACTTGTTAGTAAACTAGGTGAAGGAGACATAAGTTACACAGCTAACTTTGCTAACTCAAGACTCTTGTTAGGCTGTATCTGATGCTCACCAATGCCGTCATGGATACATTTCCATTTCTGTTATGAGAAGTTGTGTTTATGTTTTTGACAAAAGAATGTGCTCATCATAATTTAAAACTGGAAGGCATGCGTCTCGACAAACATGGAAATGAAATGGATTTCATGGATGCAAAAATGTAAATCTAATCTATAATCTGCGGCGTTGCTTTGCAGCTTTTGGTGCTGTATGTTACTATGCAGCAGAAAGATAATTAGCTTGTCTATGATACCCTTGAGCACCGCATTCCTCAGGTGTGCCCTCTACTCCCAATCTACCTAAGGACATGAACACAGACACAGAGAGAACAAAGGAATCTCATAAAGTATGTAAAGTTATGAACATGATATTCTAGAATGAAGGGTAAGCATTGAAATCTGCTTATGGAAGCAATATAACATTATTTATAATCCAAGCACTAAGCAGGCAGTGGATTTGTCCTACGATGACAAAAGGACAGAATAGGATTATTGTCATTAGCCTAAGTGCAAGTGATTTCATTTGGGTGAGCATTATCAGGACAGCAATCTGATATTGAGAGGAATGGGAGGATGGAAAACTAGAGAGATGGAGGGATGGGAGAAGAGACAGGAAACATCTGGAAAGGGCAGATGTTTATCTGTTTACTGGCATTCAAGGATTAGCTGTGGGTGGGCAGCTTTGCTTTGGTATGGTGGCGTTATAGGAAGGTGAGTGAAGGCTAGATCACAGTTGGAGACTGGTTTGGACAAGTATCTGCTGGCTAACCAGGCTATTTACAGTACAGTGTGAATAAGGTAGTTTGGAACTGGACAAGCAGCCTCTGGCCAGTGTAGTTACAGTATGTATGAGGCAGGCAATGTCATTCTTCCAGTTGTAGACCGGATAACCAGCCTCCAGCACCCAGTGTAGTTACACAGCAAACATGTCCACATTAAACTGGAATGACACTCTCAGTAACGGTTGCACAAAAACAACTTGTGAACTTAGAGCTATAAGGTTATATCTGAAAAAATATGATTCCAAGATAATTGGCTTCAATGTTTCGAACCCTCATTGATTTGAATGGTGTCAGCAATTTTTTATCTTGTATTATTTTTAACATAACAACATGAATTGGGGTATTTGCAAACCATGCACACAAATATTCTAATGAGCCCCCGCCTGTACATTATGACATAGCTGGGCTCTGTGCTGGGCTTTGTGTGGGCTAGCATGTGTTGGACTGGTAGGCTGTGTTGGGCTGATGTGGGCTTGTTGTGTGCTAGCCCATGTTTTGCTGGTGTGGGCTTGGTATAGGCTTTGTGTGGGCTAGACACTGCCCACCTTGCCCACCAAATACCCACATGGGGTCATGTTTGTAGTTACAGTATGGATAAGGTAGCCAATGTCAATCAGCCAGTTGGAGAGTGTATGTTCCCAGAATGTAGTGACAGTGTGTTAAATGTATAATTCTGTCAAAACAAAAGGCCTGGTAGTCAGATATCAGTAAAAGAAAGAAGTGACAGATAAAAAAACAATGAAGACTCTGAGAATGTCTGGCTTTAATAAGGCTAGTGATCGCTGTATAATCTTAGTTTAACATTTAGACAAACACTATAGACAACACATCTTTTTAGACATAGGTTACTCATCATAGTTACAAAAACATTAGAATGTCAAAGTGCAAGCCAGCTACAAGACATCCATTGTTCTTCTATAGTTACCACTTCATGATAACACACCACCTAGAACAAATGTCAAGAAGAAAGACTAATTGTGGCATCAAGCTGAGCATTTTACACATCTTTCAATGGCTGTCACATAAGAGACAGTGCTGGAGAGACACAGTGTTTAACAAATCAGGGGTAGTTACCAGGCAGCACTTAAAATGTGACATTGTTCTTTTTCGCAAAGACACTGCTTCAAGATTTTCAAGAACTTCTATAAAGCGGATGCTCAAGTTCAATGTCAAGAAGTTAGACAATATGAAAGATGCCATCCATAACCATAGTAATATCCCTAACTTATGTTAGTGATTCCTCTTTGACCTTGTTTCACCTTGTTTGTCAGAAATATACAGCTTGTTTGCCACCAATGGTTATCTTATTCTGTGTAATCTTTGACATTTGGTGTCAAACTGTTGACTTGGTTATATGAGAGAGAAAGAGAGAGGAGGGGATAATAAAATCCTTAGAGCAAAAATGCATGTCCATGCATAATCCTTAATTAAGTTGTATTATTTCCATCCTCTGGTTTGTCCCAGTTTTACAGAGATTATTTAGCGTAGAACCCCTAAGAAACGTTTATATTCCAAGAGAGATGGAAGACCTTAATGTTGGTTGATATAGCCTGCAGACAAAACACAAACTGGAGGTGCCATCATCACAGACTTCATGACACAGATTGTCTTTGTCTGTCACCGTCATTTCTTAGAGCAGCATCCTATTATTATAGAAGGAATTATGCACTCTGCACAGAACCATGCAAATGAATGGCACTCCTCTCCAATATTCCCCCTCTCTCATCCCCCTTCTCTCTATCTCTCATGCATACACACACTCCGCTTACCCACATACAAAGGGGTCCTGTAGGCGTCGTGTAAATTAGATTCCATTCAACAATGGGAGGAAGCAGAATGGGTGGGTTAATATTTCTTCTTTTAATAAGAAACGGACCGGGACCTGAATCAACTGATAGCCATTCGTCCCATGCTGGGGGAAAGATGCAAAGGGATGCTTCATCAAAGCAGACAATATCACATTCTTTTCCCACAAGTCAACTTCAGGGTCCTAAAACCTATATTGGGGGCAATATATCATCCATTATATTAGACATGAACGGCCTGTTCTCTTTCAGACCTTGATAATATATAATAAGCCATCTAGCAGACGCTTTTATCCAATATTGGCGTTGCAAGCGCCATGCTTCACCAACTGAGAGCGACATATGACGTTCTGCTGATTAAGGAGATGCTTATAAGATTACAGTATATGGTACTTTTTAATGAGGGCATCGCTCATAAATGGCATCAATTTACTCAAGAAGCAGAACTAGCCACCATTGCTATCATTTCTGCAAGTGTGGGACATTTTTTATATTATGGTGCTAACCATGCTGGTACATGCACTGTCTATGTTTACTTAAAGAGTATCAACACATAACCTGGAGGTTCTTCAAGGCATCTTCAAGGCATTCAAAGTCCATCACAAAACATTTTAGTAGAAAAGCCAATGGTAAAGGCTTGCGCTCCTTTTTTTTTATTTGTGTTACGCTGTTGACGGTAGGTACACTTGATTCAGAAGCCCTGTGGACCGGGAGATCTGTGGCTAAATCGAGTGTGCCTACTGAGCTGGCCAATCGGATACCTCAAATCACCGTGCCTACAGCTTCCAAGACCTAGGCCACATCAAAGTTTGATACTAGCCTACGTGAGATTTCATAACTTTTTAAAACCATGACCAGAGAGAGACTGTCAAAGAATGCTGTTTTTATGAGCGAGTTCATGTTCATGTTTTAATTTAGCACTGTCAACTGTTTTTATTCAACACTATTAGAAAACATCAAACGCATTTCTCCCTACTTCCAATTGTGCTGACGCTGCAATAAAGGAGTAGCCAAGTGTATCGATAGCCCTGCGTTTTTATTATTATTAGCAGCTCATAGTGTCTATTTTAATTTAGAGGAATATTTCATTTTCTCTGGGCGTTGGAACAACATGAATTTTGTGCATGACTGAGGCGGATGCGGTGCGACTCGAGTATCGCCATCAGGTGGAAGACGGTTTCCCCTCTCTCTGGTCAGTCTCAACGGAAGAAAGGAAGGAGAGAGCAGGGACCATGAGAGGCGAACCCTCTGCTGCTCTCTCTCTCTCCCTCCGCTGAGACTAATGCCGTCCTCAAAACATTTACATTTGAGTCATTTAGCAGACGCTCTTATCCAGAGCGACTTACAGGTAGTGAGTTCATACATTTTCATACTGGCCCCCCGTGGGAAACGAACCCACAACCCTGGCGTTGCAAGCGCCATGCTCTACCAACTGAGCTACTGGGAACTCGGAAATCTCCAACTTCTGACTTCAGTGCTGTCGTGACGTGACATTAATTATTGTGATGACTATTATTTATCGAATAATTACCTACTATGTTTAATTGTTACTAGATTAAATTAATCATGTAACAATTAACTCATTAGGAATTTGGGGCACCACAGGAAAAGTTGTTTAACGAGTTACCGTTTCCCGAATTAAATCTAAAGATATCTAGATATCGCTTATCATTTAACAGTCATTTATTCATCATTTACCTCATATCAGTCTCATTCTGAAAATCGTAGGCTCTTTAAGTCTGCACAAACCCGGGTCTTACTGATCATTCCGTACCACACAAATTGATTTAATTATTCACCTCGTGTTGATTTTCAGGGTCGGGACCAATATGGACAAAAGCTGCAGCTTGAGGTCCGTCTAGTCTGCTAATTCTTATCTCAATCTTTTAGGCACTCTGGTAAAGAGGGGCGTTTCCGTCATACTGACACGCTCTCTGAGCTCCCTCGGGCGTGGCTAGTTACGATGCAAAAGTATTATTATCACTATGATTTTGTGAGAAAGCTAAAATCACATTCCTATCTTCACGAAAACATTGTCTTCCTCCTTGATATTTTCTACACAAGGTAAAGGATGTAAATCTGATATCCACAGTGTAAAAGCACTTCAAGTCACAATGTTTTCATTATAACGCCTTTATGCAATTTTTTATGACATCACAAAATATACATTCATTTTCCATATTCCATTTCTCATCATTCCCAACGTTTGGATGTTGAAATATATTGTCCCAATGTTCATTGTTGGAGAAGTTTTTGGGCGGCAAAAAGTTTCTGAAACAAAGGCATTCCTTTCACCATACTAGAATGCCAGAGATAGATTATCCTCCTCTCTAATTTATGGCAGTATTAAGGTGTCAAGACCGGCACAGCCCCGCTGTGGGTAAGTGGGTCTGGTTGTTGTCGGCCATTTGCCAAGCTGATGTGAGGCCTTTGATCCTCACAAAGGGAGAGTCATGACAGCCCCCCTCTGGTGGTTCAACTTTGAAAGGATTCTGCAAGTTTGCAACCCACCATTAAAAAAAATTACCACGGGATGTCCTGGTTGTGGATCATCGTTGCGGGCCCGTCGTCCGGCTGTCCAAGCTGGTAGATCTAGGCAGTAACTTACACAGACGTTAACAACGCACAACACTCAGGCAATACATAATTACATTTCTTCCCCACATGGGCGGCATTTTGGCACTAAATGGTGGTTGTATGGGAAATTGTTTGTGGCAATATCACTTCCTTAGTGTCAAAGGAAATACACATTTAAAGAATAAAAACACAACAAAAGATATACAAAATATAGTTCCCCACCTTAATCATCTACTTGGACTCTATAATATGTACGTTCATGGTCTTGGCTAAATTACTCTATCATCACATTTGTCTAATGTCATTTCTAGGGCGATCCTACTTGAAGGTGGGTAGTTAAGGCACTCTCTAAAATGGCACCCTGAATGACAAAGCTTCCATTGGTGGCACTACAGGGCTGACCTAGCGAACTCTAGGGAAGAAGCTGGGGATGCTGTGGATGGGTCACCTGATGGGGTTTTGAAATCTATTGCCAGTTTTCCGAAAATCGGGATTGCTTCCGTCCCACAGGTGATCCTAGCATAATACCTCATTAGGTCTTCCATTGCGCGTGTGCGCCTGTGTACATAGTAGGTGCACACACCAATGGCAATAAGACCAAGGATCATGGTAACAGTAAGGATACTGTCCAGCACCGTCTAAGAGCGGGTGACAGACCAATCTTTTGGCTTATAGCCAATCGGGTCAACTAAAAGTGCCTCATTCAGTACGCTAAGATCAACAGTCATCGGTCCCTCGTACTGAATTTGGTTTTGAATAGCTGTTGGTAACTCAAGGGAACGTTTAGCAAAATCGTCTGGCATTTCAATATCTGTGTCTAGCCTGTCGTCAAGAAGTTGGTATAGGGCTAGGTCGTCTATGTGGATAATCGCCCCCTCTGGTACCTTAACAAAAATTGTCTGATTGGGGAGGTTCAGTTGGGTGGTTGAGTCATGGCGTTCATAAGTCATAGTGGTGGACGTGAATGGGGTGTTAATCAGCCATTGATTCCCTACCACTTCCACTTGCGTGATGGTGACTGGAGATCACTCTGTCATGCTGATTGAGTTAGAATAACAGACTGGAAGCTTTAAAAGGAGGGTGGTGCTTGAAATCATTGTTCTTCCTCTGTTAACCATGGTTACCTGCAAGGAAACACATGCCGTCATCATTGCATTGCACAAAAAGGGCTTCACAGGCAAGGATATTGCTGCTAGTAAGATTGCACCTAAATCAACCATTTATCGGATCATCAAGAACTTCAAGGAGAGAGGTTCAATTGTTGTGAAGAAGGCGTCAGGGCGCACAAGAAAGTCCAGCAAGCGCCAGGACCGTCTCCTAAAGTTGATTCAGCTGTGGCCTCAGGAATGGCAGCAGGCAGGTGTGAGTGCATCTGCACGCACAGTGAGGCGAAGATTTTTGGAGGATGGCCTGGTGTCAAGAAGGGCAGCAAAGAAGGAAAAACATCAGGGACAGACTGATATTCTGCAAAAGGTACAGGGATTGGACTGCTGAGGACTGGTGTAAAGTCATTGTCTCTGATGAATCTCCTTTCCAATTGTTTGGGGCATCCGGAAAACACCTTGTCCGGATAAGACAAGGTGAGCGCTACCATCAGTCCTGTGTCATGCCAACATTAAAGCATCCTGAGACCATTCATGTGTGGGGTTGCTTCTCAGCCAAGGGAGTGGGCTCACTCACAATTTTGCCTAAGAACACCAACACATCACATAAGAATTGTACCAACACATCCTCCGAGAGCAACTTCTCCCAACCATCTAAGAACAGTTTGGTGACGACCAATGCCTTTTCCAGCATGATGGAGCACCTTGCCATAAGGCAAAAGTGATAACTAAGTGGCTCGGGGAACAAAACATCGACATTTTGGGTCCATGGCCAGGAAACTCCCCAGACCTTAATCCCATTGAGAATTTGTGGTCGATCCTCAAGAGTCGGGTGGACAAACAAAAACCCACAAATTCTGACAAACTCCAAGCATTGATTATGCAAGAATGGGCTGTCATCAGTCAGGATGTGGCCCAGAAGTTAATTGACAGCATGCCAGGGTGGATTGCAGAGGTCTTGAAAAAGAAGGGTCAACACTGCAAATATTGACTCTTTGCATAAACTTAATGTAATTGTCAATAAAAGCCTTTGACACTTATTGAATTCTTGTAATTACACTTCAGTATACCATAGTAACATCTGACAAAAGTATCTCATAACACTGAAGCAGCGAACTTTGTGAAGACCAATACTTGTGTCACTCTCAAAACTTTTGACCACGACTGTAGACACCCCTTCACGTATTGTGTCACGTCTTGTTCCATGTGAGGCCAGTGGGCCACCTGTCGCAATGTTTCACATGTAGCCTTGACCCCCCTATGGCCCTTCATGGCTCGTCGTGGGCATGAGCTATCATTATCCCCCTCTGTGTTTTAGGAACCACCCACCTTTGTGTGGCGTCGGTTTCTGAAACATAAACCAGTAGGTCATCTACAAGTGTGAGGTGCTGTTTAGTTGCGTACATCAAACGCAAGTCGTGTGAGCCTGCCAAAGCCAACTCGGACACTAGGTGATTGATAGGATCAGACAAGAAAGCCATGAAAGTGGCGAGGGACTCATCTTGGTGTTGCATTACTACCAGGTCACCATTCAAGAATGAATGAGTTAGCAACACATTATGTTAGTGCGAAGATGATTCCCGCGGTGCTACATGGCTATGCGCTACTGCAGACGCCATGGGCGCCTCAGTGATCATTGCGTCCCGAGCATCGAACACCTAAGGGGTGCCGTGAATTGCACCAGATTTTGCCATGCTGTCAGCATGGTCGTTGACAAGTTTGTCAGGACCAGGTGATTTGGAGTGTCCCTTTACTTTTTTACAATACACCTGTATGTCTGTCACGGAATCTGCCGAGGCTGCTCCTCCTCCTTGCTCGGGCAAGTTTCGGCGGTCGTCGTCCCCGGAGTACTAGCTGCCACCGTTGTATGTTTCTGTGTTCGTTTTGCTTTTGTCTGATTGTTGTACACCTGTGGTTAGTTAGCGTTGATTATGTGTCCTATAAGTTCTCGTTCTGTTAGTCATGTGTTGTGTGTTATTGAGCGTCCTGTCGTCGTGTTGGTTTTGTTTTCCCTCCTTGTGTGTTAGGAGAGGTTTTCGCACTTTGTGTGCGCTTATATATTTTCCTGTTTGTTTACGCATGTGTGCGTATCGCTCGTCTCCGGGCACCCTTGCTCGTAATTTATCACTAAAGACTGTTGTACGAAGCTTCAGTGTCCTGCGCCTGATTCCCGCACCTTCCACATACAGCACATCTTGACAGAATAACACACCAAGATGGAATCAGCAGGAGCAGCACTAGCGTCCGAGTCCCTGGAGGAGCGCGTCCGCGAGCAGAACGACCAGATCAACCGCATCGGGACTGCCCTTCAGGACATAATAAACACTCTGCACCGATGGGAGAACAGAGGGGCACCCACATCTCCCCCTACCTTGCCATCACCATCGGCCAGTCCGCCCATCCAAGCTCCGGAACCCAGTGGGATTCGGCTCTCGCTCCCGAGGGCGTATGATGGTACCGCTGCCGGGTGTCAGGGGTTCCTCCTGCAGGTGGAACTATACCTGGCCACCGTACACCCGGCGCCCTCGGGACACGAGAGCGTTTCCGCCCTCATCTCCTGTCTCACCGGCAAGGCGTTGGAGTGGGCCAACGCTGAATGGAGGAGGATAGACGCCACCACGATCACATACGCAGAGTTTTCCCGCCGCTTCCGGGATGTGTTCGACCATCCACCTGAGGGGAAAGCGGCGGGGGAGCGTCTATTCTACCTCCGGCTGGGGAGGAGGAGCGCCCAGGAATTTGCACTGGAGTTCCGGACTCTAGCGGCTGACGCAGGGTGGAATGAGCGGGCCCTCATCGATCATTATCGTTGTAGTCTTCGGGAGGACGTCCGTCGAGAGCTGGCCTGCAGGGATACCAGTCTCACGTTCGACCAGTTGGTGGACATGTCCATCCGGCTGGACACCCTGCTGGCCACCCGCGGACGTTCCGAGTGGGGTTCGTCCATTCCACCTTCCAGCACCTCCGAGCCGCGCCCTATGGAGCTCGGGGGTGCTGGCGCTAGAGAGAAGAGGGAAAGGAGCACGAGGGGGGCCATCCCCTGCACCAACTGTGGCCGTGGAGGACACACCGCGGCCAGGTGTTGGGGAGGGTCTCCTAGGGGAGAGGACGGCAGGCCCTGCACTGGGGAGTCCTTCCAGGTGAGTAGGCGTCCCACTTACCCAGAGCTCTCTGTTGTGCACTTCTGTATACATGTGCGATTTCCACAGGTTGCACCTCATTCCCAGCATAAGGCGCTAGTAGATTCAGGCGCAGCTGGGAATTTTGTTGATCGTAAATTTTGTTTAGAATTAGGGGTTCCCCTACTTCCTGTTGACATCCCATTTCCTGTTCATGCCCTAGATAGCCGTCCGTTGGGATCGGGGTTGATCAGGGAAGTCACAGCGCCACTTAGGATGTGTACGCAGGGGGGTCATGAGGAGACTATCCAGCTATATCTTATCGACTCTGCTGCGTATCCGGTGGTGCTGGGAATTCCCTGGTTGAGTACCATTTACATTTTACAGACATTTTAGTCATTTAGCAGACGCTCTTATCCAGAGCGACTTACAGTTAGTGAATAATTTTTTTTTTTATACTGGCCCCCCGTGGGAATCGAACCCACAACCCTGGCATTGCAAATGCCATGCTCTATCAACTGAGCTACATCCCGCCGGCCATTCCCTCCCCTACCCTGGACGACGCTGGGCCAATTGTGCGCCGCCCATGAGTCTCCCGGTCACGGCCGGCTGCGACAGAGCCTGGTACCCATGATCCTTCTATTTCGTGGCAAGAGAGGGCTCTCAAGGAGTGGTCTGCTCAGTGTGAGAGGAGATGTTTGGGTGTTTCCGTGGGGGCGACCTTGGTGGAGAGTCCAAACCAGGTGTCCTCACTGCGCATTCCCACTGAGTATGAGGATTTGGCACTTGTGTTTAGTAAATCGAGGGCGACGCGTTTGCCTCCTCATAGACAGGGGGATTGTGCGATAGACCTCCAGGCAGGAGCAGCGCTTCCGCGGAGCCATGTGTATCCTCTGTCCCAAGAGGAAAAGAGGGCTATGGAGACTTACATAGCCGAATCTCTAAGACAAGGATACATACGGCCCTCCACTTCTCCTGCGTCCTCAAGCTTCTTTTTTGTGAAGAGAAAGGATGGAGGGTTGCGCCCGTGCATAGATTACCGTAGTCTCAATCAGATCACTGTGAAGTACAGTTATCCACTCCCTCTGATTGCGACCATGACAGAGTCTTTGCACGGAGCCCGTTTCTTCACGAAACTGGATCTCAGGAGCGCGTATAACTTGGTGCGCATTAGGGAGGGCGATGAATGGAAAACGGCATTTAGTACCACCTCGGGTCATTACGAGTATCTCGTCATGCCATACGGGTTGATGAATGCTCCTTCAGTCTTCCAATCCTTCGTGGATGAGATTTTCAGGGACATGCAGGGGCAGGGTGTGGTCGTATACATAGATGACATCCTGGTTTACTCGCCTACCCGAGACGAGCATATAGCCCTGGTGCGTCGTGTATTGGGTAGGCTGTTGGAGCACGACCTGTATGTCAAGGCAGAGAAATGTCTGTTTTTCCAGGAGTCAGTCTCCTTTCTGGGTTATCAGTTATCCGCGTCAGGGGTGAAGATGGAGGTTGACCGGGTGTCAGCCGTGCGTAATTGGCAAACCCCAACCACCGTGAAAGAGGTGCAGCAGTTCTTGGGGTTTGCGAATTACTACCGGAGGTTTATCCGGGGTTTTGGACAGGTGGCAGCTCCCATAACGTCTCTTCTGAAGGGGGGTCCGGTGCGATTGCAGTGGTCAGCGGAGGCGGACAGGGCATTTGGGAGACTGAAGGCCCTGTTTACCTCGGCTCCAGTGCTTGCGCATCCGGATCCCGCCTTACCATTTCAGGTAGAGGTAGACGCGTCTGAGGCTGGTATAGGGGCCGTGCTATCACAACGGTCCGGTACGCCACCTAAACTCCGCCCCTGTGCCTTCTACTCTAAAAAGCTCAGCCCGGCGGAGCGGAATTATGACGTAGGAGACAGGGAGCTGTTAGCCGTGGTTCAAGCTCTAAAGGTGTGGAGGCATTGGCTTGAGGGGGCTCAACACCCTTTTCTCATTTTGACTGACCACCGTAACCTGGAGTACATTCGGGCAGCTAGGAGACTGAACCCTCGCCAGGCTCGGTGGAACATGTTTCTAACCCGGTTTGTATTTAAAATCACGTACATCCCTGGGTCCCAGAACGGTAAGGCAGACGCCCTGTCCCGGCGGTATGACACAGAGGAGAGGTCCGTTGTGCCCACTTCCATACTGCCGGAGTCGTGTCTAGTGGCACCGGTAGTGTGGGAGGTCGATGCTGAGATCGAGCGGGCGTTGCGTACCGACCCTAGCCCTCCACAGTGTCCGGTGGGTCGGACGTACGTACCGCTCGAGGTTCGGGATCGGCTTATTTATTGGGCTCACACGTCACCCTCCTCTGGACATCCAGGTATTGGCCGGACAGTGCACTGCCTTAGCGCTAAGTACTGGTGGCCAACGTTAGCCAGGGATGTGAGGGTTTATGTCTCCTCCTGTTCGGTGTGCACCCAGTGTAAGGCGCCCAGACATCTGCCCAGGGGTAAGTTACAACCCCTGCCCGTTCCACAATGACCCTGGTCTCACCTCTCGGTGGACTTTGTTACAGACCTTCCCCCCTCGCAGGGGAATACCACCATACTGGTCGTTGTGGATCGGTTCTCTAAAGCCTGTCGTCTTCTCCCAATGCCAGGTCTTCCCACTGCCTTGCAGACCGCTGAGGCACTATTCACCCACGTCTTCCGGCATTACGGGGTACCCGAGGATATAGTGTCTGATCGAGGTCCCCAGTTCACCTCCCGCGTTTGGAGAGCGTTCATGGAGCGCCTGGGGGTCTCGGTGAGCCTTACCTCGGGGTACCATCCGGAGAGTAATGGGCAGGTAGAACGTGTGAACCAGGATGTGGGTAGGTTTCTGAGGTCGTATTGCCAGGGCCGGCCGGAGGAGTGGGCGAGGTATATTCCCTGGGCAGAGATGGCCAAGAATTCTCTTCGCCACTCCTCCACCAACCTAACCCCTTTCCAATGTGTGTTAGGTTACCAGCCGGTTCTGGCACCGTGGCATCAGAGCCAGATCGAGGCCCCTGCGGTGGATGAGTGGGTAAGGCGCTCGGAGGAGACGTGGAACGCTGCACACGTCCATCTGCAGCGGGCCATCCGTCGACAAAAAGCGAGCGCCGATCTCCACCGCAGTGAGGGGCCGGTGTACGCACCTAGAGATCGAGTCTGGCTCTCGACCAGAAACCTACCCCTCCGCCTGCCCTGCCGGAAGCTGGGTCGGCGGTTTGTAGGGCCCTTTAAAGTCCTAAGGAGATTGAACGAGGTGTGTTACAGGTTACTACTACCTATTGAGTATAAGAATATTAACCCCTCGTTCCATGTGTCTCTTCTCAGGCCGGTGGTAGCTGGTCCACTCCAGGAAGGTGAGATAGCAGAGACTCCTCCGCCCCATTGGACATCGAGGGGCTCCGGCGTACACAGTTCGGTCCATCTTGGATTCGAGACGTCGGATGGGGGGTCTCCAATATCTTGTGGAGTGGGAGGGGTACGGCCCGGAGGAGCGGTGCTGGGTGCCGAGGAGGGACATCCTAGACCCGTCTCTCCTGACTGAGTTCCACCGTAGTCACCCTACGCGCCCCTGCACCGCGTCCTCCTGGTCGTCCCCGAGGCCGGGTCGGCGCACGGCTGGAGCCGCGCGTCAAGGGGGGGGTACTGTCACGGAATCTGCCGAGGCTGCTCCTCCTCCTTGCTCGGGCAGGTTTCGGCGGTCGTCGTCCCCGGAGTACTAGCTGCCACCGTTGTATGTTTCTGTGTTCGTTTGCTTTTGTCTGATTGTTGTACACCTGTGGTTAGTTAGCGTTGATTATGTGTCCTATAAGTTCTCGTTCTGTTAGTCATGTGTTGTGTGTTATTGAGCGTCCTGTCGTCGTGTTGGTTTTGTTTTCCCTCCTTGTGTGTTAGGAGAGGTTTTCGCACTTTGTGTGCGCTTATATATTTTCCTGTTTGTTTACGCATGTGTGTGTATCGCTCGTCTCCGGGCACCCTTGCTCGTAATTTATCACTAAAGACTGTTGTACGAAGCTTCAGTGTCCTGCGCCTGATTCCCGCACCTTCCACATACAGCACACCTTGACAATGTCGTGTTTGGTTATGAGGTCCTCGCAAACTTGAATGAGCTCTTTGTTTTTCAATTCTTTGCCACTTGAAGTAGTCATGTGCTTTTGTTTCCAAAATGGCAAGTGGCATAAGGAGGTGAGTCTGGCATAGTTTGAGTCGGTGCAGATTGCCAGCTCTGACAAGTCGGGTTTTACAGCAGTTTGCAGTGTGATAAGTACACAAGCTACTTCTGCGAACTGGCTGCTCTTGTTGCCTAGCTGAAATTGAAGCGGTTTGCACAGAATGTCGTTGTGCCATACCAATCCCACACCAGCTTGCAAGTGGTCTAGCTGCCGGTAAGAACAGCCATCTAAAAATGCCATCGGTATGCCAAGACACACATTGTCTTCGAAGTAGTAATGGTTCGATGGCAACGGCAGAGCTACATCACATGGGGGCTGGTGCGAAGTCGGTTTCGTCTTCACCGCAGCGTTGACACACTGCCAATGCCCCACCCACCTTTTGCGTAGTTGACAACCACATCATGGATTTGCAGCGTCATGAGCCAAGCCGCTATCCTGCTGTTGTGTACAGCACCCTCAAGGACTCTTTAGCTTTTCAGAAAAGTCACCGGTTGGTGACATGCTTCTATGATCACCTTTTGTCCGCCAACATAAGAGGTGCTTTACCGCCCAGACTGTCGACAGCACCGCTTTTTCACAGTCTGAGTACTTGTGTTCAGCAGGGTTGAGTGTTTTGCTCGCGTAAGCAACCACACGTCTGTCTTGGTCATATTTTTGGTACAACCCAGCACTAAGGCAGTGCTCTGATAAACCTACTTCCAAAAATAACGTTTTGTCTTTGTTGGGATAGACCAGGCAGGGTGCCGCACAAAGCAGGTCTTTCAAGGAGTCTGCATAATTTTCGATGAATTGACGGGAGTAATTACATACTCCCAAGAAGCTGTGTACCTCATGAAGGTTAGCAGGCGTTTTTATGTTGCGGACTGCTTGGATTCTGCTAGATTGTGGCAGGATGCCCTCAGCACACACCAGAAGTCCAACATAGTTGACCTTGGTCCTGCACCATTGTCCTTTCATGATTGCCAGCTTAGCCCCTGCCGTTCCTAGTTGGTTAAGAACGTGGTCCATCTCGTTGAGGGGATGTGACCAAGACTCACTCCTCATGAGAACATTGTCCACATAGATTATCGTTCCCATGGTGGCTGCATCTGGAATTGCCTTGTGCAGGAAGATGTTGAACTCTGCGGGGGAGTTTGAATACCCAAATGGGCAACAATTGAACGTGAAGAGCTTGTTGAGTTGTCTATAGTCAATGGTAAGACGCTATTTACCCTTTGGTTTCAAAACAGGCCACACGGAAGCGCTGTGCGTACTGTTACATTCCCTGATTATCTGTTTAGCTAATAAGGAGTCGAAAATCTCTTGTACCGCCGAGTACGCTGCAAGCGGAATTTTGTATTGTCTCACAAACGTACGAGTTGCTCCGGGTGGCGTAGGAATACGCACCACATGAATACTGGTAACCCCGCAATCCAGCGAGTCTGTCGACCAGATCTCTCTGTGTTTGTTAAATAAGTCCCGCAACTGATGTCTTTCAGTGTCATTGACAAGTGCGTCTGCCTCCGTCAGTAGCTGTAGTACCTGTGCATGGAAACCAGGATATGGTTCAGCAGCATTGTACAGGTCTTCATCAGGTGGTGACGGCTAGTCAATGGTGGGGGAATCATTAGCTGTTACGTCATCAGTGTGTACTTCACGTGCAGAAGAAGATGGGGTATCATCCTCCGTGACGATGGAGTATATCAACAGGTCGTTGTCAGAATCGACATCCAGCCTGAAGGTTGATGTGTCATCCAGTGGCAATACGGGAGTTATTGTGATTGCCTTTGACCGACAAGTAAAAAGCGTCCCTTCCTCACCACATAGGTCTAGGGAGTAAGGAAGAGGCCCAATCACGGGAACAACATGTTCAAAATCATGGAATGAGTAATCAATCAATGTTCCTAGCTGAGTGTGCCAAGGAATGGAGATATCCGCTTGAGTCAGATTCTGCACCAAGAGGTAAGTGGATCTAGCGTTTAGCTCCAACAGCGGCTTACCATTGATAGTTAGCCCCAATTCGAATAATTTTGGCGAGGGTTGGTAGAACGCAGTGGTGCCTTCCATCCGATAGCCGGGCGCCAGGTTCAGTTTTATAGAAACCTCTGTGGTTCTTGCAAGTGATACCGGCGGACTCAGTTATCATGTTGCAAGCTTCAGGAATAGTCTGCCCAGATGCCATTCGCACAGGGTCGAAAGATAATGCATGTTGAGCTGGCTGCGCCAAAGACCAAAGAACTTGGTGTATGGTATCGAGTTTAACACCCAATCTCACCAAAATGTCAGCTCCCACATAGACTGTATGTGGGTGGTTCGCGACAACCAGTAAGTAGTGAAATACTGCCTTGCTTCCAATGCAGATCGATAGCGCACATACCCCTAAAGCGGTGAGTGTCGTCTGGGGAGTCGTTCCCAGTGGGAATCTGAACGTTTTCGGAACCAGGGGGTGGCAGTTAGCCGCTTTTGAAATGCTGTTGAACATTTCCAAACTGACCTCAATCCTATAGAACATTTGTGGGCAGAACTGAAAAAGCGTGTGCGAGCAAGGAGGCCTACAAACCTGACTCAGTTACACCAGCTCTGTCAGGAGGAATGGGCCAAAATTCACCCAATTTATTGTGGGAAGCAATGCTACCAAATACTAATTGAGTGTATGTAAACTTCTGACCCACTGGGAATGTGATGAAAAAAATAAATAGTTCTCTTTACTATTATTCTGACATTTCACATTCTTAAAATAAAGTGGTGATCCTAACTGACCTAAGACCTAATTTTTACTAGGATTAAATGTCAAGAATTGTGAAAAACTGAGTCTAAATGTATTTGGCTAAGGTGTATGTAAACTTCCGACTTCAACTGTACATAGGAAAACCTCATGTTCGGTTAGTTTCCGAGTTGAACTAGTCACCCTGTCATCTGCCACAAATGGCGGACTCATTACCAAGTTCACTGGGGGTATGTCAGTTGACGAATGCCGAACCGTCATCATCGCATGACGTATTGCATGTAGCCTTCGATGAAGGCAGTGGTGTCAGCGAAGTTATTGCGATTTGTGACCAGAGTGGTACCAAACGGTCTATTAAATCCATCCCAATCAGCATCTGCTTGGTGTCAATGCTAGTCACGTACACAGGGTGGACAAGTGACATGCTTTCAAAGTTCAGTTTTAGTAGGATACGCTTGGTAAGAGGTGAGGTAGCCTGAGTGAAACCTCAAAGTTTAGTGACGCATCGTTCTGTTTTTTTACCAACGTTTCGCTGGGTCCACTGCCCTTTTGAGTTCATCCAGCAAAGTTTGAGATATGAGGGAAACCCAAATCTATCAGTGCATCACAGGTAAAACAGTCCTCTAAGACAGCTTTGAGGTATGGCCTGTTCAAGTTGTTTTTTCTTGTCATATCACCAACAAAGTGGAGTGGGTTGGTAGAACGGAGTGGTGAGTTATCTGTGTCGATTTTTAAGACAGATTGCTGTACTTCCTGACCCAGTGGGTCCTCTATCGGAATGGGAGAGGAATCAGCTGTTGCAACGCTGCTTACCTTATCTATATCATGGTCTCCGCAGAGGTCGATCTGGCCGCTAAATTCCTGCATCTAACCCTCACAAATCGGTAAGGGAACAAGGGTAATAAGCGTAACAAGAGTAACAAAGGGTTTGATGATGACCAAAACGTAACCCAAAGCCCTCTAGAAGCTCTGATAAGAGATGTACTGCAGTGTCTAGATCGAGCGGGCCCTGGACTGGGATATGAGTGAAGGCAGGGTTAAGGTGAACATTTCCGACCTCGCAAATGGTGTTAATTTCGGGGGACCCATTCTCCGGCAATTTCACACCTAGTCATGGTGACTTATCTTTTCCCCCTTTCTCAAAAATTTTTCGCTGCAGTACATCTCTTATCAGAGCTTCTAGAGGGCTTTGGGTTACGTTTTGGTCGTCATCGAACCCTTTGTTACTCTTGTTACCCTTGTCCCCTGACCATTTGTGAGGGTTAGAAGCAGGAACGTAGCGGCCAGCTCGACCTCTGCGGGGCCTGTTTGGTTGGGGACGTTCTTTGTAGCTATCGTTACTGCGGTGGTCATCAGTGTGGTATGTACGTGCTCGCAAGCTCTCGGAGTGCCGAGATTGGCAAACCAATGTAGGAAGTAGGGCCCAAGTAGTTAATGAAGTTGGGATACATGTTTGACAGTAACATTTGGTTGAATGGTAATAGCTCTTCCATTTCTGTTTCAGTGAGCATGCCAAAGTAAGCTGAACGAAGCCTATGATAGTAGGCTTGTGAGTGTTCATTCAGTTTGACAGTGTTAGCCAGCGAGCTGTCGTGTTTGTGAGTCGCAGAACCAAAGCTGCGGTTCAAAGCTGTGGCAAGTTTAGCGTAGTCGTTTTGCAGGTGTTGCTGTTGTAGACCGATGAACCTTGTCACGTGTCTGTTGGATGTTTGCTTTAACAGGTAAAGCCTGTCAGTATTCGTAACATTTGGGTAGCCATCCAAGGTGTCCTCTATGTCTGCTAAGAACGTCTCAGTGTCGTTTGGCTTCCCTGGAACGGGGTCAAAGATGCAGAAGTCTTGGACGATTTTGTCAAGGCATTCCGCGCCAAGTCAAGGTGTTCATAAAATGCAATTGAGTTCATTGTCCATAGCATATGCCTGCCCATACGATAACCCCACCGC